>NC_090933.1:122051693-122354724 GCF_040938575.1 Ambystoma mexicanum | reverse complement strand
CACGGACAATGGGGACTAACACTGGAAGCAGCAGAACAGTTTAAAAGGATGTTCACTAGTGGGCTAAGGCAGCGTGCACTACGGTTCTGGTCACAGCCAGTTTATAGCACTTTCGCAGAATTGCTTCTTTTCCAGCAGCACGCTGAGATAGGCGCGTGCGTGCAACAGGATATCCTGCCCTGCAGTTACATTTGCTGTAACATTATTGCTTCCTGTCATTATCGACAAGGTATAATCATCTTAAACATTTTTACCCAAAAATAAGCTTAGTTATTTCATTCTGCTTGCCCACAAAACCGCATTGGGTGCAAAGGTCCTGATGGAAATCAAGTTTCAAACTGTGTGCCACGTGGTTCCAGCAAGGGTGGACTGGGAACCAAAAGGGGCCCTGGAAATACTTTTCAAAGTGGCCCCATATACACATTTTCAGCAAGGCCAAGCCTTTAAGAGGCCGAGGGTGCAGAGGCCTACTAGGAAATCTCCAGAGTTCCCTATAGGCCAGTCCACCGCTGGGTTCCAGGCATGACACAGTGCTTTAAACTCTCTCTTTTGTTGTTTTTCAGTGAAGGGCTTTTTAGCTGTTTTGAACAATGAAATATACGAATTTTCCAGTGAGCAACAAAGAGTGGGGTCCCTGAGATGGCTTTCTGTGGGATGCTTATTGGAGGCTTCAATATGCAGATGGAGAGTGTTCAGACTGAAGGATATCACAGTGGCAGATTAAACAAGCACTGACAATGCCAACAGTTTTGGCTTCTATGTAGGCATGGGAAAGGCATTTGCCATGCAATGCCGTACTGGTAGTAACTGACAATTGATAGCAGCAGGTGCAAAATGGTGCGAGTACCTGGGCATATAGTAGCAGTGCCTGGCAAATGCCTAATTTTTATACACAAGCAAAAGCTGTTGGCTTTGCTAATGCTTGTTTTCAGCAGGACTCCAGTGGACATGCATAGTGCTTATAAATGGAATGGCTGAAGACAGATCTGCTTAAGACATGTTCTGTTACACTAGTAGTGCCTTTACAGCTCCAACGAAGTCATGACATTTAAGAAGACTGCTTTGAAAAGAACACTGGCAGGCACTTTTGAGATCAAGGTTTGATTGTAGGGCTTGTAAGACCTAGCTCACAGAGATCATAGAAGGATGTGTTTTGGGCAGGGAGGGGCAGGGAGTGGGTGAGAATGGGCATAGGGATTAACATGATCGTGGACAGTCAATGGGTGGGTAAATAACCAAACAACACCTACAAGCTTTGTACCACTCCTCATATACCATTTCTTCTAGATGCATTCTAATGCAATCCTTTCAGTGTATAGATGGTGCTAAAGTACCATTTCACAGCTAAAAATAAAAAATCAACTCTTGGTAGAAGCCTGCATTCCATTTTTACAAACGCATATTGTGGGGGGAGGGAGCGGGGGTTGTTAGAGCTTTGTGAAATT
This sequence comes from Ambystoma mexicanum, assembly GCF_040938575.1. NCBI lineage: Eukaryota > Metazoa > Chordata > Amphibia > Caudata > Ambystomatidae > Ambystoma > Ambystoma mexicanum. The sequence goes on along the minus strand of NC_090933.1, from coordinate 122,353,279 downwards.
TCCACTATGGCAAAATGCCCCCTATTGCCTACTTTGATATAATGCTGCCCAGGAGATGGTACTACAATTGACTAATGGATTCTTACCCAATAGAGGCTCGTGTAAAGTCATCACTTAGACACAACTCACCATGTAAAACTTTGCAAGTTCTTCTTATTTTAATAAGAAGAACTTGCAAAGTTTTAGGAACAAACAACAACAATTTGGTCCAATGGGGAACGTTTTGGTAGGTGAGTCCAGCAATTGTCCACACAGCATGCTGGCTTGCGTTTAATCAAACTCCTCATTTCGGTGATTTGCACAAGTGCCCATAAGTTATGACACATTAAGGCACATGAGTTGAGTAGGAAGTCAATAAAAATGTACATTATATTGTTAGGAGGCGGCACGCGGCGCCGGGAAGCTCCCTGACATACTGTACAGCAGCCCCTAGGCTTTACTGCTACCTAGCTCTCCACTGCCGCATTCCTGGCCTCATGCTGCCTTCCGCCCAGCCATGTTACTGTGTGCCATGACTGGGGATTTATCACCATGCAGTTCCAGATGTGTGTCTTAATTCTAAGTTGTGGAGGCTCTCTTACTGAACACATTTAACTGGGAACTGAAAGAGAGACATGTAAAAGTAAGGATTTCGGTGGGGCACCCACAAGGCAACACAACCTCTAGTTAAGAAATATATATATATGATGGTTACAGAGATATTGGTCTGTAAGGTAATTTAAATTAATATCTATATTTGAATGCATTTCTAAGTCACATTAGGACACTCAAAGGGCAACTGTGCACTCTACACCGTCAGTTGTGCAAGAGCCACACATCACAAATTGCAATCTATTATTTTTTGCAAGTACAAGTTGTTAAAATGTGTGGCAAATAGTGAAGTTTAAAGCAAACTGCACCCATTACGTTAAATAATGTGCTTTCTTCTTCAAGAAGGGAGCTATTGTGTCCAGGAACAAAAGACACACCCTTTTGTAAAGTCTGTTTTGATTTCTTACCTATCCTCGTCCTTTTGCCGGTTCTAAAAACGAGCTTGTTTCTCAGTTACAGACAGTTCTAAAAGAGAGATCTTCTCTATTCACTTGGGTATCTGATGTTGACTGTCTTGGTTGTGTCTCTAGCATATCCTCATGGTCAGTCTCCTTGAGTACCGCACTCGAAATTTGCGAGGATGTACTTTCCCAATCTTCCGTTTTCGAGCTATTCCTCTTATATGGCTGGTTAGATGTAAAATAGGGTTATTATTGTAGTACTCCTGGCAAGTATATACAATATCAAGTTTGTAATCAATGCTATCCCATATGAATTTTCATATTTTTTTGCTTCTAACTCTTTCTCATACAGATCTAGTTTTTTTTATTAATATCCTCTAAAGTAGCATCTAATTCTTGTTTTGATAGCAGTCTTGTCAATTATGTTTTTTATTCTAAAAGTTCTGAATCTAATCTGTGAAGTGAATATGACAATTCCTCCACTGCCAGTACAATTAGGTCCATTTTTCACAAAGTTTGGATTTTCTTTACAAAGAGTTGGTTGTAAGGAAATGCTCAGTCCTTGTGGGATTCTCTGGCCTAGATGGTATTGTGCTAAGGTGGCAGCATGTAGTTTCCAATTAACTGACCACCTCATCAGTCTTTCTAATTGTCTAATCAAAACGTCCAGAATGTCTGTGAGTTCGGTTTCTTTATGAGCAATTTTAATCAAATTCAGAATTCTAGTTGCTTTAAATTAGAAGAGTCAAAAGTCACAAACTGCAATGTACTCTTTTTTTTGCATTAAACTATTCGAGTAGTACCTAATGGCACATTTTGGTAAACTGTGTGGCAAATAGTGGACTTTAAAGCAAACTGCATCTGTTACATTGGTCAAAACTACCAACTACACAGTGCACTAACTCATACAACTGGCCCACACTGGCCATACAACTGACCCACACTACTGTGTAGGTCAGTCTTAGACTGAAGCTACATACTACACACCACACCATATCATCACATTAGATCGTGGACAGGACACCGCTGTTAGAGACATAAAAAAGGATGCCAATTTCATTTTTTTTCACCACCTCATGTTTCCCAACTCACATTTCTTCACATGTCCAAATCTTGGTGTTGATGCATGCAGCCAGCTGGCTATGCACAACTTGCACTTCCCTGTTTACAGTAGTGGTTTCATATACACTATAGAGTGAAAATCCTCCACATTACAAGGGCCGGTTTAAGCACATCAAAAGCCCATCATGCATACACAAAATATTTCTGGGACCATACATCTCCAGACATAGATATTGCTGTGCCTGTGAAAGCTCTATTTTAGTACAAGCTACACATTCATTGCAGTTGCTTACACACTGTTTTATAAGCAAGTAGAGACTAAAGACAGGCACCCATTCTACTACAAGCATTCCCCTTACCACCACCCTCTATTAAACTGCTTGTGCATCATATATCATATAACTAACCCATCTCTATGTGTTAACTCTGCCTCTATCGTTATTTCATTGTCTTTCTTGCCTTGTCATTTATTTCTTGCTGTCATATAGCCTACACCATATGCATGTACACTGCATGGTATATATAACAGAGCCCTCAACTGTAGACAGCTGCCCTATGGGTTCATATACATTTATTCCCATGATCTTTCCTCCTATAGCGATGTGCCCTATAGCATACAGCTGAGTCCCACGAAAATGTCAGTACAGCTGTCACATAGTCTCGACCATTTCCATGCACTCTGCATCTCTCCTATATCCACTATTTGGCTTCTAGCGCATCTACAATAGAATTCTCTTCTACTCAGAACAGTTAATTTTACTACAATTATTGCTTCGTGCATGCTTCTGCTCGTTTCGTTTATCTTTTCAGACTACAGTCTGCTGAAGAGTCATCCTACCTACAGCACTTAGACGCCATCACCAATGCCAGGAGGTGCCATACACATATAAGATAATCTACCATTAACGCCAAAGCCATTTGGGTATACAATCCATCTACCCTGTACTGCCAGGGCATACATCTATTTCCTGTCTCTACACCAATGGGTGGTCGCGTGAGTCCACTCAGCGCCTCAGCATGTGTCCTGTTACATCCCTGAGGCGAGTGTCGGATTTATTCTCATCCCACCACCCACCTCAGCACATGTTCAACTCACCCATTTTCCAAAAGCCTTTCTGGTTTTCTGCACCATTTACACCTTACATGCACCCCAGCATCTTTAACTCTACTTCAACCAGAGCATCTGCGTGATTTCACATGGTATGATTTAATGTTTCTGGATGTGTTCCAATATGGCTGTAGGATACTCTTAAGTGCATGTCCTGTGAGTGGCCTAACGATTTCTGCCGCAAGCGTGCATATGCTTCCCAGCACACTGCGACTTACAGTGCTGCACCAGTGTGTGCCTCATTACTCTGCTTTTCCTGTGCGCTAACCTCAGCCATATTGGAAATGTTGCGTCAAGAGCTCCTTTTGCAGCATGCCCCTAAAATGGTTATGGTCCTGCATAAACCTTAGTTCAGAGGGGGAGTCTTTACGTCATCCGATGGACAAGTCTTGGAGATCTCCCTCAGCATCAATACTTTACATTCTGATTGACTTGATGACACCTGACTGTCCCTGGCTGGGGTGTTGCAGACAGCAAAGGAAGGATCAATGATGGCTCACTTTGGACCTACTTGCTAGGTGCCTTGTGTTTCTCTTCATTGACAATACAGTTTGTGTTTCATTGGGATTGCGTTCCTACGTTGGATTTTTGTTTTAAGTAAAGCACCATCTCTCCTAAGGCTTGACACCTACCATGCTGTTGTCCTCTGCATCATCCACAAGGCTGTCTGGGGCTGGACACCAGGCGATCTACAACTTGCTCTCACTAAATATTCTCCCTCCAGATCTTTACGTTCCTCCAGCACTAACTCTCTGTGTGTCAAGCGCTTCGCTAAACAGCAGCGAGCTGGTGGCCGATCTCTTTCCTCGGCAGGCTCCCTCCTATGGAACAGCCTCCCCAGTCCTCTTCGTCTTGAGCCAGATCTCCTCAAAACTTTCCTTTTCATCTCCTCCTTTGCCAAACCTCACTGTTGCTGAGATTGGTGACCAGGGCCCTTACTTGTCATCCTGGGTCCTGGCCTCCCGCACCCAATCGCCTACAGCCTATGCCTAGCACTTTGCTTTGGCACCCACTGGCTGAAGTCACCATAGGCCTGCACTTATTTATTGGTGGCTGAACACTCCACCTAGGCACATACAGCTGCTCACTCTCTAGCACTTCCCTCTTGATACACCTAGCACTTACCCCCGGCCCATTTATATCTCTCTCTCTCTCTCTCTCTCTCTCCACTTGTACATTCTGAATGCTCACAGGGCCTAGTAAATCCGCCTCTATCTTTCATTGTTATATTTGCTTTATTCCCCATGCTCCCTCCCTGTTGCCCTGTGGGCACTTTGAAACACAATTTACTTGATGCATAAGTGCCCTACAAATGCTCAATAAACAAATAAATAAATAAAATAAGTGCCCAGATATGTTAACCTGGACTGTGTTTTAGCCTCCTACTCCTTCCTTGCAGAGCAGCACTGCAGTAGCATTGTACTCATGGCACAGTTCTGATAATGAGTCAGTGAACCTATCCCTATAAATTCTTGGTTTCATTGAATGAAGGACATTTGTCACCACAATCTTTAATGTCTCACTGCAAAATTGGGTAATGCCGCTAATGCGATGCACTTGGAGAGATGCAGCTTTGTAGTAGATAGAAAAAAAAGCAGAGAACTTAGTTCCCTTGTGTTATTTTAAAAGATTTGGGAAGATTATTCTAGCAGCGCCACTCCTTTTTTAGAATAGGTGTTCCACAGAAGTCCATGGTTACCCTTTGTGGTCGCATGCCTTGGAAGTTCTCGGCTGTTTGAAAACTCAATATGGGTGCCATTAAATTGTGGGTGGAAAAAAGTGGTGCTACTTGTCACAGTGTAGGCATCATAAAAGGTATAAAATTAAGTACACGGGTTGATTTGTGAAAATTTAGTTGGATTACTTCTTTCAGTGACACTACAGACTTAGGTGTAGAAACAGGCAGCACCAATAAAACAAGCATTGGCAAATCCATCGGTTTTTCTCAATTACATAGACACTGGGTGGACATTTTCCAGGTACCTCCATCAACTTCCCACCTACTCTCACCAGTTGCCAGCTGCGGCCTTTTTTTACATCCAGGCAGCACAATCATGTGTCAGATATTCACATTATGTGCCCAGGTAGTCATGCAGTAGGCCCATGGGATAGTATACAATCTCCCCGTTTCTCACTCCAAATGCCAGATTTTAAACATTACAAAGTGTGCAATTGAGAACTAATGTTAGATAATGCTCCCCTTATGGGTATTGACTATCTGGTGATGCATAAGTGCCTCTAACTATTGCATTGGAGTACAGCTGGGAGGGAGATTACATGTGAGGTGAAACACACAGCTTGTGGGTGTTGTTTGGCTAGCTACCCCTTACCCTCCATAGACTGCCCATGGCCCTGCTTCTATTACCATTTCCACCTACTACCTGATTTTGCCAGCCCAAAACACATCCCCCTGGAATCTCTTTCAGCTGTCTCTTTCAAGCAGCAACATCAAACTGCCTGGAATGAATGGCTTAATTACAGCAGTAAATGTGTTAAAGGTGTCAAGTGTGCCTTCATCCACTTGATTTATATATATTCTTGGACTGACGTTCTGTTAAAATCAAGAATTGAAAAATCCATCCGTTTTGGGTTGTGTATTTGTATTAGATGGGCATTTGCTAGGCGCTGCTATCACATGCCCAAGTAATCACACCATTTTCCAGGTGTTCCCATTGTGACAGTGATTGCCTATCCCAAACCCACACAAAAAGCCAAGACTGTTGGCTTTGGGAATACTTGCTTTCCTCAGTCATGTTGATTAACATTTAAGACAGAGTCTGACAGACGCAATAAATATGAAAGAGCAAGACAAGAAATGGCCCACTTCCACAAATTGCGATTTGTAACTTTTCTCGGCTGTTTTGTTAGTGGCTGGGGGTTGCATTTTTGGGAACCTTTTGGGCAAATTTATATTTTTTAAAGCACTTGCAGCTGGTAACATTACCTGCTGCACACAAAGTGTTCAAACTGACCCACCTTGTCACAAAACAGGTCAACAGTAACCTTGCAGCCCACCCCTTCGGGCCAGACTGACCCTGATTCGGAACACTTTGGTGCCTTTGCTTGCAATGCAGAAGTCAGCTTCCAACCAATGATGGTCTCTGCCTTCACTGAAGGCTGTGATACGGTCACTGGTATCCAGGGTGACCGGATAATAAAAACAAGCATTGGCAATGCCAAAGGTTTGGGCTTTTGTGCAGGCATGGGAAAGGAACATGTCAGGAACCTCCGCGGTAGTATTAACTACCTGTTGGTAGCAGGTGTTTTCAACAGGACTTCAGCGAAGGACACGCAGAGTGCGTATAAATCGAGTGGCTGAAGGCAGACCTGGTAAGATATTTTTATTACACCAGTAGCGTGTTTTCAACTCCAATTAAATCAAGGAACACTGGCAGGCACTTTGAATGTAAAGCCTGATGGTAAGGCTTATAGCGAGCTCAAAGAGTTCCGGTGAGGAGGAGTTTTGAGCGGGCAGAGGCAGGAATGGGTGGGAATGGCCATAGGAATTAGCATGGCTATGGGCAGACAATGGGTGGGCACATAACCAAACAACACCTAGAGACTCAGAGTCCCTCCTCATATGTCATTCCTCCCTATCTGTACTCCAATGAAATAGTTTCGGCTTATAGGTGCAACACCTACTAGCTCAAACAAATAGGAAAACAGGACAGCCCAACAGCATAGAAGTAGGACTTCATGTTGACACATGACTACACTTCAGTAGTGGGAAAAGTGGTGGGGGCAGTAACTCCCTTGGATAGAAACTGTGCACATTTGACTGTGAATGTAAGCAGGCTCAAAACAGAGTAACTTTTTCTCGTTTTCCTATATCAGGTCTTTCTATGAAGTATTTTCAGGGTCACCCTCTGTTACACAATCAGTTAATAAACGTGGTTGGTAATGGAAAGGTTGGGGGTTTGAGTCCACTCGTGGGTTACCTTTTAATGTCAAATTGCCTGTAATAACAGTTATTTTGTTGATACATATTGGTAAATTGGCGAGATTTAACGATGTATATACTCACAGCTGTGATGCTTTCAAATATCACCCTGCTCTTCCCCAAATCCCGGATGTGTTTTTAAATTTTAAAAAAATCTCTCATAACAGGGGGACAGAGGGTCCAAATCCGGGGCAGTCTGGGCGTTGTCATCCTAATGGTACATAATTGAAATACCACCGAGAATGCCATTCTCTCAGAGTGGTAATCTGGTGTGATGTCTTGCATAATCGGGGCCAGCGTGCTTGCTCTCCGGTTTCCGCCTTCAATGTATCCATCTCCCTCCATTCACCTTTCCCTTGCAACTCTTTGCAGAATGCTCAGAGCTGTGTAAACTTTGAAAGGAACAGAACGGAACATAACATGTTTCCCTCCTACCCTCCCCAAATACCTCCTTCCCTCTTTTGCCCCTGCCCACTCTGCGCCCTGCGCCCCTGAGGGCTGTGCAAATGCTACGCAAGCAACACACGTACAGTAGTGTTATTTTATAGTGCACACATATGCCCCTGATTTTGCCTTGTAGCAATGTGGCAAGTATTTAGAGCTGCAGAACATAATACAACAATACAACCAACAGAACATTAAAAAAACATTTCTGCCTCGTGCCCTCTCCAAAATGCCCCTTTCCTCCCTTGCCACAGGGCACCGCTGCGCTCTTATGAAGCATAAGTGCTGTATAAATGCAATACAAGCAAAAGGCGTACACTATTTGGATTTTATAGTGCCCACATCTGACATTGATATTGCATCGTAGCACTGTGCACATGGTGTGGAACTGCAGAACATAATACAATAATACAACAGATCGTAACATAACATGTTTGCCTAGTACCCTGTCCTTATTCCTCCTGATTTTTTTCCGCTCCCCCTTCCTCTGTGTTGCCCTAGCAAGCCACACTCCACGCTCATAAATGCTATACTAGCAACAGCCATACTCTATTGTTCTGTTATAGCGCCCACATCTGCCTTGGAAATTGCCTCGTAGCACTGTGCCAAAGATTTAGAACTGCGGAACACAATACCGGCTAGGCAGCAGAGTGTTCGGCATGTCCAGAACACCACCACGTTTCAAAGAACATATCTGCATTTAGCTGGCAGACGCCACATTTTCGCTGCTGCATGCATGCACGCACGAGAACGTTGGTCAATAAAGATGCGGGGAGGACGCAGGCCACTGAAACAAATGAATAAAGTGAACGTTCATTTCTAGAGCCACTCAGAGCAAAAAACAATAACCGCCATTACTAAAGCCACAAAGGCAGCGTTTTTCATGGGATAACGGTTGTGTTTCCTAACAGTAGCGAAAGACCGCTAAAGTGTGCGAAGAAAGAAACGCTGGCTCTCCTCTTACCTCAGCATGCTGGAGCGCTGGTGCCCCGGCGCAGGGCTCGTTGTTGCCGTGAGCTCCAGGGAGGGAATCACCGCCGCCCCCGGCCTCCTCGGTGTGAGGCCCCGCAGGACATGTTTATTGCCTCAGACGTCCAGCCTCGGACCGGCCCCCAACAGCCAAGGAGCCCCGAAAGCCGCACAGCAGCCTCTGCGCAGCGCCCTGCTCGCTGCAGGCTCACTTCACACGGGGCTGGCCCGTCCCCCAGTCACAATAAAAAGAATACTAAAACCGTATGCTCGTTTTTCCTGCATTACTCACGCAGCACAATGTGCTCTTTGAGAGCCAAATGGGAAGCACATCAAAAGGCCGAGACAGGCAGGTTGCCTCTGTGGAGCGGACAGCGTCCCCTGGCAGCTGAGGTCGGAGGCCTCTGTCTGTCTGTCTGCCGTCCGGGTGCGAGAGCTTCTTCTGTGACTTCCCGCTGGACTCCGTTCAGCTGCTGCTGTCCCTTCGCAGCCTCACGTGTGAAAACAGACTTCCCAATGGGGAAACCGCATTATTCTCAGGCTGGCAGCCCCGTCAGAGCCAATCATGCTACGTTTCTGTATTTCCCCCTTTGACCTATCCAATGGGCCACTTCGCAATACTTGGTAGTCTGCAGGCAAATGTGTAGTTAACCTCTCTTGATATGATAGGTTGTTTATAGTGCTTAATACCCAGGGGTTTCTAAGCGCAGACCCGGGGATCGAACCTGTGTTGCTCTGTGTCGTCTTGCTTCCAAGGCGAACACGTTGCCACTGAGCAAGCCTCTTGCTAAGTGTGTGTCCCGTGAGTGGTTCATTATGCATGTGTTTTTACTTTCACCGATAGCAAACGTGTTTCTGCCCATGTGCCGAATGAAGGGGTTTGGTAATGTATGATTCTGGGTGACAAAGGGCAACGCATGGGGTGAAGTTGGCAGGAGGTGGGACTGCCGGGTAGGCCACCCGCTCTTCTCCGAATAGAGGATACTCCTATTAGCCTGCGTCACATCTAGATAGGACTTTGAATGTTGGCATGCCCGCACTTGGATGGAATTGTGAATATTAGCATGTCCACACTTACATGGAATTGTGAATATTAGCCTGCATTGCATCTAGATGGCACTTTGAATGTTGGCATGCCCGCGCCTGGACGGATTTCTGAACGTTGGCCTGCGCCGCGTCTGGATAGGATTGTGGGGGCCAACAAGTGCCACACTTAGACAAAACTGTGAATGTTAGCATGCTAAAGGTCAGGTAACCCACTAACCAATATAAACTCAAACTCTGCATATTTATCTTACTCAAAAAACTCACACAACCATCTCTCGCACAACAAGCCGCACGCACTTCACAACACTGCAACAACACATTAGCCGGAGCAACAGCACACGCGGACTGACACCGATCCAATACCCGCACCAAAGCTCAGCACCCGGTATATACCGAGTTGAAGCTGCCAACAGAACACCACTCCTCTCCCTATCCTACTCCCTCTTCACCTTACTAACCCATCCCACCTTATCCTTTACAGATCCGCCAGAGCGCCTGGGGACCAATTCCATTGGTGACAGTGTGCGGTACAAATACCTTTAACATTTAACTTCTGTTTGTGTTCCTTCTCTTCCTCCCTCTGCACCCCAACACGAGGGGGAACGAACACAGCCCGCACCTACTAAAGCTTCAGGGGATCCCATAAGCCCACATGCCCTTCACAAACATGAAGGCCTCCAAAGAAAGAGAGCCCCTTCCTTGGCAAGTGGCAGAAGGAGGGCCATCGCCACTTCATGCTAAACTTCCAACAGATGTGCATTGCACGCAGAGAACAGCTCCACCCAACCCCCGCTCCACACCAGAGTAGAGCGATGGCTGATACTAACAGGGGCAGCGGGGACGAGAAGCTGGCCCGCCATGACCTGCGCTTGGGGATGAGGTTGCACCTTTTTCATGACACTTGTACCCCTTTGTGACCAAACTCTGGGGATGTTGGGGGGAGGGCACCAGGGGAGTTACATATGCATTGTATCGTCAGCAATCTGTTCCACTGTGCCATTCCCCTTAAATGTAGTTTCATTGGTTGGCTGGCATGTCCACCCTAAGAAGGGAAAGTAATATCATCACTTTTTAAAAACAATATATATTTTTTTAATTGTGTTTGGTTTGCAACAAACCTTTACCATCATTTTTGCCTTTCCATAGTTTCTGTGCAATGCAACCGTATAATGCAGATTTGCCTGCATTCATATTGTGCGATATCACTTTGCATTGTTTTGTACTATTTCATCCTTTCCCTAATGGGATAATGCAGAGCCCTGACAAGTATGTGTTAGCTTGCAAAATGCAAGGAATGTTGGAAGTCAATGTACAGAAAGGTACTAGTCCGTAGATGTTCGTATTTGAGGAGGTTTTGGATGACGTGTACATGGTTTTAATTACGGAGAACGAAAATAAACGTTTAGTACAAGTCAAAAGAATTTATTAAACACATGTATAGTTTATTAATGAAAAGACAGGTGCAGCAAGAAATGCTTGAAAGAAGTCCCATTTTCTATTCTTGAACCAATTAAAATCGCCATGAACACAAACCATTTCCATGAAAATAAAACCACTGGCTCTCATCGAAGCAAAGATTATTCCCACAATGAAAATGAAAAATAACCTTAATCCATGAACTATAAAGACAATACTCATATCCTTCAAACTTGCCACCGAACGGGGTCTACAACACATTTACTAATGCTGATATCAACTTAATAAGCATGCAAACAGTTGGCAATCATTATAATTAGCTTTAGGTTATACTTCACAATACAGAACTGGACATTTGATGCTTCAAATGGGTAATGGTCGGTCAAGATATATGCAGAGTGTGCTGGGAATCTTCTGGCATAATTCCACAGAATCTCCACCTTAAACTCGACCTTAATACAACAGAATGTGTGATCCAAATTGGCAAATTGTAATAGTTTATTTGTAAAGCGCTTATACACAAGTGAAGTGCTTCAAAGCGCTTCAAAGCAGGAAGGGATCAAGGAAATATAGTCTTCATTCTTAGGCCTTGAAGATTCCGAATGATCTAAACAATTACTAGCATACTAGGCCAGAGGCATTTCTACTGATATCTGCGTGGGGAGAGAGGGGGGAGGGGAAGGAACAGGACACACAAAGACAAAAAATGTTGGCGATCAGTGCGCCTATGGACGTGTATTTCAGACACAACCAAGCTAGGGAGGGGGGACAGAGGGGGACAGGATAGACAAACCTGCTAAGCCTATTACATTCAAAGTTGTGCAAATGCGCAGACAGGAAGTACGGGGGGAACAAGTGTGCCCAGTCCAGCAGGTGTCAGGGTTAATTGCAGAGTGCTAGCCACTCTCGTGGAACGTATTCCAAGTGCAGTAGTGCAGGCGTGGCAGGTTAGCCTGGGGCCTGTGAGGCTCTGGAGATGCACCAGGTGACCAGTCAGCGAACTGAGCAGGCTGGGGAAGAGAACGAAGGAGAGAAGCAGGAGAGAAGTGAAGGGAGGTTAGCAAGGGAGAGGGAGGGAGAAAGAGGAAGAATAGAGGAAGCTCTTGAGGAGTCTCTGGAACTTAAGGTGGTCCGGCTAAAGACCAGGAGAGGCAGGGACGCTGTTCCAGAGGGAGGCACCTGCAGTGGACAAGGATCTACCCCCAAATCTCTGTTTGGAAAAACTGTTCAACTGCAGAGAGTTGGAGGACAGTAGCTTTGTAGCAGGAAGAGAGCGTTGTAGAAAATAAGGGTCCCGGCCCTAGAAAGTGGATTATGGAGAGGGACTTGAACTTGATCCTTGCAGCCACGGGGATCCGGTGGAAGGATTTCAGCGCCAGAGAGATGTGGTCCCTGGGCTTGAGGCCAAGGATAAGTCTCACAGTCCTGTTCTGGAAGAGTTAAGGAGGTTGGAGAGAAGTAGGAAGCTTGAGGAAGAGATTGTTGAAGTAGTCCAGTCTGGAGAGAACCAGGGCTCTGGAGACAGTGATTCTTTGGGGCAAGATGAGAAAGGGTAGTATACCTCTGAGGAGGTGTAGCTGGTAGTGGGAATTTTTGTACATGTCAAGATGTGAGAAGAGAAGGAGAGAGTAGAGTCGAAGATGACCCCCAGATGTTTTGCCTCACTAGTGGGTGAGGGCTCGGGACTAAGGGTGGTTGGCCAGAGTGAAAGTGGGAAAGTGGGAGCAGGGGTCCCAATGAGGACTATGTCATCACAGATTTGAAGTTTGCTATTTTAATTAAACTGCAAAGGGTATGCACTATTGGCGACTGACTAAACTGAATAGCTTAGCACAGGGGTCTGTATCCTTTAGGTCTGCAGATGTTTTGAACTACAAGCCTCAGAATTCATAGCCAGCATAGTCAATGGTGAGGGATCATGGAATTTGTAGTCCAAAACATCGGGAAATCACCTGCCTTACAATCTCAAATTAAAGGAAAGCCTAAACAAGAAGTTCCAAACCATCTGGTTGCAACGACCTTCCTCCACGAGAATAAGCCCATGCTTTATTTTAGCCTAGAATTGTGATCCAGACCCTTCTTCTATCAAACGCAGATGGGCACAACACTCTACCCACAAGCCTAATGTTCACATCCCTCAAATATGTTGAAGCTGTCTTCCATGTTGGAGGTCGCCTCAATAAAGGTCACAAAAACATGAACTGATATCCCCCAGCCTGCAAGGTCTTCCCTGGGTCTCCTCTGACGAAGCATCTTTTATAGTGTCCTCTGCATTATCTACAAGGTCGCCATTGTGAGGAAAAGTGGGTGCCCGGCCAATAAGCTCAACATCTCACTCAGGCCAAGATCACCACGTGATCAAAACCTTATCCAGCTGAAAACTCAGAAGTTCTGAAGAGAAAAGAACATGACGGGCACCCTTCGCGCACACACGCACCTCAAAGCTTTGGAGTGAGCTACGCCAATATCTGAGATAGCCTCCCGTATGCCAACATTTCAGGAGAAAGCTCTCATCTCTTTGGACGTTTCCCCCCATAACCTTGCTCAAGTCATGCTCTCCAGAGGTTCCAGTACTACTCCCATATTTGCAGGATAATACCCAGCGTCATTAGCGGGTAGGGTAGGATAATGTTGGCAATGTTCTCTGTGTTCTTCAGTCACATTGCACTTATCCCAAATGCATGTGTCCGCTCCACATCTACACAGAGTGCTTGCTATTGCCAGGGACTAGAGGTCAGCCACTGCGGCAGAGTCAGGCTTATGTGCAAGAGGGTGTGTGTGAGAGACAGAGACAGAGAGAGAGAGAGAGAGGGAGAAGGAAAGAAAGAAGGGAAGGAAAGAAAGAAGGGAAGGAAGGAAAGAAAGAAGGGAAGGAAGGAAAGAAAGAAGGGAAGGAAGGAAGGAAGGAAGGAAGGAAGGAAGGAAGGAAGGAAGGAAGGAAGGAAGGAAGGAAGGAAGGAAGGAAGGAAGGAAGGAAGGAAGGAAGGAAGGAAGGAAGGAAGGAAGGAAGGAAGGAAGGAAGGAAGGAAGGAAGGAAGGAAGGAAGGAAGGAAGGAAGGAAGGAAGGAAGGAAGGAAGGAAGGAGAGAGACCTGTTGGGTTCAATTGCCAATCGGAAAAGAGAGGGCGAGAGTGAGCACAGGGACATATATAGGGGGACGCAGATGAGAGAAAGCAGAGGGGGAATAGAGAGTAGGAACACGTGTGAGAGGGCATTGTTTGTCTTATCAGATAAGCCATGATGGTGCGCGCTTTGGCATCGACCCTTATCTAGTGAACAGCTGTGCTCCCCACCGCTTCTCCTAGCCCTTTCACTGCAGGCGACCATCATCCTAAGTGTCTGCTTGGCGACCACTGGGAGAAAGGGGTCTGCAGCAAGCCAGCGCGACTGGGAAAGGGACAGTCGCAAGTACAGGTGTTTGGAAAGTAACTAACAACAGCCTTCCTTCTCAAAGAATGAGCAGAAACGACATCGGGGTAGGCTGTCAGTTCTGGCTATGGACTCATCACAAGTTAGCTGGTCCAGATTTAACAGTGCCGGTAAAACTGTACAGGCACCGTTTTCCGGACTGGCTAACTACGAGTTCTGTGGCCATGTGGCATCACACTCGCCAGGTCTGAACTGGTGGGCGTAACGCCACCAGCCGCAGACAGACGTGGAAACTCCGGCCCCATTACCGCATGGTGCTGGTGTTTCCACAGTCCCCATTCCCGTGGACTGCTATAGGGAGTAACGGGAATGGGAAGTGACGGAATGCCGGCACCGGATTTACCAGACCACCGGGGCTGTAATGCCCTGGTATTTTCAGCAAGTCCGGCACCAGTACATCCCCACGAGTCCGCCGGCAGCCTGTCGGTTTTACCGGCACAGCTACCGCCGGACTCGTGATGAGGACAGCTGTATTCTGCATGCGGCTTGGGAGTTTGCTGGATGTCCCTATGGAAGCACTGCGTACATTATTACGCTTACTGAATGCACTATTTCTGGAAATTGAACTAGTTACAAGTTATCTGCTGTGTTGGCGCTAAAAGATTCAGATTTTTTGTGATACTGCATGCTGTATTTCAGAAAATCTGCATACATAATGTTTCTTTTTTTTGTTGGACGTTTCCACTAGCATTTTGAATCTGGCCAGTAGCAGTCCATACTGCTACCATGCCCAGTTTTTAAATGCACAAATTGACATTTCTGCCTCTTTTGAGCAGTGCAACGAAAAGATTGTCAAAATGGAGGCATCAGAGATGGACACTGTTCCCCCCATTTAGCTCTGCCCACTTAATAATGTTTTAAATGCATTGAAAGTAGGGGTGTACCAAAATTCGGCTAAGTATGTAGCCAAATTCCGGCTGAACATGAACTATTCGGCCTTCGGCCTTCAGCCTCAGGTTTGCCAGGGACCAAACTGATAATTCGGCACAAACCCTCATAAGTTTCAAAAGACTGTAAAGTATTACACTTAAAATGCACTTTAACAAGCTGGAGGACTCTTAGGCGGAGGGTTAATTAAGATAAGAAGCTGCCTGTGAGAATTTCTAATCATAAGTATATTATTTAATGTGTTAGAACAGTGTCTAAGAGTTTTTAGTTAATTATGTTCAGAGGAGTCCCAAATTATACATAATAACTGGAAACGTTCAAAAGAGAAGCATCTCCATGTCATCGACACACTGACCTTTCCGAGTGACTCCTTCCCATACTGCATTGGAGATGAAGGAAACAATTTAACACTGATGCTTGTAAACAGCAAGATGTTGTGAAAAGCACAGAGCTGAATTGGTGTTTAGCTCAGGCAGCATGATGCATTTGGTGCCATTAAATGCCCAGGCGGCTAGTGCTCATAAATCAGCTCCTGTGGGTTTCTCTTTAAATTGCCTCCTCCTACATAGTATCCGGTAATATTACCCCCACACAAATGGTCGCCATATATATAAATAAAATTAAAACAGGCGCTGTGGGGTGATAATGGTTCACAGTGATAATGTTGCCGCAAACCACAGCCTTTTTGCAGTTACTTTTTGCCACAGAGCCTTTATCAGGGACATTATCACATGAAACCTCATACACTAGACAACAATGGGCACTTCTGAAGACAGATTGTATGAAGAAGGACTCGTAGTCTGCCCTCTCTTTTCATTATCACACCGAGTGAATGCATTCTTTTTGTTGTTGTTGCTTTCTAATCATATTGTGGGGCTCGGTCTCCTGCAGAGATCATGACAGCTCTCCACCCCTCACTGAACTGGGCTGGTGTGAATCACTCTGGGGTTGCCACTTGACTCTAGGCCACAATGGGTGCTGCACAGCAGTGGCTTTCCGGGCAGGCCAAACACACACTCTCCGCTTACCAAACGGTTCACCACGTACATGCCCTATCTGTCCTCTTTCTAGCATCCCTCTCAAAAGGTACTGGCACAGCCCAGAAGGTATACCAGGCCCCAGGTCGTCTGTAGGTTGTAATGTCAAATTCTGTCACGCCAGCACAAATGGGGCAAACTATCCCTCCTCTTAATGCAGCAAAACATGACTCTCAGTGACATTTTGAATTAAATATGTGAGTGTAATTTGGCCTTCAGACCTCCCTATGCTCATTGGAGTCCATACATGTTACCTAGCATTTTACTCCGGAAAATATGTTGAAGTATGTCCTTCATCAACAGCAGTTTCGTTGTTCAGTCTGCTCTGGGGAACACAACTAGTTCGACTATTGAATGCTAAACGTCACAGCGATAATCGGGGTCACATGGCCACAATAGGTGCAGCCAGAGGTGCTGTTCTTTTTCAGAGGTACCTATAGTGGAGTCAGGCCAGCTGGATAAAAGAAGCAGAGATGAAAACCTTTGAGCATGTGAACTTAAAGTAAATGCCAGCAGCGCCGGTGCTGTTCTGGGAGCCGCCTGAGCAGTGCCACGTACTCTCTGTGAGGGTACAGGTTTTGTGCCCAGCTAATTGTAGACAACCTCCAAACGCTGAAGCTATCGGGGTACCCAACTCACAAAGATCGCAACCTATATGGACAAAGATTACTGTGGTTACACCACCAACCTTACCCGGAGAGGTCCCACACAATTGACAAAGATTACTGCGGGCACAGCACCCCAAACAACGAAAACACCACCATTCCAGGTGGCGCCTAGTGTGGGTACAGCACCCTAACACGATGACCCCCCGCTATGCACACAGGTTACAGTGATGAATGCACCAACCCAAAGCTACCCCTTATATCATGGGTTACGGTGAGTACAGGACACCAAAACCGGGGAGAGGCACTCCACTACAGAGTTTCCAGTGGGTACAGCAATTCACCACAAAAGAAAACTTCAAACAACAAATGTTACTGCGGGCCCAGTGTCCCCAACTCAGCGAGGCCACTGCCCCAACCAGCTGCCACCATAGATATAACCTGGTCTGGGTGCAGCACCCGACCCCTGCCCAAGGAGACCACCCACATTGAACATGCAGGGTTCTATGGGCCCACCAATGTACCTAAAATGCCTGTGGCTTCCGTGGCCACACCAAAAGTGTGGGAACAGTACAACAATCATGGAGATGAAAGTTAATTATTTTATGCAAAAACACGTAGACGAGAGTTACTTATTTTACCCAAAAACATGGAGACAAGAGTTACTTATTTTACTCAAAACTGCAATACTATGGGTAGATGATGTTTCCTGCTAGATTACATATACATTTCAAATAAGAAAAACAGGGCACACACAGATGTACTGATAATTGAGCATCCGTGAGCATGTCCGGTAAAGCAGCTACATTCAGTCTGTGTACAGTGCTTTCTTTCTCTTGCAAGAGATGTGTGCATTTCTCTCACGACGAGTCACCAGCACAAGTAACTTCGTTATGCCTGAAGGACAAAGCCACCGAGCTACACTGTCCATCTGTAAAACGCCCTTATGAACGATGCTTTTAAATGAAAAGCCTCACATAGAGCCCTGGTTCTTAAACGGCGCGGGCGACTGCATTCAGGGAGGAGTTGGGGTGCCAGAGTGTTGTCTCGGAGCCAGTAATGCAATAGCGGGGAGTGCTGCAGCCCAGAAATGAGGTGCATTGGTAGACAGAGCTTGCGGGTGGCCGAAGCTGCAGTGCGAGTAGACGCAGAACAGATCTTCATTCTGTAAAAGCTACTGGTTTTGTCTCTGTTTGTTTCTTCATGCGCACTTCTCGCGTACCACGATGCAACATTTGCTCTCCCAATCTGGTCGCAAGGCTGGAAACGGAAGCATGCAGCAGGTGCGCCTCTGGTGGCCGCTGGGCTCCGTGTTGACGCTCACGTCACACGCAGTGCAGCGCACTCGGCAGCCCCACCACTCGCTGAGGGATGTGGCTGATGTAACACAGGATCCCCTTTCACGCGAAGGCCAATAGTTCCCTTGAAATCAAAAGGGGTGGAGTGCACAGGCAATAAAAACACAGGCTCACCTTTATTCTTTCACTAGGAAGCCATCAAAGGCACGACCCGGAAGGTACAAGAGTGGGGCCGGGGGATTTCATATTTGTTCCTTCCTTACATCATGCATGCCAACATTATCTGTTCCATTCGGAAGAGCTAGTACACGCCTGCTTTTAACTATGCAGTCTGGGACTTGTAGTCCTGGGATTATAATGAAGAAATCCAGAACTACATGGATCAGAATCCAAAGTTAATACGAGGACTGGACTAGCATCTCCCGAATGGAATGGATAATGTTAGCATGTATGTTCCATAACTCTCCACCAGAGCCTCCTCTTTCAGGACTGCCAACAAGAGAGCAGCACTGCCTGTGCACTCTGCTTATGCAGAGTCGGATGAAACCCTGCGGGGGCCCCTAGGCAGTCGAAATGCTGCCCCCCCCGTTGCAAATGATCTACTAATACGTTTTTAATTTTCTGCACTGCTTTAGTTTGATCAGTTGTCGTGGGGCCCTTACAAGTAGTGGGGCTCATAGGACGGTCCCTACTTGACCTAATGGATAATCCGGCAATGTGCTCACGAGAAATTTTGTGACGAGAACACCACAGTGTCCACCAAGCTTAAAATGGGAAACCCTCTGAACAGTGAAAGTAGGGTGCAGTCAGGCACCCACTTTCTCTCCTGGAACCTGGTCTCTCCAAGAACAGGTGGGCTTGGACTGGCCTGAGCATCTGTGCGCAATAAACGCTTCACCGACGGCACTAAAAACTATCCTCTAATCACTGGCTATGGAAGGTAGCAAGAATGCCTGGCTAAGTGGCCTTTAAAAGTATAAACTCTGCGGTTAAAAAAAGTGATTAGGTAAGCACTCATAGTGGAGAAGCTGCTTCGTGCCCCGGGTGGAGTGAGGCAGGTGTGGGAAAATAGGGGTAGGCGTGGGAAAAAAGGGCAGGGAATATCATCCAAATCTATTCACATAATATTTACCACATTCCATGGTGAAATATGCAAATTTCATTCAATTTGTCTTTACCAAATAATGAAGTGCAAAGGGCAAATAAGCATTTGCTAAGAAAACATGCTCTGATAACATTGCTGGCTAAGTATAAAAGGTGTGCACCTTTTATAGCTAAAAATCTGCAACAAAATATGCCCTGTAATGTCAATAAGAGACATTCAAGAGGTCCAAGATGGCCCTGTGCTCTCACAACCATGTTATCAGGGTTAATGTCCTACTTCAGGTGGGGTAATACATTTAAACATTCCTTTAAAATATACAGGGGGTGGGGACAGCGTCCACCTTCTGGGAAAAATGGGAGGATGACACCCACTCGTGTGTACCCTTGACTTATACCCTGCCATATTCCAAGGTTTGAGAAGTGCTGTAAAGTGTTTGGCATTGCAGATCATATTGTGCACATTTTGATCATATGATCGCCACACATTGTCAGAAATGTTGTAAAGTCCTGCATTGCCATCCCTGGTTTATATTACTAGTCTTACCCCTTCATCGACTGGTATATGTCACTCAATCCAACGATGCTCTCGTGTAAAGGCGCCCTGCCTTAGGACTGTCTCTGCTCTCTCTTATTGTCTACTTTGAAAGTCATTTATGTTCGAAGCAACACCCTGTGCTTATTACAGTACAATATCGAGGTATGATTGCAAGATTGCACAAAGAAATGAAAAGCTCTAAAGAACTGGATGTGCTCAGGCTCTTGTGTGTTAAGGTCCAATATGGATTCTTCTCCAATAAGTTGCGTCTCCTTCCGCACACGGCCTGTCTTGCACAAGCCACCACTCAAACGTTACCACTGCACGCACGGTATCTCGCGTGGGACTGGCTGCGGTAAAACCTGCGAAAGAGATGGCATTATATATGGGCGCCGAGAAACAGGCTCTGAAGCGCTACATCCGAAGGTAGGAAATAGTGTGCATGCCGGCAGGGATGTCCAGCTTGAGCGCCAGCTTTTTCAGCTGGCCAGGATTTACAAACAAGGCATTTGAATATCAAAGAGCACTCTAGTGTGAAAAGAGTGATGCTCCAAGGAGGCCGGGAGCACAGCTGTTCTGAGTGATAAGCAGCCGTGTTTGTTTCAAGCTCCCACTGACGCCCCCACCTAGCATGTCAGCAGTGTTCATTTGTTTTAATCGTTTTTAAACACAGACTATCAATCAACACAGTCTGCTCATCACAACATGAAGCGAGGGCAACCTCACTGGGCGAACTAATTACAATTCATGCTGTTGATTTGTGAAAATCTTTTTGTTTTAACACCAGTTTCATTTAGAAGAAGGGGGTAACCTGAAGGGGAATGGTGGCTAGTAAGATTTTGGAGACCGTCTAAAGAGGGGAGTATGCTGCATGGCAGGAGCCGGAGGGGGACCAATGTAAAAAGTATTTTTTTAATGGGGGAATCACGTCCCCCAATCGAGTGGTCAAAGAAGGGGGCAGAATCTAGCCAGCTATCTTCATGGGTTTCGATGACAGACTCTGACAATACCATCACAGTCTTGTAGCTGGTAAAATTGTAGAGTCGAGGAGTGTAAAGGTTTTCCCTGAATCGGCCCGAGTGAGCACTTCTAAATTAATCCAGAAAGATTTTAGGCAGTGCATTCCCTTAAATACATTTCAATATAATCTTTAGAAATTGTGCATTTTGCAGCAAAATCTACAGAAACATTGGTTAACAGTGTAGTTTCAATTCTCAGTCCTGCGGGGCAACTAATGAAACCCTTCAAATAGATGTCAGGTTGGCAACAGTTGTGAGAAACCTGAGAACTACTCCCCAGGGATCTTCTGCTCAGGTGGCATGGGAAGGGCCATTGCTATTAGATATCGACCCTGGGGGTGGACACGCAAGGGAAGATCATCTGGGTGGAGGGAACCTGGAGAGAGTACCTGAAGGTGAGATATGGTCTCCCCCTTTACTAACACTGACCTACCTACCGTTCCATAGTCTTCGTTGGATATTTTCAATCTTATCCCATCCTTCCCTACTGTTTCCCACCAAGTACTGAGAAGCGGAAGAGCCAGCTAAGAACAGTGCACACTTTGTATTGCAAACACCACTCTAGTACTAGGACGAAGAAGAGGGGCCTGGAGGCATCTAGTACTAACGATCAGGCATGTCACACTAACAGGCTTATGCAAGGTCAGGCAATTGAATCTAACCCCCTTCACCTGCAGCATATTAATAAAGACCAAGAGTTTATAAGGTGGACCCAGAATCACGCAGAGAGGATAGAATCCATCAGGTTGGAACGAGATGACAAAGTCAAGACACCGGCAACGATCCCCGAGACCTGCAAAAGGGACTTTGCAGCACCGAAAGCCTTTAGTTTGGAAGGAGGGCGGCAGGGGCTGCCATACCACAGAACAACAAGAAACGCTATCTGCCCCTAAGCCCGGGTGCAGATAAAGATGCAGGAGCTGCCGGGACCAGAGGAGACACAGATCGCGTGTGGATCAAAGCCAAGAGGCTTGGGTGTGTGCAGAGACGTGCCCGGCGAACTGGCGGCCTGTTTCCCAGCCCAGGAAAAGACAGGCGGGAACAGCGGAAGCCGGCGAAAAAAGCTGCAAACCGGTAAGTGTCAGAGGACACTGGGGGAACCGGAGCGCTCCGAGGGGACCGCAAAGAAGTAACGGTCCGTGAGCAAAAGCAAGTGCTAAGTATATGGAATCCTGAACTGAATGAAAACTTCTATTTGAGTGAGAACAAGTATATGCTGAATATAATGAATGCCAAAGTGAAAGAAAACTGCTATTTGAGTAAACCA
Source organism: Ambystoma mexicanum (assembly GCF_040938575.1). NCBI lineage: Eukaryota > Metazoa > Chordata > Amphibia > Caudata > Ambystomatidae > Ambystoma > Ambystoma mexicanum. Next base: position 122,331,119 of record NC_090933.1, on the reverse strand, counting down.
TGATATGCAGAATGGTGAAAGAACATTTAAAGTTAAACAAACACATCGAAAGACACACTGACATAAAATAGCAGTGTGATACTAACAACATGTAAAGGATTGATGAGTTGTTTGAACATTACAATTAAGAAAGGCTGTCTAAGTATTATTACTGTAAATGTGAGGAAGTGTCACAAGTATATGACAAGCCAAGAACTGATATAAAGGCGTTAAGAAGAACATAAGTGTGGAAAGTGAAAGCCTAAGGCAAAAGAGCCTATGAGGTGCCCAAAAGTTTTGGAGAGACTTATGGTTGTGCAACCTGGGATCGGTGGACCATGCGGTCTGACAACTGAGCCCAGACCAGAAAGTCTCCTATTGTGAAGTCTGAAATATCAGAAATCAAGCCAAGGAAAGGCATGGGGTTACTTGTTGGGTAACCTGTGATGGGTGGGCTGTGTGGTCTGACAACTGAGGCTAGACCAGGAAAACCTAGCTGGTGAATAAGCTGTAAAGAACTATGAAAAAATTGGTGAAGTAATCCAGAAGGTGGGTCAAACAGACCTGTTGTATTCTTTTTGAGCATTGAGCTGACAAAACCAGCGTGAATATTATACCGCAGTCTTGGGGAAGGGAGTCCCAAGACCTCCTTGTCGAATACATTGTGCTACCTTAGAACTTGGGGACCCCAGGTCTCCTTTTCATGTGAACAAGGGGACAACCTTTTATCCATAAAGTTGTTAAATCTGCCGCTCTATATAGGAGTTTTATTTGAATAGTGTGAATGTTATCAATTTCTAAGAACTCTGGTTTTTGCAGGTAAGTTACAGTGAGATTGTATTTTGTTGCACAGGATCACACACTTTACTTGATCAAAGAAGCCAGGATTTTACCACAATCTGCAATTTAGGCACTTTGGCCACATACTTTCCAATATTTATTTGGAATAAATATTTAAGTTTTGTCTTTCAATAATGCTGCCTTATATGGTGATTTGAAAAATAAGCAAATCACATAGTAAAACAACCTGACAACATTCCGATCCGTATAGAGCAATGCTAAGGCATATAGAACATAATTGTAGCTTTATTTTCCAAATCCTGAACATTGGACTGTACATAAAAAGGCACACTTTTTTGCATGTCAATCTAGGGGACATCATGAATATAAATTGATCTATAAAGAGGTGCTTTGTTGTTTTACTCACTTTAAGAGCCTTGAAAAAAGACACAGATTAGGCAGGTTTCTGGAGCTGTGTGAGTCTTTCAGTTGGAAATGTTTATTTTATTTTTACATTTTTTTAAAAACCCAAACTCAGGGGTATCATAGCGTTAGTACAGGGTAATGGTGGGAAGGCAGGTACAATAATACATGAGCACATAGAAAATCCTATACATACTTGTCAAACAACCATCTTTTGGTACGTTTTTTTAAAGGTAGTGAAGGTTTGCTCATTGCAGATATGGGGAGGAAGAGTATTCCATAGGGTAGAAGCGGTGACACTGAAGCTGACTCCTACAGCTCGTTTTTCTTAAAGCGTGGGGTTAACAGTGAGATACTAGAGTTGTATCTAAGCAATCGTGTGGGAGTCTTAACAGAGATGTGTGAAGGAGAGTGTTTTTAATTCTACCCGGGCTCTGATGGGCAGCAAATGGGCTTCATGTCTAGCTGCAGAGATATCACCAGATCGATTGAGGCCAAGAGAAGCCTGCAGGGCTTTGTTCTGGAGTAGCTGTAGTTTCAGGACGTTAGATGTGGAGGTGTTCATGAGCAAGACTTTGCAATAATCGAGTTTGGAGAGGATTAATGCTCGTGCTAGAGTGATGCAGTTGCTCGGTGAGAGGAACTGCCTGCACAATAATATGAGTCTAGCTGTGTAGGCATTGGATGAGGCAAGAGCATTAACGTGTCTGTTCATGTTTAGGTCGGCTTTGAGGTAGACCCCTAAGGTTTTAATCTGTTTTGAGACTGGGATGGGTGTGCCGTCAATGTGGAAGGATGAGAAGGCAGGGTCCAAGTGCCTGAGCCTATGGGGAGGTCCAATGATGAGGAGCTCTGTTTTCTCATCCTTCAGACATAGGTTGTGAAAGGCCATCCAGTTTTGGATGGTGCTGTACATTTCATTGATTTTAAGGGAGTCACTATCATGGTTACCTGAGAGCGGGATGAGGATCTGGGTGTCGTCCGCAAAATTGGTGTAAATTATATAATTAGCGTTTAGCTGATCAAAGAGGGGCTTTGTGTAGGTGTTGTAGAGGGTAGGCAAGGGCCTTGTGGGACGCCTAGTGGTGCTGCGATGGCATCAGCTGCTGAGTCTCCTATGAACTCTCGAGTGGTGCGACCGCTAAGGAAGGATTTGATGCAAGCAATAGTTTCCGATGAGAAGTGGAAGTGTTGTTGGAGATGTTGGCAAAGGATGTTATGGTCGACCAACTCAAAGGCCGCGGAGAGATCGAGACAGGAGTGTAATACTGAGAAGCTGAGTAAGGTAAGTGTGGGGACAGAGGAGGTGCTTTGTCTGCCCAAAAAGGTTTCTGACTGCACCCTGCACTAACCCACTCAAATGTTATATTCCAACAGAAAAATATGCACACCAAATAAGACGCCCGCACATGGCAACTGATGACCCCTAACAACAGACATCAATCTTCAGAAAACTACACCTCTACAACCAACTTAAATACCACACTCCAAGCCAATGTATCCTAGCACCACGGGGCACAGAGGGCTGCCTTTCAGACACAAATCACTCTATTGAATTGTCACAGAACACCTAGAAACTGACCCTCAAACAGAGGGCAGGGTACTTGTGGTCAGCACGGACCAAAACAAAACTAAAACTATCTTGCATGTTCTCTTCTTCCCCTACTAACCACACCCCTCCCACTCTTTCAAGTCCACCAGAGAACCTGGAGGCCATGCAACATAACACAACATGTACCTGCACATCTGCTAAGTCATGGGTTTCATCCTTTTTGACAGAAACTAAGTGGGTTTTGGGGGTATGGGCAGCAGATGAAAGAGGGCAGTATTTTGCCCATACATGTCTTTAAAGTCTTTTTTGTGTCAAAGAAAATGTATAAACAGTGCACTCCCAAATTCTCTCACTTAAAGTATGTAAATGAAGAGGTTAATGCTGTTTGGGCGCAAGCACTAACCCACTCACCCATCCACTAACGTGTCCTGACACGTAGGCAGAAAAACAATATAGTACAATAGGTCTCCAACTTTGCTGGAGTCTCCACAAAGTTGGAGACCTATTGTATTAGGAAGTCTTTGCCTCCCAGCACACCTGTGACATATACTCAGTGCCCTTTTCACACTACAACTCCTTTTTTCAGAATGTTTCATCATTGCAAGACCTTCAGGAATGGGAGGCCGCAACAGCCATGCAAGTTCTACAAGCAACTACAAGCCCCCCTGCACCAAGCCGGGTCTCCGATGGCCTAATTCTTCTTGTGATATGTTATGCCTGTGATACACATTCCACAGCCCTCCAAGCGGCTTAATTAAGAAAAACACGTTTGCAGTACTTCTCGGAAATTCTCTCTCCAATAAGGATAAGCAAGGCCAGCAATGCACAAATTGCTTCCAAACACACCAAATTCCCTGAAAAGCATGATACACAACAGGTCGCTTGAACGTCATTCTGTCACAGATTAATAAAGCATGTTCTATAATTGCACAGTTTGCTACTAATTCCAGCAAACATTTCTGCCAAATTCTGCATTTGTTTTTGTGGAAACGCCACAAATTTGAAAAAGCTAAGACCTTTCCAAATTATATAGAAATTTCTGTAACAGAACGAGAAGTGAGGAGGATGTACCCAGTACCAAATGAATCTGGGGTTGGCAAAGATCGCCAGTCTGCATCCAAACCAGATGTCTGCAATTTGTGAGATTGATGGATCTTTTCAAAATTAATTGTGAGACATCTTCTTTTACATATATAGAAGTTTCTGCCCTGATATTGTAAGTGCATTAAATTACATTGTACTAAAATGTAGTGTATGTCCCGTTGATACCTGTTTTCTTGGCACAACAGATTGGAAGCATAACAAATAATTGGCACAACAGATTGGAAGCATAACAAATAATTACTGATGATCATGATACATTGTTCAAGAAAAGAAACAACAACTGACAAGTACTTGAATTTTGGTAAGGATGTGGCGACCTCCTACATTTTGAGCCAGCACTTACTTTTCACTAAGGTCGTCTATGCGCTGCCCGCTGCTAGAAAGGAAGTTGGATCCAGGAAGGCTGCAGGGACTTGCTGGGGCAGATAAAGTGCTTTTAACATTCTGGACCGAGTGCCTCCGACTCCTCCGGCGTTCCAGTCCCCGTCGGTCATGTGAACCGAGACTGGCCCTCCTTCTGTCCTTACGTCCATTGGGTGGCGGGTCAGCGTTCTCGTCTCCATCCTCATGCCTCAGGGTCTTCTGCAGAGAGGAACAGAGATTCTTTAGGCAAATGACTTAGGATGTCAGCAGCCAAGTTGCTCGGCCCATTATCCACCCCTGTGATACCCAACTACCATTGCCCCAGGGCTGCATACTCATATATAGCTATTAACACAGACATGTATTTAAAGTCTATCTTTTGCTGCCCCTTTTACTATTTCCACCTCCTTCCCCACCACCAGCTGCTTTCATGTAAGTATGATATCATGATTGGATAAGGACTGCAAAGTACCCAGCAATAGGACCACCCCAGCCATCAATATGCCCTTTGTACATTATCCATTCATGAAACACTATTCATTTTCAATAAATCATACACACGAATACAAATGTCCTGCTGGCTGACATGGGGCTCACGCCTGAAGGAAAGTGTGAAAATGACATTTGTCAATAGAACACGGTTTGAAGGAGCTGCCAAATATATGCTTTTGTGGGGAGCGGCAAGTTGCTTGGGAACTGCTATTGGGAAGGATATATGATTGAATGCTGATCTGGTTTTGCTACATGCGTCTGACTGGGGATTTTGCAAAACATAAATATATATATTTATGAAAAATAGGGCAATACAAATGCGTGTTTAATGGTTAAATTATTGTCAATTGAGGTGATTCACATTTATTTGGGCACCCCATGTGTAGGGATGTCCTACTGTATGCTCAGGGCAGGTCCTGCAGAGCGTATCTGCTTATTGGTCCTATTGCACATGCAGAACACTGTTATCCTCTCAGCATCTTAAATCTGTACAGTGATTATGAACGCTTTTCAAAGTTGGTCAGAGCTTTTCATGCAGCAAATCACAACACTACGGTTGTGGGAATGGAAAAAACAACACCTTGTGAATGGGCTCAACTATGCTGAAGCAACTCGATTACGCTCATTATGAAAATGGCAAGGCAGTAACAAAAGTGGCAGTAATCGAATTACCACTACTTTTACAGCACCGCCATACTACGTGTTTAGTGGTAATGTGGAGCAGATACTGCTAACACTCGGCTGGTGGTACGCATGTCTTGCACGTTAGTGTAATTGTAATTGGTTATTTATAACGCGCTTCGTACCCAGAGGTTCCTAAGCATAGACCCGGGGATCGTCCCTGTGTTGCACTGCGTGGTCTTGCTTCCAAGGCGAGCGAGTTGCCCCTGAACTACCCTCCCGTGCCAAAAACTGGAATAATTGCTGCATCGCAATTACTCAAAATCCCCATGAATTCCTATAGACGCCAAATATGACGATTAACACAGACATTCTGCTCTGTAATCAGGCACATTTTGCACGATTATAAGTGTCAGTGTTACTATGTGTTAGTAAAAATACCGTCAAATTCATGTCTCCCGTCTGACTATTGCAGCAACCAGGTAAAGCCCAGCGGCATTTAGCGAAGTTGAATGTGAGTGGGCCAGGCTGGCTTCAATGATGTGATGGGATTTATTTTCATAGGCATTTTGGGTTACAGAAGAATATGATTAGATTTCATTATTTTACCTCTCAACAGACACCGCCATGAAAAAAAAACAACTATAGATTTTCTAGGAGGGGAACCGAAGGTTGTTGGCATTCGTAGGAATTTCCTTTTAACGCTTCAGCCTTGCAAACCGATAAGTGGCTCCATTCCAATCACTTGGCCATAACTAGTTGGGAGAGTATTGTGGTCATCCTTATTTCTTAACTTTGCCAGGCATCTACGCAAGGGGGGGGCTGGGCAAAGATGAAAAGTATTCTCTTAGAGTCTTCATTCTGAATCAAATAAAATCCATGCAGCAAAGCAGGAAATGGAGGTGGGCTGAAAGCTCTGCTTCTCAACCAATCAGAATGGCCTAAGCTTTCAAGCCACCCAATGCAGGCAAAAAGCAGGGTAGTTCAGACCAATCAGATTAGGTGAAAATGCTCAATCGCTACATTGGAATCTCCGATTAGCCTGAACATTCCAACCTCTGCCATTGGATGAAACACAAGGCAGGCAGTCCAATCCTAGGGACAGAATGGTGACAACAATGCTGTTTATGCATCTCCAGGAGCATATGTTCTGGGGCAGACTCTCCTGTTACATTGGTGTTCCATCCTCCCCTAACTATGGTCTATGCTGACCTCTAGAAAAATAACTTTAGTTCCAGACAAAGTGTAAATATTTTAATTTTCCATCTCGTCTCCTGCTAGCGGTCCGACGAAAAACCCCATATGAAGGACTGTGCGGAGCCACGTGGGACGCATATACGAAAAACAATTCCAGCCACCAGATGTTTTTCCTTTAAAATAAAATAAAGTAGATAACCAAGTTCTAACCCGGGTTTCATATTTTCTTTTCGTGGGCCTGCTTTGATGTCGCGGCGGGAGCTGCAAGATGCATAAAGCAGGGCATGTTGTGTTACCTCATAAATGTTAAATTGCTCAACGAGGTCCAAGTCTGTGCCTTTCTTGTTCAGGTGCCTCTGCGAAACAGCTTCGATGCCCAGCTCCTCCAGACAGTCCAGCACGTCGTAGAAGGAGTCCTGGTCCGGGAGCCCCGACAGCGTCTGGGAGTTGGAGAGGACACACAGAGAGCAGAGTTCAAATACGACCCACAGACATAAGGACGAACGTACCCCAAAAGATGAGGGCACCCGTAAACATGTAGACAGACTATATACTTGGGGAAGAAAAGGAAGCTGTCATGCATCGCTCGAGGAACAGCTGCATATTCATTTTGCATAGATGCGGGGAGCCTAGCGACTCGGATAGAGATGTCTGAATATTATATGTGTAGATCACACAAAGAGCTGCCTACAACATATCCTTTGTTCAATTCAGACACTTTGAACGCTTTCATTGAACGTGTGTTGAATTCCCACAAACAGCCTAATTCATGGAACTTTTGGCACTGGTGCAAAGTCATTTCGCACTGCCAACAAACACCCTGATCCACAGAGCGGTGCAAAGTGTATTTTTGCGTAGCAAAGCCACTTTGCACTGCGAAATGAGTGCACAGTGACTCTGCACCAAGCTAAAGTTCCATGAATTACGCCCAAAGTGTCATAATGCGCTTTTCATGCACCCCATCACCTTTTCTGCATTTTGAATGCTCTGATCTGTGTGCACGCGCGCGCGCACACACACACGCACACACCCCGCCCCCGAAACTCCCAGGTTATTAAGAAAGGGTTATTAAGAAAGCTGTTTAAGTGCAACATACACCCTTTTAAACATTTTTTATTGTACTTGTTTAATTGTTTTACAATTTTTACAAGAAGTCATCTCTCTTATCATTAAAAGAAAAAAGAAAAATGCATCACTTTATCTACGCAGGAGTGGGAAAATGGGCCTGCGTAGGAATATCTAGACTATGGGCCCCTGCTTCTTAGGTTCTTCTGATTCCTCCTGCGACGTATCCCCCATACTCCCTATTGCACTGATGCCCCCAGGTCACAGGGGGACCACCGAGCGACCAACGCTCTTCCCCAGTTCAATTGTAAGAGAAAAGTTAGTCAGGCAGCATGTGAAAATAAAGAGGACAACTGCAATGTTGTTCAGCAGAAGATGGACTACTGTCTTGAGTTCCTTGATAAAAAATAATGCACACTGCATAAGGAGGGGGCGTTTTTGTAACCCTGCAGGCGATGATATATATTTTTTAAACTACAGGTCAACAGGGTTTTACAATGCATAATATCCTTGTCCAATGCACCCTCTATATTGCCCTCACCGAGGATGCCCAGGTACTGGTGGGTTTGAGAGAAACCTCATTTGGGCAACCCCCTGACTCGGCAACGACTACTGGCAGCTGCAGTCTGCCTTCATTAACTGTCTTGTGTCCTTAAGAGGGGCCTTTAACATAATTCTCTCTCCCAATGGCATTCCCCTTTTTCTTTTTTGAATACGATACCTTTTGTCCAATAAAAGTGATCATGACCTCCTGCCATGTATGGGCTGCACACCCGCCCCGCCCTCAAGGTCGGACTGGGACAAGAAATAGGCCCGGTCACCCAAAAAAAAAAGTGGCCCACCCCTCGCCTCAAAAAAGCGGGCCTGAGGCTTTACTGTGCCACCTACTCAGGCTGGGCAGAGGCCTCACAGGGCACCTTGTCAATACCACACAGACACATCCTAGGATGGCACGGTCTCCAGACTTCCCAGCCCGCCTGTTCCTTGCTCTCTCCAGACATGCCATTCTCTGCCCATACTGCACTTCTCATGTTGCCCATGCTTCGGGGGACATCTGCTGAGACTACCACATCTGGCCCGAGGCGGGCTTTCTTCTTTACAGGCCACTGCTCTGTTTACCAGTACACTCCAACACACTGGCCAGCATGCGGCCTCATCCCCAGGTTGAACCACTCATCCTGCCCGGGTGGTAATTTTCTGTGCCCACCCCAACTGGCCCGCAGTAAGCCTACCTGCTTCACCGACCATGGTGGCTTGGGCTGCTCCTGACACACGGCCCAGCGACTGCTACTACCCGGGCTTCGTTGGACACGCAGCCTAGGCTTCTGCTCTCAGCCGTTCCACCCAGCACATGTGGCCCAACTTCAAAGAGCCTTTTGACCCCCAGGGGACTGCTTGAAGCTGTGACCCCCCATTGACCACTTTATCTGTCATCTTCCTTGGTCTCCATTGCTTGTGTCGCTCCAATTGTTTCTCCAATAGTTCCCTGATCTTCCTTACCTTGGACAAAAGCAAAATAATAGAGGTGATGGCTGGAAAGTTTAGAATGAATCTTAACCTCTGGCATCACTCTGGGCAGCTCTCCAGACCATTGTTCTTCAACCTTCAATGCCATTACAGAAAGGGGAAAGACCATATGTAAGTCAGGTTTGGTCCCACCCCAAAAGGGGCAGTCCAGCCAGAACGGCTTAGTCATATCCCTTCTGCACAAAACACAAGCATCCCCAATCAACACCTTCCAGCCATCACCTGTTTTGTGTTGCTGTAGACCCCCACAGTGGGGAGGGTATGCCCAGCCATGGAGTTCTATGCATGCTTCCTGGCTCGTGGTACACACACCCTGCCTGTTGGTGCCAAGTTACCCTGGTAAACAAGCTCTTAAAAAACATACTCATACCCATCACGGAATCATCAGAATGAAAGAAATACCTATTTATACATAAAATCCTTACAAACTTGAGAACAATTAGCAATCAATGTTGCTCAATATTCCTTGATGTCATTTTATTCCAAATTTTCCTTTGGTAGACATTCTTTTGCGTCCTGCCCGGGCACTGGTCCGCTGATTGTCTTACGCTGCCTTTTGGGCTATGGGGCAACTACGAGCCTCCTGATGGCTTCCCATCCCCCTTTCTGTTGCCGTGCCGCTAATAGAGCTTTTTGGCCACCCCGTGGACCATTAAGCCAATAACATCTCGCTTTATTCGTCTATCAATCCTCTACCTCCCATGCTCTGACTGTTTTCTTCTGCGGAACCAATAGTTTTATGTTGGACTGGCCTCTATCCTGACATGACCCTGTGCCCAAACTGTTGGTTGTCCGTAACCCCACACTGGACACATGGCTTTGCTGCATCACTGTGAACCTTTGTAACATGAATTTAGTAATTCATGTTACAAAGGTCCACAGTGATGCAACAAAGCCATGGGTCCAGTCCTAGTCTACCATAGTTTTCTCCTGCCTTGCTTCTACTGAATCTTGCGTCACTGATTTGCAATTATGTGCAGCCTTTTGTGTCTTCCCTACAGCACAATGAAGCCTTTTCGTAGTAGGCAGACCTGTGCACTTAATAAAATAATCAAATCACATCAACACAGTTTAATCAGAAGAGGCAAGGCACCATCAAACAGTCAGGCAACAGTGGTGAAGTGAAAAGCTGAATTCAGGATAAACTGAAAGCATTGTACAACAAAATCGGCGAGGCTCAGATAATTGTCATTAACCAAGTCAAGCCATGAAGAGACAAGGTCTGAGAAAGCAAAGGCTCTGAGACTGGTATGCAGGAATGATTGCATAAAATATTTTCTATGCAAAGAATCAGCTAGTTGATGGAGGGCTGATTTGAGGACTGAGCGATAGCTCAGTAATAAAACTTAAAACCAAGAATACGCACTGTGGTGCTAGGGGTGGGACCGAGGCAGGAAATGGAGGATGGCTAACGATGCCGGTCGGAGCAGTCTATTCTGCAACCCACAAACATCATCTCTGTCTTGGTAGCATTACGTTTGGGGCAATGGCATCTCATGCAGTGATGGGCGGTCACCATACACTCTCTGAACTCTGAAGCAATATCGCCCAGATTCTCAGCAAGTCGAATGAGGATCTGGGTATTGCATGCACTGCGCTAGAAGCAGTTGCCAAAGTCATGGCTCAACTGAGCCTGCGGCCGGAGGAGCAGATTACAAATATATAAAGTATATTGTACACATTCATCCAAATGTACATCCATATCTAATAATGGTATTAACCAATTCTACACATTTCTAGTTTGTAACTCTTCATCAGGAAATATTATCCATATATTCTGAATACAAGGTGGGGAAAACAGACATGCAGTTCATATGTTTATCATTCATGACCTGAACTTCATTCAAGGACTAAAGCAAGCAGACCCATAAACATCATCACATGAACGGTGTAAACATGGGAAAATGAGAACACGCTAACCCTGGCCAGCAGATAAATTCTGGGTGGAGGGATCATGAACCACTGGAAAGCCCAGTTCTTCCCCCTTAACAGATGTTATTATTTCCAAGGACAATAGACATCCTGGTCACAGGAGGAGGTGAGTCATTTTCTGTCATGATTCTATCTCTGGCCTTTGAGAATTCTGCATGTCATTAAGCTAAAGAAAACGGCATTCCCGGTCCCAGCCTCTGTTCCAGAGTGGAAGTCTTACAAATACATTTTCTATGACAAACACATGCATGAAGAGAGATTAGATGAACAATGTGCATATGTAGACCATGGCCATTTCTCGAGTTCTGGATAGCAAGTGATTCAGAGGTAAACATGATTACCAATGTTTCCATTTTTGCTTGATGATCAAAAACTAAGGGTTTTTGGTTCATATGGTGGTGCTTTGTGCCACGATGTGGCCAATTCAATGCTTGAGAAAGAAAGGAAAAGAGAAGGAAAGGAAGAAAGAAAGAAAGAAAAAGAAAGAAAAAAGAAAGAAAGAAAGAAAGAAAGAAAAAAGAAAGAAAAAAGGAAGAAAAAAGAAAGAAAAGAGGAAGTGGTGCTGAAAAGCATAGTCCGTAGTTGCAGGGCAGCAGACAACAGTTGTGGAATTATATTTACTTCAGCACCGATTGTTATTTCTTCTATTTTCCGGTATACTAATTAACGAGGGCGTGTTGAACTATATGTGTACCAATCGGGAGTTCTGCTGTAGGTTGGGGTGTGCCAAGGCTTTAATGTCCGGGGTTATGCTGTTATCAGACTTTCTCCTTTGTCACATTTCTTCCCGCAGCAGTAGCCAGCGGAGAAAAGCTCAATACCAGTGCCAACAGGCCTTCGCTGGATTGGGGGCATGAAAGGTGAAGAGGCCGAGCGATAAAAAGGGGTACCCTTTTATAGAATGCCACTGGTCTTTACCCTATCAACATTGTGATTGGTGTAGACTCTCATATAGAAATCTGTCCCTCATTTTGAATTCCCAACCCCTTCCCATTCTGCCTCGTTATCTGGTATCCCTGATCCCAGTGCCATATCCTCTGGGTGTGGCTGGTAGGTATCCTACAAGCGACCTGAGTGCAGCCCTTTACATTAAAGCGACCGTCTCCCATTAGACTGGAAAAATAGGGATTTGTCACCCTTTTGCAGGGAATCGAACATAGATCCGAATTACTATATGACACAGAATTTCCCTCAGCACCTCAAACAGACCCACCAGAGCACACCGCGCCAACCTGATGTATGTTCCTACGTTCAAAAGAACTAGAGCAGGTGGGTCCAGCTTCCAACACCTCGCACCCAAACATTGGAATGCTCTGCCTACCTCATTTAAGAATGAAAAATCATACACAACCTTTCGAAAAAAACGAAAAGCCCTCCTATTCCGTTAAAAGTCACGGAATACATTTGCACAGTTATGCTTGCGGTGTAACCCTAGCAAGCTCTATCACTGCTATCTACTTGTATTTGTATTTTGTATTTATTTATTTTATATTGCGCACCTAACCCGGGGGTAACAAGGCGCAGGAACGTCAAGAGGATTGTCACATACAGAAGGATGAAGTCCAGTTTAGGTTACATTACTGGAGCATCAAAGACAATGAAAGCCGGTGAGGCATAAGTTACAAAAGAATTTACAGATACAAGATGCAGGTCATATCATGAATTGTATCTACGCAGACTAGTTGAACATCAAAGTGTACAAGTTTACAGTCATAGTAGTGTGGCACAGCAGGCAGGAGTTATATATCATGGTTCTTGAGCCAATGAATGGTCTTGGATCTGAATTGGCAGTAAGGGAGGTTCTCCCTGCAAGTGGGGGGTGGGGAATTCCAAGACTGCGCTGCTTTTACAGGGAAGCTATTTCCTCCCGACATCGTACGTTTAAATCTGGGCACATGGAGGAGATTGGAGTCAACCAGTCTAATGGGGCGGGAAGAAGCTGTTCTGGTGAATTTAGTTATAAGGTATTGAGGGGCTGCTTGGTGGAGGCATTTGTGAGTCAAAGAGACAGATTTGAGGAACATTTTGTCTTTCGTAGATAGCCAGTTGACAGATCTTCTGGTCTCGGAAATGTGGGCTTTCTTAGGGATGCTAAGGGCCGCTCTAAGGGCGTTATTCTGTAGGATTTGAATTTTGTTCGTGATATATTTGTGGCAAACTTCATATAGCGCATTGCAATAGTCCAGTTTGGACAGGATCAGAACCCTGGCAAGGGTGATACAGTTAGATGGTGAGAGGAATGGTTTGGCTGCTCTGATAAGTTTGCAAGTGTAGGATGTGGCGGACGCCATACCATTAACTTGCTTTTTGAAGGTGAGAGTAGAGTCTAAGTAGAAGCCAAGGGTTTTGACTTCCTTGGCTACAGTGATCTTGTTATTATCAATTATGAGAGAGGAGTAGTTTAGGTCTAGTTTGTTGAGGTTATGTGTGGACCCTAGAATGAGGAGTTCTGTTTTGTCATCATTCAGGCATAGACCATGTAAGGCCATCCATGCCTGGATGATGAGGTAAACTTTATTGACGAAGGCCAAATCCTTGTCATAATCCCCCATCAATGGGATGAGGATCTGGGTATCATCGGCATAATTAGTGTAGGTGATACCCAGACCGTCTATATCATCAAAAAGGGGCTTTGTGAAAATGTTGTACAGGGTCGGGGAGACACATGATCCCTGGGGCACACCACAGGTGATAGGCGATGGGTTGGCTGCTGCTAGTGGGGAGAAGACTCTCATCGTGCGGTTGTTTAGAAAGGATTGGATCCAGCCGGTTGCCTCTTGAGAGAAATGGGCTGCTTTTTGTAGGTGGTTGCATATGATCTCATGGTCAACCAGGTCGAAAGCGGCTGACAGATCAAGGAGTAGCAATAGTGCCATCTTACCCTCATCTCTCAGCTCATCTATCTGTGCCTTGAGATCTATGAGTGCGGTTTCAGTGCCATGTTGAGGCCTGAATCATGATTGTCGGACTCCAAGGAGATGGAAGTGTTCAAGGTAATGTTGGATTTGTTGATATGCTATTTTATCGGGGATTTTAAGTAAGAACGGTACTGTAGTGATGGGGCGATAGTAGGAGTAGCAGGGTCTAGATTTGTTTTTTTGAGAAGGGGATTGTTTCAAATTGTTAGGTACGGTGCCTGATGTGAATGACGCATTTATTAGTTTGGTAATAAATGGTGCAAGATCACGCGCCGCATCCTTTATCAATTGTGTGGGGCATAGGTCCCCGTGGCAATTCGAGGGTTTGAGGGTAAGAATTACATTTTCAACCTCTTTAGTAGATACTTTGTGGAAGTTAAAGTGGGGATTGGGCGGCGCAGGGGTGTGCGACCGAGTGGGGTGTGTCGTTATAGGGATCAGGATACTAGATTTAGTGGAAGCGAGAAGGGAGTATTTTTTAATACTTATCTTCGTCTTGAGAGAGGTGATTTTATTAGCTAAAGCGTTTTGAATACCCGTGCACCAATTCTTGTCCTTTAGGCATGAGTCGGGTGCTTGGATAGGTGATTCAAGCTCTTTTAGTATTGTAAAGAGCTCTCTAGTGTTGGATTTAGCTTGCGAGATTCGAGTGTTGTAGGACATTTGTTTGGCCAGGATAATTTCTTTTTTATATTGGACGGCTAATATACTCAGGTTTTTCTTATTGTTTTCTGAGGGATGTGATCTCCAGGTTTTTCACAGCGTCGCTTTTCCTGTCTGAGGGCTTTAAGGTGAGGAGAGAACCAAGTGTTGATATGCTTTCGAGGTTTGCTCTTTCTCAACTTCAGGGGAGCTATGTCATCAAGGGATGAAAGCATGATTTTATTATATAGGTCTACCATCATAAAGGGATCTGTGTGATCCGGAATGGCATTCAGAGTCGGTAAGATCAGTGGGAGCAGGTATTCAGGGGTGATATTCTTTTTATTTCTGGTCTGGACAGCTGGAGCTATACTGTCTGTTTGCACTGGTGTCACCTCTAAAGTGAATGAGATCAGGTAGTGGTCTGTCCAAGGCTGCGGAAGTATAGATGAGACCAGGACTGGGAAGGTATGCACAGCTAACCATTCCAAAGTTCTACCTTTAGTATGGGTGGGCTCTGTGATCTTCTGGGTGAATCCTAATTCCTCTAGGGTATTATTAATTAATGTGGCATTAGCATCTGAGGGGTCACTAAGACCAAGGTTAAAATCTCCTAATAAGATGCTTTGAGTGGAGTTCTTAAGGTTATTTGATAGGATGTTTGTGAGGTCTTCCTCAAATGAACCTAGAGGGCCGGGTGGTCGGTAAATGAGGTGAATGGAAATGGACTGTGTATTAGCTAAGGTAAGCTTAGCGGTTAGGGATTCGCATGATCCTGTGTTGGAGGGTGGCGAGAGTATCAATGAGAGTTTAGTTTTGGCTATAATGGCAAGGCCTCCGCCTCGAGAGGTAGTACGATCGAGTCTTAGTAGGGTGTAGTCATCTGGTATGGCTAACATGACTGCGGGGCCTGCTGCTGGATGGAGCCACGATTCAGTGATTGCTAAGAAATCAAGATCTTCATTAACTAGTAGGTCAGCAATGTCTGTTGCATGGGCTACCATAGAGCGGGTGTTTATAAGTGCGCCCTTTGTCGCAGGCTGTGCTAGTTTCAGAGGTAGTGGTGAGCTTTTGGGAGTGCCATTCTTGGCGCGGATAGGCTCACGGAAGAGTCTACTGTCCAGTTGAAGAGGATGCTGAGAGTGGTTGCTAGTAATAGCCTTACTGTGGGATGTTTTGATTAACAGGTCATAAATCCTAGGGAGTCTGGCCCGTAATTTGAGGTTCCTCTGAAGAACAGTGCAGGGGGAGGTGATCATATTGGTTAGTTTAGGGGAATTAGGGGTTGACTCAAGTGGAAGTGAGTTTAGTAGCATGGTGGGATATTGGGTGTTCACAATATAAAGTAGTGATCTAAGAAGAACAGTGTAGAGCGTTGGGAGATACATTGTCTGGGCAGGATGAATCTAGTGCAGTGGAGTTGCTGGTATTTAACATACGGTCGTGTAGCATCTAGATACAAGTTTGGCGCTGGGGCGTGAAGCACAACAATTCAATTGCATAAGTACTATCACACCTAGATTCAATTTTAGCGCTAGGGCCTGAGACACAGCAGTTCAAATGCATAAGTAAAATCACACCTAGATTCAATTTTAGCGCTGGGGCCTGAGACACAGCAGTTCAAATGCATAAGTAAAATCACACCTAGATTCAATTTTAGCTCTAGGGCCTGAGACACAGCAGTTCAAATGCATAAGTAAAATCACATCTAGATTCAATTTTAGCGCTAGAGCCTGAGACACAGCAGTTGAAATGCATAAGTAAAATCACACCTAGATTCAATTTTAGCGCTAGGGCCTGAGATACAGCTGTTCAAGTGTATATACTATAAAAACACCTGGGTGCAATGGTAGCACAAATGCACATATAAAGGCGCAGGATAAGCAGAGCAGCGCAGTGCAGCACACAGTGCCAAGTGGCAACCTTGGACCGTGGGCGGAACTAGACCTTAGAGTGCCCAACGGGTTGCCAGGTAGATTAGCACGTTGACCACCAGCATGTAGGGCTCATGGGCCCGACTAGGGCCGCGCACTGTTGCTATCAGGTCCAATACAATGATTAGAGCACATGGCAGGTGCAGGAAAGCAGAAGGAAGGACTGGATAAGGGGATATGTGTCTAGAGGGTGCAGATGGAGTAAGTTAGTCAAACATGCATTACTCACAGCCTCATAGGATGCGGGCAGGGGGTATGGCCCTGGGCTCTGGTCAGCTCAGGACAGTCTCTAGACAGTTGTATTTGTATTTTGTATTTACTTTATTTATAAAGCGCAGCCAGGCCCGGGGGCATACGGGCGCGTAAGATAGATCTGGTTAGTTACATTTGAGTGCAAAAAAAGGTTACATTGCGGTTACAGGTAGGTACATACTTAGCATTACAGATACATACAAACATTGGGCCTCATTCCGAGTACGGCGCTAACCAATGGCGCTATTAACGCCTTGGTTGACGCCGTACCCGGACCGGCAGCGCCTTGGTGGTTGGCGGAATTACCGCCCCATTCCAAGGTTGGCGGGGCGGTAATTCCCCAATCCCCATTTACCCTTCCCCATTCCCATTCTTGCCCCATAGGGCATAATGGGAGTGGGGAAGGCGTCAATTACGCCACCGTAAATTACGGTGGCGTAATTAACATCAAGGTCCCTTAGCGCCATGGTATTTAACGCCTGCTAAAAGCAGGTGTTAAAAGCACCATGGCGCTAAGGGAACTCGGAGTATGGCGGTAAGGGATTACCGCCACCGCTCTCGTTAGCGGTGGCCGCTATCCCTTACCGCCATACTCGGAATGAGGCCCATAGTCTAAAATAAATACCTTAATTACAAAATGTACCATCGACAGACGGTGGTTCTGGGATCTGGAAGGTTAGGCAGTCATGGTGTCATAGTGTCCATGTTGTGAAGCCAACGCTTCGTGTTGCGTTTGAATAGGTTAAATTAGGGTTCAGACCCAAGGTGCGCAGGGAGTGTGTTCCATAGTTTCGAGGCTTGTACGGGGAAGCGGGCTCCACCCGAATTATGTAGTTTGAATCTCGGTATGGACATAGTGTTTTCTTGAGCTGCTCTAAGTGGTCTTGATGATGTGTGGGGTGTGAGTTGGTTGGTGAGGTAGGCTGGTGCAAGGTTAGCCCTGGCTTTGTGTGTGAGGGCCAAAGTTTTGAGGGATATTCTGTGCTCTACTGGGAGCCAGTGTAGATTGCGTCTAGTCTCAGAGATATGCGACTTTTTAGGGATATTGAGGGCAGCCCTAATGGCATCATTTTGAATTACTTGGAGTTTGTTGATATTTTTGTGGCTAGTGCCTAAGTAAAGGGCATTACAATAGTCTATTTTGGACAGGACTAATGCTCTAGCAAGAGTAATGCAATGGGGTGAGGAGATGAACGGCCTGCATGCAGTGATCAATTTGCAAGTGTAGGCGGCTGATGATGCTACTGCATTAGTTTGTTTGGAAAAGGATAAGGTGGCATCAATGTAGATACCAAGTGTTTTAGTGTTGTTTGAGACGGGGATGAGATTACCATCTATGGAGAAGGATTTGAAAGCAGAGTTTAGATTTTTTAGTTTGGCGTGGGTACCAAGGATAATCAGCTCAGTTGAGACAAAGTCCATGATGTGCCATCCATGCTTGTATTACTGAGTATATTTCATTGAGAGTTTTGCTGTCTGTTTCATAGTTACCCGAGACAGGAATGTGTATCTGGGTGTCGTCCGCATAATTGGTATACGTGACACCCAGATAGTCAAGGATATCAAAGAGGGGCTTTGTGAATACATTATAAAGCGTCGGGGACACACAAGAGCCTTGCGGGACTCCACAAGGTACTGGTGAGGGTTCAGCAGAATCAGTGGGAGAGAAGACCCTCATGGTTCTGTTCGCCAAGAAGGAGCTGATCCAGGCAGTGGCTGTGTCTGAAAAGTGTGCTGCAGTTTTCAGGTGGTGACGAAGTGTTTGGTGGTTGACCAAATCAAAAGCTGCTGACAGGTCTAGCAGTAAGAGGAGTTCAAGTTTGCCATTGTCTTTTAGGATTTGGATCTGGGTAGTGAGATCTATTAATGCAGTTTCCGTGCCGTGTCTGGGTCGGAAGCCGGATTGCCTTAGTCCAAGAAGATTGTTCGATTCTAGGTAGGCCTGTATTTGCAGATAGGCTGCTCTGTCCAGTATTTTTAATAAGAAAGGTACGGTTGTTATGGGCCGGTAGTTAGACCGGTTGTCTGGGTCAAGAGTAGGTTTTTTGAGTAGTGGGATGACCCAATCGTCCTTTAGGTTGTCAGGCACTACTCCGGATTTGAAGGAGGCATTAATGAAGTTGGTAATAAATGGTGCCAGATCGTGTGCTGCTGCTTTGATGATCGGGGCAGGGCAGGCATCACCTTGGCAGTTTGATGGTTTAAGTTTCCTAATGATGTTTTCTACTTCCCAAATTGAAAGGGGTGAGAAACCGAATGGCTTACAGATAGACTTAAAGGTAGGTGATTTGTTAGGAAGTTGTTTGTAGTCAGGGTCAGCTAGTAGTAGGGATTTTTTCACATTCATTGATTTTAGATTGTAGGCGAGCTATTTTGTCTAATAAGGCCTTCTGAATGTTACTACACCATAGTGCATCAGTAACACATTTGTCAGTAGGGGCAATAGGGGATTCTAATTCTTTTAAGATCTTGAAAAGGTCTTTTGTGTTGGATTCTGCTTGCGTAATCCTTTTGTTGTAAGTGTCTTTTTTAGCAAAAATGATGGCTTCTTTGTAGCTAGTGGATGCTAAGGTTAGTTCATTCTTATTGGTTGCTGTAGGGCACTTTTTCCAGTGTGACTCTGCAGTTCTCTTAGTTTTGCGTAGTTCTCTTAGGTGCGGCGTGAACCATGTAATAAGGTGACGCTGTGGTTTAGGTTTCCGCAATTTTAGGGGGGCGATGGTGTTCAGTGCTTTGAGAATTGCCTGATTGTAGATATCCACTAAGACTGTCGGGTCAGAGTCTGAGTCAATATTGTTCAGGAGGGGGAGTAGTATCGGTAGGGGTTTGTCAGGTGTAATGTCTTTCTTATTTCTCGTGCTGGTAGCTGGGGGTGTGTGATGGCTTTGATGGAAAAGGTTATTTTATGATGATCCGACCAAATGCAAGGATCATTGGATAAAAGATCAATAGAGCAGTTGAGGTGAGTGAGCCAGTCCAGTGTTCTGCCTTTGATATGAGTGGGCTCATGAATAATGTGGGTGTGAGCCAAGTCGGATAACATGTTGGCTAGATCATGCCGATGGTTGTTGGCCTTACCCTAAGGGCCTTTCCAGGAAGGGCCGGCTTACGCCTCCTGGTGTTGGGTTGGCTAGTATCTTTCGTGATACAGCCAATCAGGGAGGTGCTGGCCTCGGATGGAAGGTGCAGGGAGGCACAAAGAAGTTAAGCTACACGGGCGGCCATCTTGGATTGGGAAGAGCCTTGTGTACATCAATGGCGCTATTGTGGATATCAGGATTGCCAGGGGGAATTGTGGCAAATAAGCGCAATCAGGCTAAAGCACTTATATAGCCAGATAAATAACGTTAGATGCCGTGCCTAGTGCGCTAAGAACATCTCATTCGAGTAAAACAAATGCTCGTTGGGGTAGCATTGTCAGCATCCCTTGGTGGAAGGCTGCCCTTCGGATGCAGCCTGCTGCTCCTGCAGAGGTCGGGGGAGGCTCCTACTCCTGCTCTGGTAGGCTGTTGCGATGCCTGAAGATCTCGGGTTCGGCAGTGTAAAGGTGCCTGCAGTGCCTTCCCAGAAGGGGCCGGCACACGCCTCCCGGCGTTGGGTTAGCTAGTATCTTTCGTGATACAGCCAATCATGGAGGTGCTGGCCTCAGATGGAAGGTGCAGGGAGGCACGAAGAAGTTAAGCTACACGGGCGGCCATCTTGGATTGGCAAGAGCCTTGTGTACATCAATGGCGCTAATGTGGATATCAGGGTTGCCAGGGGGAGTTGTGGCAAATAAGCGCTATCAGGCTAAAGCACTTACATAGCCAGATAAATGACGTTAGATGCCGCGCCTAGTGCGCTAAGAACATCTCATACGAGTAAAACAAATGCTCGTGGGGGTAGCATTGTCAGCATACCTTGGTGGAAGGCTGCCCTTCGGATGCAGCCTGCTGCTCCTGCAGAGGTCGGGGGAGGCTCCTGCTCCTGCAGGCTGTTGTGATGCCTGAAGATACTGCTACATCTTATGTTATGTTCACTCTCAAGTCTGCTGTAACAGCGCCACAATGCCTGAGGGCAGTTCTGCGTGCTTTATTTTTTTTTTATTTTTTTTTTTAATTGTGTTACAATTTTTACAAAAATATGGCATGAGTAGTCTTCATACATCATACATCAAGTGTCCGGATTCCTTTTAATAAGCTTAGGCTTGAGGAAATTCCTCCTGCTCGAGCTTCAAGGATTTAAGGAAGAGTGTTACTCCTATAACACATCTGATATTATTCCCGTTCGTCAGGAGTGTCCAGAGGTTTTCCTCGTCGAGGGTGAGGTGGTTTTCCAATGGATCTGCAAGGTATTTGTCTCTTTTTGTTTTGAGCCCGGAACATTCCATTAGCAGGTGTTTTGTGCTTTCTATGGCATTTATAGATTGACAGAAGCGGCAGGAACTCGATGGTACTTGGTTGCGAATTGCCAAAATTTCGTTGGTTTTTATTTGTTTCAGCTTGAATCTTAGAAACAGACGACTTAGGTTCTTGTCTGGAAACCTCAGTAGGTAGCCACGCGTAGCATTTAGCTTCATTGGAGCAGTTGGTAGTTTTGCTGTGATGGAATACGACCAAGCCACTTCTTGAGTATGAATCCAGTCTGCTTCTAAAAGTTTTTGCGACACTCGATTTGGATTGTGTATGAGTGTCTCAACAGGAAGATCCAATTCTTCCAGCATTTTCCGGTTGAATTGTTCCCAGTATACAAGCGTCCGATTATTTCCCTCGGAAAGTTCTTTCCGTATGAGGTCCAGTACTCTGGCTTCTGGATTATTTATTACCTTACGGTATAACATCAGGGTGGCTCTCAATTTTATTGCCAGCAGTGAGGAAATACATAGCTCTCGTCTTATTAGTGCAATTGGAGTAGATTGGGCTAAACCAAGGACCCTTCGCCAAAAGAAAGCTTCCAATTTCTCCCAGATGGTGTTCGGAGCTAGCAGCATTGCGTCCATCCCATAGATTAGGGCCGGAACAACCTTGGCTTTATAAAATCTCACGATAGATACAATCGAAAAACGGCCGTGTTTCTTGTCCACGGCCTTGGCTTGGGCTGTGAGATTTTTTAGCTTTGCCCAGAGTGTTTCAAGCATAGTTTTTTCCTCTTTATCGTTACTGATTGTGATCCCAAGGTATTTAAAGGCTTCCACTCTTTCCAGCTTCCTTCCGTCACAATGCCAGGTAAACTTGGAATTCCACTTTAAGGATCTGCCCAGAATGAGCACTTTAGTCTTTGCAGTATTTAGGCGTAAGTTGTTTTCCGACATATATGTTACCATATTGTCCAATTGTCGTTGGAGGCCTATAGGAGTTAAATCCATCAGGATGATATCATCCGCGTACAGTAGTCGATCTATCTTCTCCCCTCCCATTGTCGGGGGAAAATGTCTGATCGTGAGGGTGGAATCTTCGTAATCGGCGATATAAGAGTTGTACAGCGATGGGGCCAAAGGACAGCCCTGCTTGACTCCTCGTGCTGTTTCAATTTCTTCCGAGAGTCGACCATCTGCACTCAAACGAACTCGGATTGATGTCCCTTGATGTAGAGCCTTGATTGGGTTTAGGATTGACTCCGGACAGCCTTTAGATTCCAATTTCACCCATAGGCGCTCCCTATCTACCTGGTCAAACGCTTGTACCAGGTCGATAAAAACGACATAGATTGGATTGCCACTTTGAAGAGCCTTTCCCTTTAGGACACTCATGAGTAGGATGTTCGTTGAAGTTCCAGAGTTTCTAATGAGACCATTCTGGAATGGGTCCATTGCTTTTGACGAACGCGTCCACTCTTGGAACGCGTCTAGGGCCAGGGACGCAAAAACTTTCCCCATTACGTCCAAGAGGGCGATGGGCCTGTATTGGTTCGGGTCGTCGGTCGCACCTCTCTTGTAGATGGGCACAATGTTGGCTTTTCGCCATGTTGGTGGTATTGCTCTTTTTCTGTTACAATTAGCGAAGAGCTCACTCATGATGTTGGCCCAGCACTCAGGATTTTTTTTCAGTTCCAGATTACTAATCCCGTCGGGTCCAGGAGCCCTCGAGTTGTTTAATTTCTTTAATTTGTCTAAGATAGACTCTTTATCATCAGGAATAGACCATGGGCTTGTCTTTTTGTGACGGTCGCTCTTAGAAATTTCAGTTACGTTCACTGCATTAATGGGTGCGAATAATTTTGAAAAATGGTCGATCCAGCGCGCCTCACCCACATTGTTCTGGATACTCTCATTGGTGTTCTTTTGTGTTCCTTTGATCAAGTTCCAGAACTCTTTAGGCTTCTTGCCACAGATGGTTGACAGCATTTGCTGAGAATCGTTCAGATATAGCTGGTAACGGTGATTTTGAAGCCAGCTTCTGTAGTGCCGGGCCGATTTTAGCCACTTTTCGTTGTTCTCTGAGGATGGAGTTCTTTGTGCTAATCTTTTAAGTCTTCTGAGTTCCTTCCTTTTCGCTACCAGATCTTTATTATAAGCATGGGGATAAGATTGATCTTTCTTCTCCGCCGATGCTTTTACTGGGTCCATTAGAAACCTGGTTAGTAGGGGTGTGTAGTCCAGGTCAAACTCTTTTCTTTTTGACGCTTTTGATCTTGGAATTTGAGAGCCAACAAATTGGGCTTCCAGTTCCCGTATACCCTTTGCAGATATTTTGACTCGCTTGCCTTTTTCTGTTGTCTCCAATGGCAGATTCTTCAGAGTCGTTTGGGGTTTGGCGGCCCATACTTCTGTCACCAAGAGATTATGGTCACTAAAAGTTGTTGGCCTTATTGTAAAGGAGCAGATCTCTGGCAAGATATCTCTCGAGACGAATATATGGTCTATCGTTCCTTTTTGTTCGTCTCGTTGCCATGAAGGAATTGCCAGATTTGCCTTATTTCGCTGCCAGTGCAGGTTGTGCATATCTCGTTCGGCCATGATCTTGTCAAGAAAAATGCCTCTCTCCCGCGCGGGAGACTTTAGGTTTGGCGATGTAGAACGGTTGCCAATTCCTTCACATATGGCGTTGAAATCCCCGCCTATAATGGTACTATGGTCGTTCCATATCTTCTGTGCTTCCTCAAAAGCATTTTGAAGTTCATTAATGAGGTCTTCGTTGGTTGTTACCTGAGGGTTCCAGTAGACGTTGACCAAAAGAATCAAACTTTCCTTTTGGTTCAGTATATAGGGTTTTCTTGTAAGAAGCAAGGCTTGTATCCAGTAAGGAGTTTTTAGTATTTTAAAAATTTCCAGGCCTGATCCTGCTTTGATGGCGGTAATGAGGCCTGCTGATGGTCTTCCCGATTCACCTTTTCTAGCACACGTGAATGCTATGTCGTAACCATCTAGTTGGGGTTTAGTAGTTAACCAGGTCTCCTGGAGGCAGAGTGCATCAAAATTTCCCAGATTAACGTCGGTTTCTCTTGTTAAATGTGCAAAGCCTCTCGTATTCCAACTGCCAAGTCTTAGTGGATGTGGCGATGGAGTTTGTGTCTTCCGTACTTTTGGCTTTCCCAAGCACATAAAGATCTTCATTCCCCTCAATCGTTGCTAGTGGTTTTTTCGATTTGAAGCTTCAGCTCTGTGCCATGTCCAAGATTCCACTTCATTTGAACTTAGTCTACCATCATTGTTGGGAGACCGGTTATTACCGTTAGATTGTAGGGGTCGTTTGTTTCGATGAGTGTTTTGTTCCCGGTGCGCGTCTTTTTGTGGAATTATCTCGGGTCTTTTTCTCTCTTTTTGATTATCCACTCCAGTTCTTAGATTGGGTGGACTACGATTCATCCATCCTGGCTGTACGTGAGGCATTTTGCTGATGTATCTAGTGCTCATTTGCGGGGTGGCCTTTATATTTCTCTTGTCTCTTTCAGTTCGTGTAAATAAATCCTTTTTTACGTGAACCTGTTTGGGGTCAGTTAGTTCAAATCCCATTGATAGTAGATTTTCGGATTCTCTCAGTATGTATCGTTTAGTATTTTCCGAGTGGAGATGTATATAAGAATAATCAGTTCTCCCGATGGTGCTTGGTTCTACTATCCACAGGTCTTTATTTTCAATCTGCTTCAGACTTGTGATTTGGGTCAAAATTTTTAAAATATTTGATCTGTTCATAGTTATATCCTCTTGCTTTGAGTTGATGTTTTTCAGTCTTAACATATGGGCGGTTAGGATTTGTTTTGCTGCTTTTTTCCGTTCTTGGTCTTGTTCTAATGTGCTTTCTCCTTTTTTTTTCTGGTTCACCTCAGTAATGTATTGGAGGTAAGAGTCTGAGGTCTTTTTTTTGTTATCGTGGCTAAGTTTACGAGCCTTTTTCCGCTCTCCTTTATCCGCCTGATCTCGAGTGTGAGCCGGAGTAGACCAGATTTTGTTTTCCTTCCATATATTTGTAACGTGTCTACATCTCTCGTTTGATCTTTGTTCTTTCTGGATGTTAGGCCTTGAACTCGAAGTGGATATGGAGTCAACTTTTTGCGGTCTTTGATTTTTCACTGTTACTTCTATTGGTGAGTCAGGAATTTCGTACATAAAGACCTTGTGTGGTGGTTCATTTTTGGGAGAGTCCATGATCGCTCTGTGTACCTTTCTCTTTGACGATTTTGTTGGGTAATTTTCGGATCCTGTCTCATCCACAGTCACAAGACTCCCATCCGACTGCTCCAAAACCATAAGAACTGGCTCTTTTTCCTTTGCACAATTAGATCGCTTTTCACTCTCATCAATAGTTCGAGTAGCTGTTTTCTTCACTGCTTTCTTTGCAAGACCGTTTTTCCTAACGGCAACCTTTAGCTGCTTCAGAGGTATTTGAGAAACCAAAGAAGTAGTTGGTCTATTCCCTTCCTTCTTCGAAGTTTGATTAACAATTGATTTTTGTTGCGAGAATATTCCAAATGTAAAGTTCTTTGGCTTTGCAGTGGTGTCTTTACTGGGGTTCCCGACTTTGTCCCCAGTCTGGATGTAGGAAAAGGGATTAGCTGTTTCTTGGTTTGCCCCCATCGTGACTGCTTCGTTTTCCGTCACCATATGATTCTCTCCTTCGTCAAGAATAGCTATAATAGCGTCCAGTGGCTCACCGCCTTGTTCGATATTAAAAGTGTTGGTGACTCTATCATCATGTGCCAATGACCCAACCGTTTCGTCCTGTCTGATAGAGGGGGCTATCTGATCTGTGTTGGGATTTTGTGATTGTTTGTTCTCTGGTTCTTCAACTGGCGGATGGGATCCATAGACAATACCGCAGCGACAGGTTTCAACCTGTCCTTTTTTTTGCGTGCTTCTTTCCATTTCAGGGTTTTGGGCCCCCATAATGTAGCCTTCCAAATATTGCAATTTAGATTGCATTACGGAAAGCATAGACATCTGGTCCCGAAGCGTGTCATTTATAGTCTCGTACATCTTTGTGAATGGCACCATTGCTATCGTCACTGACGACATTAATGTTGATTGATCCATACTTTGCTGCACGAGGTTTAGTGAATGTGACTGTGACTGTTGAGTTTCCTCGAGACTCCGCGTCACAGATCGTGCGCGATGTAGTAGAATTGTTTTTCCCCTGTTGATCTCATGTTCCTTTGGGGAAACAGTTGGGCCTCGCTCAGCTGGAGGCGGCACTGCTCCGGCGTCCATCGCTAGCTTCTCATCTGCTTGTGGTCTCTTGTTCTTAGCGCTTTTTGGGTCCGTGTCTCGTGGTTCTTTAGTAAAGCTGCCTTCTATAATTATGGTTTCATGTGAATATGTATTAGACTCTAGGGTCAAGATCTCTTCTTCAATTCTCTCCTTTTCTGTCCTTAGTTCAGCCTCCAGTGAGGCTTGGGAGCTTGTTTCAGTGGTCTTTCCCGTTGATTCACTCAATTCAGTCATCTTCTTGTGATTATTAGAGTAGTGCCATCTTAGAGGAGTAAGGGACCCTCCTTGTACTTTGGCTGATAGACTGATCGGTGGATCTGGACTTGCAGTGGCCTCTGCTATAAGGCACTCAGGTCTTAGTATATTTGTTTCTGCTTCACCTAGGCTCTCAAAGATTTCACAGTCTGACAGCTCATGACCTTGATTTAGATTTAGCTCCAGCTTCGTTCTAAAAAAATCGTTCATGGCTGCCACTGTGCAGCCTTTGATGGGACCAGCTTTTGGCCCCCGTTTCTTTTTTGGTAGAGCTTTCGGTCTTGGAGTCATTCTACTTCTCACTTTGTTATAATTATGTCGGTGCGGTTTACAGATCGTCGTTAAGGATATGATATCCAGGCTCTCGTTATCCGTTCCCGTTTTTTCTTGTTTCTTTTTCGATTGGGTTTTCATTTGGAAATAAGCAACGGTCGGTTTTACCAGGGTCTTAGTTGCAGTACCCGATTCCGTGATGGTTTCAATGTCCTCGGTATTTCCATCCACTGAGTAATCGAAAACCGCCGTATTTCGGTGTGCAGTTTTACAATTGGATGAGTCTCTAGATTTTTCATTGGCCCCGGATAGCATCAGCCGGGGTTCCTTTAAATTGCACTCTTGATTTTCTGGTGCTGATGCAGTATGGATTTGCGCAGCACATAAAGTTTTCGTTGCAGGCCCCAACGGCTTAGACGTAGCATCTTGGTCATTGCCTCTAGTGTTTGGGTGTTCTGAAAACTCGTCGTCGGTGACCGCTGCCGTCCTTGGACGTTGTCCCACATATGTCTCAGATTGATCTTTTTCTCCCTTGGGGCTATTGCAGTTCGCATCAGCAGTAGGCAATACATCGCGAGCTGTACGATTTCTAGCAGTCTGGTTCTCCTCCCCCTCTCGGCGCGCACGTGCGGATCGGGGGGGCGACATTGTTGGTACGATAATTCTTCTCCGCTGAGTCTCTGCTAGCGAGTTGCCTCTCAAGTCCATCAAAAGCGAAGGCCTGCCTTGTTCCATTTCCAGTGTGAGGCAGGGCGCTTCGTCGCAGGAATTGTCCAGCAAGAGTCTCGCGGTCTTGGGTTTAGGTGTCACAGGAGGCTCGGCTTGATCAGACGAAATAGTGCGCTTCGGCACCCGCTTGAGAGCAGTGCTCTTCTCTCCACGCTTCCGAAGAGGTCCTCTTCCAGGACAGGTCTCCTTCAGAGGTCTAAGCACCCGATGATTTGTTGCAGTCTCCACCTCCAAAATCGAACAGGTAAGGGGAGGGGAAGGCGGTGAAAGAATAAGGGAAGTAGGTAGGGTAACGGGAAAACAGGTTTCGTGAAGGGGAGACTTTTCCAGCATGGGAGGCGGGGAGAGTGGGCGGGCAGCGGGGAGGGCTAAAAAGTCACAGGCTGAAGGATCCTTTACGGGACCCTCCGCTCCCCGCAAGTGATAGATAGAGGGTGGCGTACCTGATTGAGGTGAGTCCACCATTGTAGCTGGCTGTTCATTCACAATGTTCGTTGCGAATGTAGTCCTCTCAGGCTCACCTGTACACGAATGTGTATCCATATCGGTAGCTTTTCCCTTAGTCCACGCTCAGACCGCGGTCTGCCGCTGTCTGCAACCTCACTCTGCTGCTCACTCCGCGGCCGCTCCGCGGGTGGGAGGCCCCTTTGTAGACAGGTATGCTGGGAAAAAGTGGAGAAACAGCAGAAAGACTCCGGTCTGCCGCTGTCTGCAACCTCACTCTGCTGCTCACTCCGCGGCCGCTCCGCGGGTGGGAGGCCCCTTTGTAGACAGGTATGCTGGGAAAAAGTGGAGAAACAGCAGAAAGACTCCGGTCTGCCGCTGTCTGCAACCTCACTCTGCTGCTCACTCCGCGGCCGCTCCGCGGGTGGGAGGCCCCTTTGTAGACAGGTATGCTGGGAAAAAGTGGAGAAACAGCAGAAAGACTCCGGTCTGCCGCTGTCTGCAACCTCACTCTGCTGCTCACTCCGCGGCCGCTCCGCGGGTGGGAGGCCCCTTTGTAGACAGGTATGCTGGGAAAAAGTGGAGAAACAGCAGAAAGACTCCGGTCTGCCGCTGTCTGCAACCTCACTCTGCTGCTCACTCCGCGGCCGCTCCGCGGGTGGGAGGCCCCTTTGTAGACAGGTATGCTGGGAAAAAGTGGAGAAACAGCAGAAAGACTCCGGTCTGCCGCTGTCTGCAACCTCACTCTGCTGCTCACTCTGCGTGCTTTATAAATGCAAATAAATAAATAAATAAAGAAGTGGCAGAGGGACACGAGGGGTCTTAAGAGGAGCACACGTCCACACCCTTTGTGAACGGTAATACCCACAAAGGGGATACACAGTCTAACCAGGCTTCAGCAGTATATTGCCGATGGTAATGCACGCAGATGGACACAGTCAACGCCTTTAGGGAACTCCCAAGAAGTAAAGGTTTAATATTGCTTGGATCAGCAGAAAAGGCTCTACAGCAGCCCTGATGGTGTCAACATATGCAGAGTGGCACACAAGCAGTGTTTAAGGTGCAGAGAGCGTCGGAAATCAAGAAGTTCTGTGGGGAGACGTGGGAGCCTATCACGCGGCACAGGTAGTATGCCCTGCAGTGAGTGTGTGATTTTGATATCTGTGTCACTGTATATGTGCCTGGGCTACCAAACCACTGCTGGAGTGACCTGCACTGTTTGTGTGTGTAGGGAGGGGGTGGGGGTGATTGTGCTGCAGTTTCTGTGAAGGTATGCGAGTTTCCTTCATGACACTGCAGTGTGCAAGAAGTGCGTTTGTGAGAAAAGGTGTATCCACGGTTTAAAATGGTAGCAGCACACTGCCGTCAAGTGATCTGTAGAAAGGGTGCAGAAGTTGAAATTGGAGTTCATGGTGCAGGAGTTGGAAGTAGCCCCTGGATGTCAGGATTGTCCTCTCAGCAGAAGCTACTAGTCACGGCCGGGAGCTATTAATGTCCAGTCTGATGAATGGAGTGCATGAAAAATGATGGAACGTACTTTTTCCCAAACTGTAAAATGCACCCAAAAATGATAGTCTTGAATCCCTCTTTCCATTGCTTTGTTGATCAGTCTTGGACGCTATTGCTCACGGTTTCTTTTGAATCCTGCCTCTGGCCATGTTGCTTTACATGCCTCCAATTTGATATTCTCTTTACATTACTTTCCCTTTTGTCTTAAATTTCTTTTGTTGTCAGTTCATCCATCTTGCAGTACCTCTAATCTTTGCCAGTACAACATAACTCTGCCAATACATCTATTACTTCATTAATCTCTGGTACTGTCTCTTTACTACCACACCATCTATGCTTAGACCTCTTTTTGTTTGATGTGACCTTAATCACCCTTTCTCTGCCGCAGAATGAGGCACTAATAATAAATAGCATGCAACCAATCTAAAACGAAAAGCAACTATATAACTTTATATATAAGAGCGTTCACTCTTTGCGTGTCTTCTACAGGTTTACTAATGCGCATTTTCATGCAAATTCCAAGGCACAGTTAATGTCAGGTAGGTATATTTCTGATTCACCATTTGGTTTGGTTGAGCCAAAAGCAGCTGTTGGTGTCAAGCTAACCAAGCCCTATCCAAGAGCTAAATAGCCCCCAGCTTCCAACCCTTTTGAACCCTTGAGAGGGTGTGTGTGTGTTTAGGTGTAGTTCCATTGTGCATTGCTAGTAGAGAACAAAAGCAACGAAAGTGTTTGTGAGTGAGCGAGCGAATGAGGGAATGAGTCATTCAGTCCGGATTTCAGGACCACGCTGCTTCTAGGGTGCTGTGTTAGGGAACATGGGAGGTTTTGACAGTAAGTGGTTCAGGGTTTCCACATATGTTCTCTGCTCCTCTCTGCTGGCCTGCCCTCCTCTGCCCCAATACTCATGTGCCAGTCTACTATCAGACGCAGCACAGACACAAAGTTACATTTTCACGTAATGCCATGATGCCAGGAGGCCTGCAGCCCAGGAGTCTAGCCCAATGGAAATGCAACAGGGGTGCACGATAGTTTCAATTAGTTAATTAGCCTGCATTTCAGAGTGTGTTTGTGTGCATGCCTGTGTGGGAATCTGTGTGTGTATGGGTGTGCTTGTGAGAGCTGGATGTGTGTGTCTGACAGGGAAGTGGGCAGCACACCAGCAGGCCCCAGCAGTCCATGATCAGCAAGTATAAGGAGACTACACTTGCTGAGTTTTAACACCACCGTCCGATAAACACACGCTCTGCTTGCGACCAAATGATCACTCATCAACCCAGCTCCAGATGCCCATCGCCACAGCACCTGCTGCCTTTTGCAAAGTACTTTGTTTTGATTATGTCCCACTGCTGCACAGCAATGTAGCTCCTGCTAAATGCAGTTAGAATGTTTCATTTTTTTCTGACGATCAAATGCAATGAACATATCACTGTCATTGACTCAAAGTATTATGTTTCCCCATTGTCACTGCCCGGCCTCTTCCCTATGCAGTCATGTCTTTCTCCTCAATACCCCGTCCTTCTGTTCTGTAGGTCACGAGTTAGAACATCATTATGCCAGCTATACACTGCAAGCTCCGTCAAGTCAACTGAGTTGAAGAAGGAGTCTCTGTAAAACGTGCTGCTCCTAACAAGGGCTGTGGAAATTGCATTTCACCCGTGCCTTCCCATACCCACGCACCCTAACACAACACGGCATGTCCCCACCCATCTATCTACACTGGATCACCCTTATCTGCCTGACCTTACCCACCCTAGCTACTATGATCTGCCCAACCCTTATCTAAGGAACCTAGCTCTTCCTTGCATGTTTGCACCCAGCCATCCACCCTGCCTGCCATTAACTACCATAGCTCAGACCTACCACCCATCCACGTTAGCTCACCTCTACCTGCCCCCACCAACCCAACATTACTCATGCCTGCCTGACCTCACCCACCCTACCTCATTGCTGCCTATATTTATTAGAGGGTTTCCTTTAGTGTTTTTTGATAGTCAGGGAAATCCTCTTCAGGGTAGGGACAGTGAGGTGTTTATCAAACCTTTTTGAGTTAATAAAAGGGCATCTTATGAAAAACCTTTACGAGGTTGTCCGCCTCACATTTCTGACCACTTGTATCTTGGAAAGGAACTGAGATCTGGGGAAGGAAGTCATTCTCTCAGTTGAAGCTCCCACCTGCAATTGGAGCTATAGTCCATTGTCCAGAAGAAAGGACCCATTTTTATGGACCAAGAAGATCCACTAACTCTTTAGTATTAGTTACAAATGTAAGGGACAGAAGTAGGCCTTTGACACACAACGCTGAGCACTTTTCATTTACTTGGACACTGGACATTCGGCCTGAATCTGTAGTTCCTTAATTGAGGCAGGGAAACCCCTCTTAGAGTGAGGGAGGGATAGGTTTCCTTTGTATTTTGATTAAATAAAGGTTTATGCTAACAATCATGCCATCCATGTGTCAGTCCCTTCCTTCTGCACCCTTACACACCATTAACCCACTCTAGCGCTACACTGGGCACCCCATTCACCCTACCACACAATTTCTATCACCACCAATCCACTCTCACTCATGCCTGCGGGCCATCACCATGCTTACTGTAAAAGAAAAACATGTCTGCAAGTTAGTGTTGGCTGACTCTCAACATCAGTAAAAGGCATATTATGTTAGGATACTGGGATTTATACAGTGGACCGCTGCTATTTCCATGGTCTCTGGTGGATCTAAAAGAGAGGGGTTATGTTAGTGGGAAGAGAGGACAAATGCGGGATGGCTTTGCTGCTGTATTGATGCGCTCAGTTCCAGTGCACATGGGCACGGTGTGAGGGTATGTTACTAGATGGTCTGTGTTCAGGGTATAAAGTCACATGTGTCCAGGAGTGAACCTTGTGTACCCTTGTGTTCCCTTGGTGCTGGGTTGCATTGGCTGCATCATTGTAGAGGTGTACAGTTCTGTTGTTTGATGTCTGTAGGGTTGGAATTTAAATTGCTGTGTGCAAGCAGTATAGTTTGTGTCTAGTGTGTCTACATGTGAAGAAGAGTGTTAATGTTGGCGAAAATAATTCATACCGTGGGCAACCAACTGACCTATGATGTTAAGGAGCAAATACAGTGTTATGTTATGTTATGTTAGCGGTATAGCTACCGTCACCAACGGAATTGGTCCCCAGGCGCTCTGGCGGATCTGTAAACAGGAAGGGTGGGTAGGGTTAGTCAGGAAGAGGGGAGAAGGAGAGTGGGAGAGGTGGTGTGCTGTTGGCAGCTTCAGCTCGGTATACACTGAGTGCTGGGCTTTGGTGCTAGTATCGGATCGGGCGAAGGCCTCGAGTGCTGTGGGTGAAGTTTATGTGTTGTTGATGCGGTGTGGTAAAGTGCGTGCGGATTGCTGGGAGAGAGTTGGTTTTGTGTGGGTTTAAGTATGCAGAATATTGACGGTTGGGTTAGCGGGGTCTGTATCCTGATTCAGGTACTTATGGTTCCGTTACAGTTGTATACACGTGGGTTGGGATGTTGCTGGTTCCTCGTGGGCCGACTTGCTTTGGTGATGTTGCGCTGATCCAACTGTATCCTATTTATTATACTTTGGATTGGTAGGTGCGTCTGAACCTAATCTTCAGGTGTGGGACTGGGTGGGTAATAACTATTCTCAGTTTATCTAGTGTGACCCTGGTCGGTTAAGGCTTTGAATGGTTCAGGGTCGGAGTTGTGTTGATGTGTTGTCCTGGTGGATCCATCAGTGGGATAACAATCAAACTAGGTCAAACAATTCAACTAGAGAAAACAACTCATACAGTGCTCAGAAGCAAAATACAATGGGACAACAAATAAATTTGAGCAAACACTTCGTACAGTGCTAAGCAGCAAAATACAGCAGTGCGCTGTTGAAGTAGGGCAAACAATTCATACAGTAGGGCAATAGGCAATCAAACTAAAATACAGCGTGGACAGCAATTGAAGTAGGGCAGACAATTCATATGCTGAAGATCAAATACATTGTTTTATGGAAGCTCGCCGTGAAATGATCCCAACTTTGTCAAAGGCAGAAAGAAGGGTTCGTCATGAAGAAAATACCATGCAAGGAATTTAAAATGCTGTCCACCTTTGGCACTAGGGAAGGCTACTGGCAAAGATGGGAATGCAATTGAGTTTTATAAATGGTTCTGGAAACATATTTGCAGAGTGTACCTAAAGCTTGTTAAACATGTCGGCTTCTCCAATAGTTTCATAACCCCTTAAAAGGGTAAGGATCCAGAGCTTTGAGCATTATACAGGCCCATTGTGCTCATAAATGCAGACTGTAAAATCTATGCAAACGTGCATGCTACCCGATTGGCAGAGGTGGTTTTAGAGTTGGGGCCTAACATCCAAAATATGTCCCTACCTGACAGGAGTACCCCCTCACATGCTAACACAGCGAGGGTGGTTACAGACCGGACAGTTATATCAGTATCACAACTAGCCCTGATTATGCTCAATGCAAAGAAAACATTTCAACAGGCAATTGGGAGTGCTCGTGGGAGGCTATGATAAAGATGACAATACCTGGAGGTTTCATTAATATTGCATTTGCACTTCACTGAAATCTGGTAGCAAGGATCGTATTGGGAAAACGTACATCTAAGCAGTTCCCAACACAAAGAGAAACTCGGCAGGGGTGCCCACAGTCACCTTTGCTCTATACCCTATGTGGCAAAGCCCACTTCCTGACACTAGGGGTAACCTTAGGGGCCGAGTATCTCTGCAGGAAAGTGGGTGATGGGTGCGGAGGAATGGAGGAAGTATATGGTTAAAGTACTTCCATTCACCACAGTGAACAGACGTCATTTTACTATGTCTATTACTAACGTTATTTGTTTGCAAATAAGAACTTGTAGACGTATTTCGAATGAATGGGTGCCTAGGGCCCAAGTATTCACTGTATTCTTGCCTATAGATGTAAAATGCAATACACAAATGCAAACCCCAAAACTATTAGCTTTGCTAGTGGTTGTTGTTTTAATTGCTTGTGAAAAGAAAGGGGCAGATCGCATGTGCTCAACTGGGTGCATCGGTTAAGTACACAATGAGATGACATCTTCCCAAAAACAAGCAGAGGTCATAATCTAGTGAATGCATGGATCCATAGTTTGAGTTTGCAGGCCTTCGAGATTTATTGCAGAAATGGCTTCTGAGAGGTGCATGTGCTCCAATCAGGTTAAGCGTGGCACCACAATATGCTAAATGTAGAAAACAGACTGATACTTATTTAGTGTGTACCTGCACTGTGCCTTTCCCAAAGCACAGTGAGCGAGATGTTATATTGTCTGCTTCTTTTTTCGCCCTATGATAAAGACCCTTCTACATTGGGTTGGGTTGTGGGAGTCTTATGGGGATCTGTGCAAATGCACGCTGCACTTACACTCGTGGGTGCAAGGCTCTGAGTCATCCTCAATGACTAGGTGAGGGTGCAGAAGACCATAGCCAGACAGGATGGGGCATTGGGTGCTGTCTAGATCCGTTACAGGAAGCCCCCCCAGGGCCTATAGGACTTTGCAGCCCCTGTGACAAATGTTATCTGCTTGAAGCTGATGGAACATCTCAGAATTGCCATAATGTGAAGACTGCTTTCTCTTTATGTCATAAGCAGAGATTCCATCAATCGCAGAGGGGCCAAGCACAAAGGAAGACATTCCCCTAAGGCAATGTTTATCCATAAATTCAGAGACAGAGACAGTGCCGTTGCCATGCCGGGGACTACTGATGTAGGCGGCGATGGCTCTCGTCAATTAGTTCAGCCGAACAGACAGGATTTGAGGTCTTTTCGAAAGGCCCAGTAAGGTTTTTCGGCCCTTACGGGTTGAGGGAGGGCGTTCCAATGTTTTGATTCATGGTAAAGTCTTGGCAATATATTGCTACCAGTGCCACATCAGTATTTTTGCTGTATGTTGAGAAAAAGATAGGGTTGCTATAATGTCACTTCTGGTGCCATATGATCTCTCACGCTCCTGTATCCCAGCCTGCATACCTCAGGAAAATAAATGTAGATTGACTTAGAGGATGGGAGGAGGTAGGTGAGGGGTAAAGTGTCACCTATGACATGGGGCCAGCATGCAATTCACCAGTCCAAATCGCAGCATAGCAAACTCAGCCTTTCATCCTTCTGAGGTTGATACATTGATTACAATTACTTGGGTACTAATACCAGTTAATATTACCGCTAATATTACAGTGCTAAGAAGTGGTAGAAATCCAACAGTAAGCCCTATACAAAACCTAATACTATTATATTCTGCTCATGTTGGCCCAAGGAGGACAGCAAATGGTGAGAATCAACAGAACAACGTAGCATAGTGCTAGTGGTAACTTTGCTTTGGGGATATGTAGATCAGGTCTGAGGTCAGAAAACATTTAAGGGCTGATTCATGGAATTTGTCTGCCAAAAAACGGGGATTTGTGCGCCATTCTGCCGGCAAATCCCCATTTGTTAAACAGGGATTTGCGGGAAGAATGGCGCACAAATCCCCATTTTTTGCCGCAAATAATTCCATGAATCAGCCCCTTAATATAAGTTTCTGCTGTCTTGTTCTTGGATGGGGTCTGGCTTAGTCCAGCCTGGAAGTAAGACATTCTTTTTACCTGTGCCAAGCCTTTGGACGATGTGACCTTCTCAATTTCCATTAAAGTGTGTTCTTTTTAATCAGCTTATTTAATGTCTCACAAAATTGTATAAATACCTCACCGACACGTTGGTGGTCACCCAATTTTTAAAGTACCCGGTGGTGCCAACGAGTGGTTCCAAGTGGCGATCCGGAGTTGCAGCCTCGCAGTCAGGCTCCGACAGAGAGCAGTCTCTAGAGCTGGCTGTACTCATATTTTCCATTAGGGCTGAGATTTAAAGCTTTGAAATGCTGACACTGTACTTGACCTTCTAAGTGATTTTCTGAGTTTTCACAATTTCCTAAAAAAGAGCTTTTGGAGCCATGTCACCAATTCATTAGTTCATGGAAATGTCACTATTCAGTCCAATAAAACAAATATGAGATCATATTTAAAAATATTCGAATGCACATGAAAAATATGGGGCTACCTTTTAGTAAATCTT
Source organism: Ambystoma mexicanum (assembly GCF_040938575.1). Lineage (NCBI taxonomy): Eukaryota > Metazoa > Chordata > Amphibia > Caudata > Ambystomatidae > Ambystoma > Ambystoma mexicanum. The sequence continues at coordinate 122,294,427 of NC_090933.1, read as the reverse complement.
GAGTAGACCATGAATATGTCTGATGAATGAGCAGATGTGCTCTCTAAATTCTGATGGCACTCTAGGAGGCTAACGGGATTGCGGTGGCATTAGTCCAGTGGATGGACTGAAATATCTTTGCAACATTTGTTAAAACAGAAATATGCACAGGATTACAAAGCAGATCTCATTATTCTCCAATTACACATGATTTAATTTACTCGACCGAAACATTGGTTGTTTTGATAACGACATTCTGCACACCAACCGCAACAACCCCTTACCACTATGTCAAGAGATTTCACTGGGAAAAGGAGATGACAGCACTGGCGGTAACAAGGACAGATGCAGGTGTGTAACTTCAGTGAGTCAAAGCCGGAGACTAAATGACCTTTTTTGAAATTAAGTATCTGGCAGTGCCTATCGGCTGGACAATTTTATGCATTGACTTGGGTTAATCACAACATGCTGCAATGCACAGGCCATGCAAAATGGCTTACATCAATGGCAGGGATTTCTGGCCAGAAGTCTGCAGTTTCTAAACTGAGTCTCCAGGATGTTGTGTACCATTACTGAGAGAACATCCTCTGGGATGAACTAAGCAAGCTGCCACACCCCGAGGTATCTAGAATTCTGTGGCACTAGGTGCCAGGAGTCCAACTTAAAATCCTGAGCAAAGCAATGGTGTTAGGAAGGGGTGTGGGCATCCAATCCTCGCAAATTCCACCCATTTCATACAAAACGTTCCACCCATCACCCAAAGTGGGGCGGGTATGCCAAGGTACGAGTCCCGAGCTTTCTGTGTCTAGAACATCACGCTACACCTCACTGATAATACACTGAGGCCAAAGAATGGCTGAGCTTGGTTGTGCTAAAGGGATTTGACTAGCAGTTAGGGCGAGACCAAGCCCTATTAGAACATGTTTTTCTCCTTTTATAATGGCATGCTAAGGTGAAAAAACAACAGAGGGTTGCCCAGAGCCACGCCAGTGGTTATGAATCATCTAAACCATTTGATCCACCGCCCTTGAATTCTCCAACTTAAACAGGATCTGGTTGCATGCCCACTGAGAGAGAGGTGGAGATGGCAGAGCAATGTGGCACAAAACAGAACTGGGTGGCAATGTAGGCATCGAGCAAGGAGAATGCAGGTACAGTGACAGTGATGTCCACGCCTAACTTAGCGGGCAACCATATATTATGACCGTTAATATTAGATGCTAGCAGAAAGATTAGGCAGAGTGGGGACCAAGGGAAGATTAATGGGCTGGTAACAGGACAGGGACATGGTGAGTTAGGTATCAGTCTCATACGAGGTATATGCGATATTGTGATTCGGAGGTTTTATGGTACAGAGGTCAGAAGGATTGTATGAAGGAAACCGGGGGTAGGTCGAACTGGAGATGCTGGGGTTTGAGAACTTTGATGTAGGATATATAGGAGAGGAGATGAATCCTATCGACTGCCTTTTTTCTAGTGGGTTAGCATACTGTAGCAAGCTCTGCTCCAAGTAGGGATCAAGGGGTTTCCCTTGCACCCAGGGCTGTGTTAATGGACAACCAGGAATTGACTTCTTGACTCAGTCTCTCAATTGTCAGCTCTTTAAATCCCTAGACCATATGAACTCCAAATGTGTGATGCTGATTCTTTGGGCTTCACTTGATAGGAACTGTACTCTGACCGTAATGCATCAAAACATTATGAATATAGAGGGCAGATCACAGGGTAGAATGATGGGCGATTTCTAAGCAGGTGCCATTCAAAATGGCTTTATTTTATTGATTTTTAAGGTGTATATTAGTTCAAATGCACATAAAAACATCCAAAAACACTAAAACGTGTACACAGTTATTTCTCAGACAGTATATACATTTGGATAGAATAAAATAAAATAGAGTAAAATAACGAGAATAAAATATACCACTGGCGGCTCTAAGATCACACAAGAAACCGCCCACCAGGCCCTAGCCCAGTTTATTCTCAATGATCTTCCAAACATTGTATAGCGCAATCATCAGAGCAGTATTGACTGAATGGATACAATAAATCCAAAAGCATTCTTCACTCAAATTGCACAATGAAGAAACAAAGCGAGTCAAACATTTCTCATAGGTCTTCACCAAGAGGCTATAACCAGTCATTAGGTGACGAGCCACTTCCTGTTCGCCCAACCCTTTATGACAATTGCGCTTCTTTCTAGACAGACCCAGTTGCCAAAACCATGGCAGCTTTCAGATTATTCACACTGTTAAAAGTTAGGCCCTCATCATGACCCAGGTGGAATTTATTAACTGAGTTCCGCATGCTGTAATTAATGGCACTGCATATGGAAATCAGAGGGTTCCACCACATGAGGTATGCCTGAAAATTATAACTTCTGCTGCTTGGAGTTGAGTGCGGATTGGTTGGCTGTTTGTTTACATATTTGTTGGTTGTACACATTAGACATGGATTGGATACAGAAGCAGGCCATACCACTAGCCCAGCATTTACAATAATGCACCATAGGCTCAGAAGTCACTCTTGTGTGCACAATATAGCAAAGACGTGAGAAGGCAGGCATCCGAGAAGCCCACATTGTCATCCCCTATACGAAGGCACCGCAGTTTGTCTCTCATCTTCAGGAGAGGTGCTAAATCATCTGTTCAGTTGAAGTGCAAAATATTTGTTTGACGCTGGTGGATTTAAAATGTTTACCTACACCTTTTGAGTAGTGTTGAATATTTGCGGAAAATCCTATGCTCCTTCAAAATTCCTGATAACGTGCTGTTTACCACATGAGGTAAATACTTTATGTGGTAAATGTTGTCATCAGGAAGGTGGTAAAAACATGGAATTTGAAATACCACTTGTTTATGCCATTAAATAATAAGGGCATTGGGAAATAAAGTATATACAGTTTGAGAAGCAGCTGGCTTAGTTTGTATAACGGATATCTAATAGATCCAAAATGAGACAGGCTGACATGGTAGTGCGCATGTGCAAGTAACTTTGATGTTGCACGCTTTCCATAAAGCGCCTGTGTCAGATCGCAGAAACCTTTACCTTGTTCACCAGTGTCATCGCATAGACAAGCAGCTCGGTGTCAACCCCATCCTTCTCTTCCAGAATCTCCATCACATTGGACCATGGTTTGGCTCCTGAAAGTAAACATAGTAACAATTGGAAAAGCTTTAGCAAAGGGCAAATAGACTTCTTAAATGGAAATGATACCACACAGACAAGCAACTCAAGTGGTATTAGTTCCCAATATATTGGGAATTATAACATATATGAAGAAACCCTAATCATTGCTGAATATTCCTTGAACGTGATATAATGACATATGTTGTCACTGTGAGCATATACGATAGTGTGGCAATTAAGCTGAGTATAGAGATACATAGGAAACATGAAAAATTGAATTGCAAGCAAAACGATTGTCATGGGCTCCCCAGACTGGACATTGTGGGAAAGATCTGTTAAAAAATGAAAAAAATATTAAGAAAGTTAAAAGAACAGTGTTTCGGGTTACTCCCCATTCCTTTTACCATAGAGAAAAAGTCAAAATTTCTGAGCAGCGCACAGCAGAAACCGATGGACAGCATTGGACCAGCTACTAAATAATTGGGCACAAATCGATTACTTGATTTCTGGGAAGGGTCTGGGGTTATTGCGTTCTGAAGATTTAAAAATATTTGCCAGAGGAGGGGCGGCCCAGTTCTCTCAAAACTATAGCTATATCTCCCATGGAGCATTGCAGCAGAGTGACGTTTCAGAAATGAAAACCCGGCTTTTTCTTTTTTGCCCATTGCAAGGTGTAACCGTGTTTATTACGCTAATAACCGCGGCTAGCCAACAATGAAAAGTGAAACATATGCCATTGGGAGGGGGGAAAGGGATGAAATGGCATTAGGTTAAAGGTGTCGAGGGGAAAAAGGACACCATGTGGAATTGGAGAGTTGGGGGGTGTCTAGAGACCAAGTTCAGAGCTCGAACATTTTCTCATAACAGAGGCTATTCGCGGGATAACTGTGGTTATAAAAGAAAGCGCGATCGGGAATGAAAGTGCATCACACAAAACAGCGAGCGCTGGGGGAATGGGAAAGGGCTAGGGAGGGAAAGAGGACCTGAAGGGGGTCGGGAAGGGGCATGCTAAGAGGAGAGGGCACTTGGTGAGGGCCTATGAGAGCAGGGAAACTTTTGGCTTTTGTGCGCTTTTCATAGATAACCCTGGTTATCTGTGAGGGCCTACAGACAACCGCGGTTATTTGAAGTACTTCACTAATATAACCGTGGGTACGGGAACAAAGTTTTTAAAAAAGAGTTAAACAAATGTGATTAATATAAAAAGAAGTTGGGGAACATGTACAGTGGCCATGGCCGAAGGCCACTGCTAGTGGCCCAGTTAAAAAATATACAACGAGCACGCACAAAGTCTGTGCTCACTGGCCAGGGCCAAAGGCCCTGGCTAGTGGGCCCAAAGGATTTATATAGTGATCACTGGCGAATGCTGTGGTCAACTAGTGGGTCCAAAAGTATCATTTTGGGGGAACAGATACAGTGGACATAGCCAAATTGTTTCAAGATATACAGTGAGCCCGGCCAAAGCCGAGGGTTCTGGCTAACGGGCTTGAACGACATCAGCCTGGGGCGTTCAAGTCATTTGCACCCCAGAGTTTATCCGGGGTGCAAATGGCTTTTTTTCCCCTTTGGAGATTGCCCGCCGTAAGCGACGCCAATCTCTGAAGGAACAAACAAAGACACCATGATGGTTGCCACCATAGCGATAACATTTCTATGGAGGCCGGAGTGGGAGGTGCTCCGGACCAGAACATAAAGCTGCAGTCCTGCAGATAAGTGAGGAGGGAGGTATGTGGTGGGGAAGAGGTTTGGGCTTGGTTTGGGTGTTGGGGGAGTGGGGAGGCAACAAGAAGAGGTTTCCTGTTGCCTCGCCACATTTAAAAAAAATTGTACCACCCGGGGAAGGGCCTTGGGTGGCTGGAACAGCGAGCAGAGAATGTATATTGTCACCCACTGTTTCAGCCACCTGATTGGCTAACAGCCCTTTCCCTGAGTGTGAATTAATTATCACTGAGTTTAGCAATAATAATGACAGACAACTGCAATAAAACAAAAAGGAAAAACTGGTTATCCGCATCATCATCACATCCTTATACAGAAAGACCTAGAAGGTACATTTTCTGAGGTTGGTTTGATTGGGTTTAGCCTTGGACAGCATCCATTGGTCACCATCAATGTCAAATTACTGGAAGACTGGAAAAAGGAGATTACAATGGATATTTAACTTCTCTAATTTGATGAGAGTATTTTCAATGATGGGGACAAGGTTGGTGAATGGTTTGAAGAAGTCAATGGCATCCTTCTTTTCTCTGATTTTGATTTTTCCTGCATGAACATTTTGCCCATCTCCTACAAAGGTAGACAACCTCTGCATTCATTTGGCCAGTGTTATCCCTAGCCGGTCATATCTTTGCTCGTAGCATTCCGATGGTTGAGTTTTCATCACAGCCTAAATTGAATTGGCTGTGTTTGTTAGCAGAGGGGTGGGGCAGGGAAGCCTGTCATCTTAGGTTACCTTGTTCTCGAGATGTAGATCCTTGAAGATGCCTGTGATGGGGGTTTTGCTTTTTGTGAATGAGGGGGTCAAGACCAACGGAGGGTGTGCATGACTCAGGACACGCATTTGGTGTTCTGCAGAATTTGCAGGTAATGCCAACTACAGAGCTGGGAAACCATTTAAACGGGCTCTTGTGAGGCTAATAGCAGTACACTGTTTAGCCCCTTAAAAGGAACTAAAGCTACAAAGCATTATGCAAGATACTCCTGAAGGTACATGACCGTAGTATCCTTGACAACACAGTCCCAGTCAAAGCTGGCTCTCAGTCGTGACTTCTCCGTCACTATTATGATCCTACGCTTCTGCCTGGGAATAGCGCGATTGTAGCTGGCACAGGAACACATGCAGCAGGAGAAAACCAAACACCATTGAAAGCCTTCTGCTTGTTGAGGCAGAACTGGCCCATACAAATGTGACCACCACATTGCTCTGCTGTAGCAGTATCAAGGGGGCCCTTCACAGCATGGCTGGCCTTGACCATGCATTCTTTGGAAGGTGCTGCGCTGGATAGGCGGTAGTCAAGCCAGCATGTAGCACTGCCATTTTGCGGTTTGGTATACTAACTTTGATTGATCCGTTTATCCAAGCAAGCCCTTTCTGCTGCAGTATTTAATATTGGTGGTTTTCCAGCAATCCAGCAGAGACATGTTCCAGATCTGATGCATTTGGTATGTGCTTCGAAGACATTTATATTGCAATCGTTATGGTCTAATAGTATTTTCTTCTGTAGGTTTTCTTTATTTACCTCCTGCTTTTGTTTTGCTTTTTTGTTTTTCTTTCATTTATTTAATTGCATTTTCTTTTTTTAGGAAATCATGAGCATGACGTTTTAATAATCGTAGGTAACACACATTGCAAACCTGTTTTATGAACGGTGAAAATATTTTAAAAAATACAATCATTACGCAGTAACAAGACACAGGGCCTCATTACAACTCAGGCGGTAAGGGGTTTACGGCGCCGTAAACAGCGCCGACCCTTACCGCCTGAGTACGAGGTCCCTTAGCGCCATGGAGCTTTTAACACCTGCTTTTAGCAGGTGTTAAAATCCATGGCGCTAAGGGACCTTGATGTTAATTACGCCACCGTTATTTACGGTGGCGTAATTAACGCCTTCCCCACTCCCATTATGCCCTATGGGGCAAAAATGGGAATGGGGAAGGGTAAATGGGGATTGGGGACTTACCGCCCCGCCAAGGTTGGAATGGGGCGGTAAGTCCGCCAACCACCATGGCGTAAACGTAGTTTACGCCATGGTGGTAAAGTCACAGCCCAGGCGGTAACTTACCGCCTGGGTCGTAATGAGGCCCACAGAGTCGTGTTTATCCACCTTTTCAAGATGTTCTTGCATTGCTGTTGCTGTAAAGACACACTTCGAAAAATCTGAGTGCGGGACACTTCTTCAAAAACATGTGAAATTAATTCACCCAGTCCAAGAAAGATATATATATGATTATAAGGAATGTTATCCTTGCAGCAAAAATGTCTTTCTGTGGTTACGTAGAAAAAACATATGAAACGACAGAGACAGCATGTATTTTCAGGCTGACCTAGAATAACATCATTTACGAAGACAGGAATTACCAATAACTTGACAAATTATGCAGGCTAGCGTTCCTTGAGGCTCAGGAAAGAGCCATTATGCAAAGCAACCCCTGGAAGTTCTGCCAGGGTCCAGTGTGTTTGTGCAGCTTTTATTCTGACGTCGAGTGCTTTTTTCTGAAGTAGCACCACGGGTTGTTTTCTGCAATGCCAACTCGATAACTGCATTTTCAAGTTCTTGACGAGAGCCCACACCTTCTGAACAGCCAATCGTTTATGGTCAATGTTGGCTATTCTTGGCCACGGGGCTGCTGGGAGATTGATTTCCCAGAAAAGAAACCATTCTGAAGCTACATCCAGGAAAGGCACCAAACTACGTTTCCTGGGTTGGGTTAGCGTGATCACAATGACCGCAAGAGCGCATGGGTATCTCTGAGCTATGGGCTACATATTTCATTAACACACATCATTTCAGTTTATCTGTTGTTCTTTGGAATTCTCAGCAATCCGTCACTCCAAACCCATTGGTGGCAAACTCTACATTATTGTCCTTCTGTGAAGTCCTCAATGAAGACATTTGTGCAGATTTTCCCATTAGGTACTATTGCGCCCTCTGGCCCCCGTGGGCTTCCCTTTTGCACTCTGTAAACTGTTCATGCTGATCATTAATATAGTGGACCATTCTCAGCGGCTATACCTACACATGTAACATCGTCCCAAACTAGCCCTCCCTGTGCATCCAATCATATGCAGCAGGGCTACCAGCTCGTTTTTTTATTTATTTATTACATTTGAAAAGAGCTTAAACTCTGAGGCACCAAGGCGATGTTGCAGACCAGTTACATGTTACAAAAAGCTTCAACAGAAGAGAGACAATATATCCTTGACACATCCAACGCGGTAAACAGTACAGATTGGAACGGTAGTCAGTGGTTGAGTTCAAGTGGGAGCATTATGCAAATAGCCAGGTTTTCAGGGCCTTGCGGATGGCCCAGTAGGAGTCTTCTGCTCTTAGTTCCATAGGGTCGCAGCCACAGATGGGAAGCTCACCCTTCCTTCTTTGGCTCTTTTCACTTTAGGGAGGACCAGCCGATTAGCATGGAGGGATCTTACCGGTCTGCTGGATTGTGGGGCAGTGTTGCTTAGACATTTGTGGGTAACTGACAAAGTTTTTTGGAAAATTATCCTTTCCCTGATGGAGAGCCAATGCACCTTTTTTCTGGTGGCTGAGATATGGTCTCTTTTAGGAATATTTAGAGCAGCGCAGAAAGAGTTATTTTGAATAATCTGTAGTTTATTGATGTTCCGTTTGGAGGTCCCAGCAAAGAGGACATTGCAATAATCCAGTCTCGCCCCTGTGATTGCTCTTCCGATGGTAAGGCAGCTCTCAGGCAACAGGAATTGTCTCGCTGAATTGATAAGTTTGGCGGTGTGGGCTGCTGAAGAGGCCAAAAATGACACACACTTCTAGTGAAACAATTCAAACAATGCACTCATGTTTCCTATGTGAGTGTGATGCTCTTCTAGACAATAAACTCAATTCTGGCCAAGCAATGCTCAGTAAGGCTCTATACTGCACACCTATTCCTTGTTATGGTACTTACAAAATCAAATGTACACACTGATTAATGCCAGATTCATCACACGTTAATGCTGTAATAATAGGTGTGGTCATTACTCAACTTAATGATACACATCTTATCGACTTTAGTAAGGTGGAGGGCTAAAGTGGACCGGCGGGGATTCAAACCTGTGACTGGCTATCAACCATAGATTTCCTGAGGCTGAATCTCACCAAGAGAGTAAGAGTGCCTGTGACATGCTACATATGTGTTGATTTAAGCTTACATGTGATGCCAATGTAGCACCGTCACTGCCAATTATCCTGCATGCAAGGGCAAGCCTCCTGCATGGGAGTCTCACTATGATACCCCTCGAGGGAACTTGTCACATAGACAACATAGTGGAAACACCAGACCATCCCCCCCTTCAGTGATGTGGTGGTGGAATGCATCCAATTGATGCATGCATGCTCTATGTGGAGGCAGAGGACTAACAGTGCTATGTGCCCATTCAATGAAATCAGTCAAAGGCACCTTGTGTCAATGGTTTCCTCATTCTGGTGGCCCCAAAGGCACTGAAAATACATTTTCTTTCCAGCTCCTCATATCATCAACCTTCCTGTGAAGAACGGCCTGCAGGGTTTCAGCAATGTTCCGAAATCAAGGTTAGGCAGCTGTGGGTCCCTTCTCTGCCCTGTGGTGGTGCCTGCTGTGTGAGAGGGGCTTGAGAGATTTCCAAGACACTGGAGGGGGGGGGGGATTTCCAGGAGAAACAACCAGGATTCTGCCTTTATTGCCTGACAAATACATGACAAATGCTGTTATTTATACAGAGGGCATTGTTCTGTCAGGCAAAAGTACCATCCTGCTCCAGTGGGCGCTATACCGGAGGAAGTTAGAGTGCGGTTTGCGGCAGGTCTCAGTCTGCCAACTAACGGCTGATAAAGGTGAAATGAGCACCTGTTGTCTTCGTATTCCGGGACACTCTTTCCCTAAACCAATCATGTTCATGCTTACCAGAAGCCTAAGCACTTCACTTAGAATAATGAGTGGAGTCCCCAGTCAACCCCCTCCACTAACATGCAATTTCTGGCCATTGTTGTAATGTATCTATTTGAGATAGAGAGAGAGCGCGAGAAAGAGAGAGATATGCAGAGAGAAGTGTGTTGTTAGTATTGTTTTGTCTTGTGTGCGCCCTGAGAGCTATGGATGAGTGGCACGTTAGAAAAGTGTAAATGAATAAATAAATACACACTACCTTATAGCGGTTAGGCTTGAGGCGGGTTTGAGCATCCATCTGCTCTCATTGCCACGCAAAGAACATTGAGGGTACAGGTCAGCAAAATATATTCCGGCTTGGCAGGGGGCTGATAGTAAGGCATTCGTATTAACAAATAGCAGATGTGGGCTTTGAACTGATATTAAATAATGAACTATGAACCACTAATGTGCTCCCTTTGCACAGGGACACACTCACACAGAAGGACCCCAATTCACTTGTTGGCGATCAGTCTGTAAGAAGGATGTAATCCAACCCGCAGCTTCATCAGAGGCCTCAGTGACCCCAAGGCCTTGCAACAGACGCATGGAACATGCTGATAAAAAAAAGAAATACCTCTAGCGCTGCTGCCTATAGCAATGGTCTGCAAGCTTTAGGTCACTAGATGGTTTGGGCTCCAACTCCCATCAGCCCTAGCCAGCAAATCAATAGTGATTATGCGAATTCTGTCTAAAACATCTGACGAGCCGCAGGCTGCAGACCCCTGACTTTTACTAATACATGTAATATCCTAAAGTCAATACAGGAATACAAATTTGCCTAATTTTTTATCACAACTTTGTTAAGGTTCAGTTAGAGTTGGAGAGATCCAGACGAATTAAGTTAAATCTGTGCTAAACTATCCGCTATGGAAGTTAACCACATGTTGAGCTAAGGAACAACCTAATATTTTGCAGCAAAGGGAGTTAAAAAAGACTAGTTTATGAATAGGGTCAACAGTACCATGCCATATTTTAATTTGGCTTTGGGTCTTCACTGAGCAGTGATATTGCCTAGTTTTTCAGTCTACTTGGTGGCACGGAAATAATGCAATAGTTTTGCTGTGGTCCAACCACAGTGCTTGCTGAAGTGGAACACTTTAGTGTGTCATCATCTGCCAATAACGACATCTGTGGTGTGTCCTTGTTCAATACAAGAGTATTTTTAACCAGCTGTTATAGGTTTAGCCAAGCCAATTACAATATAATATCATTAGCCTATATTGTCTACCTACCTGGCCTGGCATGACCGGATCCTGTGTTGTCATGCCTGTGTAACACAGCACGGCAAGCCACACTGAGCCCAAATGCATTGCTGTTTTATTGGTTTTCTGTGACGATGCTGCTATCTGGAGTGCTATTTTACTAGTGTAGCTGGAAGCACTCATGCACAGTGCAAAGCAATGTTTCTCTTCTCCTCCCCTTAGCCTTTTCTACCAGCAACTCACAAAAGCCACCGCTGCCATAGTGGCATCCTGGTAAGAAGCTAAACGTGTATAAACTGCGAACTCTTGTTGTTTATCATCGTTTCAGAAAGGACTGCATAAGTGCCTCGCCCACATTCTGGAATTATTATGAAGCCGCAGGTGGTCTAAGACATACTGTTCTATTATTAAATAAGTAGTGAAGAAGCAGAGGCGCCACTGGAAATCAGTATTGGGGAGGAGGTTGAGGGGGCACAAGTACAACAAGGGGGATAGGGTTGTGGCACATAAAATAAAGGTCAACAGGTCAAACTTGTTTAAGTATGCCTATATTTTACCAGGCTGGTTAAATACAATTGTGGCATTAAGCATGTTCAGAGTAGATTTAAGACAAATGCAAGTTTTGCTCCAAGTTAATATACATCCTAAAAAGTTAACTCATGTTCAAAAGTTACAAAAATGCCCTATGCACTCAGCAAAAGACTGCATTCTTTTAACTCAAGCAGATATCACTTCCAGCGCAGTTTCAAATAATGTGTAGTTAGAGGTGGTATTTAGCAAAAGAGACATTGCTTCCAGCCCACGTTTAAATAAAAATAATAGCCAGTCAAAAAGAGCCAGTTTTACAGAAGAGGTATCACTCAAACCTCAGTTTCAAATGATAGGCAAGGACAGTCTGTTTAACAGATGAACTATCACCTACAGGTGCAGAGTACCGGAGGAAAAGAGGCAACTACTCCATTAGTTCTTTATCAATGGTTGGAGGAATCTCGCTTGACTACAAAATTGTTTAAAGTTTTCAGTTTCTGGCTGTACATGTCAGTGGCAGCTGGTGAATTTTTTAATTGGAGAGGGTGGGGGATATTTCCCCAATATGCCAAAGTGACCAAGTGCAGCGAGGGAGCCTGAACCGATCAAGATGGGTTGTGACGGTTTCCCCCCTGAGAACAGTTTTAAAATAATGGCTTAAAATGTGGGTATTTTACATCACATTGGGCCTCATTACGGGGCCAGCAGTAACCCTGCCGGTGCTACCGGCGGGATGCCACCGGACCCTTAAATATTTACTGGCTCCTGACTTCCCGGTGCCACTGGGAGATTACAACTCCAGTGGCCAGGAAAGTCAGGCACTGGTTAAATGTAAGCCCCATTCCCATAGGACTCTATGGGAGCGGTGACACGTCCCTGTAATATACCGGTCCGGAAACAATGGTGCCAGCTTACCGGCACCCTTGTTCCCGGACCGGCAGGGTTATAATGAGGCCCACTGTTTTAGAAAAGTTGGGTAAAAAGCAAAACAGTTGCAACTCATGAAAAAATCCAACAGATGAAAGTCACCAACAGTGCACTGGAGCAGTTCCCAAACACATTGTCATGATACCTTTTTTGCATAATATATGCCAGTACAAAAACATGTTGACGATGTCTGTGCCCATACATTTCCATGCTGCCTGCATCAACATATGCCAATATTTCCAAATAAGAACATACTCATGTTTGCTTTGCGCATATTGCCCGTAATTATAGTATAAGAAAACATGTCCATGCTTGTTGTGCCAGTATATGGCAGTATCCCCATGTAAGAATATGCTCAAGTTGGCTTTACCATTAAAAATGCCATGCCATGGTATGAAAACATGTCCAAACTTACTGCATAATATGCCAGTCTAGCCACTTAATAATACTTATTCTTTATCAAAGATGCCCAATACAAAATATCATGCCACAGCGAGAACTGGCTATACTATCTGCACCAAAATGCCATTCTATCCACATAATAACACTTATCGTCCTTACTTTATCAAAGATGCCCAATACAAAATATCATACAATAGTAAGAAACGGCTAGACTAGCTGCACACAAATGCCAATCTAGCTGCATAATAACTGTGACGAATCAACTTCCGGGGCACCAGTGGTCCAGGGATGAATATGGGTTTCTAAACCATCAATCAACCCCACACCTCTAGTACACCAGAAGGGATCTGAACAGATTAGAATACAAGTGAATTATAAAACCTCCTTGTTCAATTTTGGTAACATGGACAGAACGGCAGGCTTGTCTCCGCAAAGTCGTGGATCGTTGGTTAGTTGCAACACAGCGAAAAAATACAATTATTATTATTATTGTTTTTTTAATTGTATTTGGTTCACAAAAAGAAAAGAACATTTTTCATTTCATTAGAACCTTTACAAATTATTTAACAAATAACACAATTATTACCCAATCATAAAACAGACTGTCCAGTCAAGGTTGTATAAACATATCTACTTGATTATTATGTTGGGTGTCCTGACCCACGTTTGGACTATTATGCTGCAACATTTGGTGCTGTGGGTTTAGGAAATCCAAGGGGGCGGAAAAGCCCACATTTGCGCCAGAATCCTAGAGAACCGTACAGTTTTGCGCACAGCAAAGTGGTCCCCTGACCTGCCACCCACCAGTGCAAGCATGATGGGCCAGGAGTGCCATGAGTGAAATGTGTGCCAAAGGAAAAACAGCAGTGCCGGTTGGCTGAAAAAAAAAGCGCTTTAAAATCACCTTTGTTTCCCTGAATGCAAGCTCAAAATGCCTATTTTAAACATCACAAGATATTCAAAAATCTCAATGAACACCAGCAGACATTTGGCAGAATGTATTCTTGCATGCATACTAAATCTGGAAAGAGAAAGAGCCCAAAACCATCTTCATAACAAAACTGGCTGAGCTGTGGATGTCAGCAGCTTAACTGAAATTGGATTTAAAACTACTAAAATCGAAATGTTTAAATTAAATGAGTGACCTACTTTTGAGTGTCACATAGTTTGCAACTGTTAAATGTCATAGTTTTGAACTTAGAATCAGCATTCTAGCTGCATGTGTGAAAATTGTAAGTTTGATTTGAATGAAGAAAAACTGGGAACAAAAGTGACATTTAGCTGAAGCCTGGCTTAATGAAACTGGATTCTGCCTGACAACTACCCCCGACAGGAGAGGGAATTCAGCAGCTGTGTTCCCAGGCCTGGCTGCATCCTGCTTCCCCTGCCAAAAGGAGTTGACACCTCTCTGATTGAATTAGGGGAGTGGCACCTGGGGACTACAGGAAACTGAACAAAGCACTGTCCCTGGCTCAGGCAAATGTTATATTAGGGGGGTCATAAAATGGCTTCCTCTTGGGAGAAACTGGGAGGGGCAGTGCCTGTGAGAGCAAGCTGAGCTTGGGGGAAGTGGATAAACCAGAAATTCCACCATGTGCTTTGGAAAACCACACCCCTTTGGGGCCAGAGCATGATTTTAAAAAGATGGATAATTCATAGTGCGGACTTGTAAAAATTATATAAATAACATCATCATTCTTGTGATTTTTCTGTGCACATTTTAAGAGGTGTTAGGACCCTGTGGTATGTTCTTGGGGATAGTAGCGGAAAAAAAGGTTGTTACTCCAAATGTATGCATGTTAAAAATCTGACACTTTATCATCTGAAACCCATATCCCTGGTGCACATTTGTGTAAAATCTGGAAAGGTTTAGAGGTCGTTATCTGGATGAAAAGGGGAGAATTCTGTCATAAGTGGACACAACATCGTACAAAGACAGGGATCGGATGGTTTGGTGCTACAGAAAATATGTTAACTCGACCTATAATATTAGAAAAATGGTACATAGATAAATATGTATTTGGATCAGAAATAGATTTGTGTGCACATTGACAAGGGGAGTGTCTTTCTGTAAGCCATAAAGATGACACACAACCCAGCTCCCCAATCAAAGAAGAGTGGAGGAACTGGCCAATGATAAGTTGAGAGGGTTGGGCATGCAGAATTAGCCGACCCACCCACTTTCTAAACACATAAAAAGAGACTGCTGGGACAGGTAGAGACACTCAATTCCCATTTCTGCGGAGCACGCTGACAGACGAATTCACATCCAGAACTCCAGAGACCTAGACTGACTCCAGCAAGACAGAGACCAGAACTTAGATCTCTGACTCCAGAACTCAAAGCAAAGGCCTAACCCACAAGCTGAGTTCTCTTCAGCAGGCCTCAAAACCAACCAAACTATTCAACAGCCGGGCGAGCTGTTTGAATTTTTGCCCAGATATTCTGCCAGAACCAGAGACCCAGAAGGCAGAATTATCCGGAGAGACCAGACCCAGACCAGATCGCTGTGCAGTGGCGCTAGCAGAGCTGACCCAGATCTAGTGAGCAGCACCAGGCAGAGACCGTCCGTGGCAAGGGAACTGCAGTCCAATCCTGACCCGATCCGTGACGAAGTCGCATTCCTGTCTAAAATCTAGTGTGAGTACCCAGCTAGCACTGTGCCAAAACCAATCTCTTAGTTTAAAATAATCTAATCCAAACTATTTTAGCCTATTAGAACTGCCTCCTAGAATCGTGTCATTCTGTCATCCTTAAACCTGAAAACTGTCATCTGTCATTCTGAGCTTTAAAATTTCAAATCCGAAAAACTACCTTTACTAAATCGGCCGTATCTCCGGAACCGTTTGTGCTAGGAGCGAGTTTTAACTGTCATCTTAAAGCTAAGATTCTAAGCTTTCCAACGAACCTAAAACTTGCTACCCCTTATAGTGCCTCCGTAATTGCGCTCGACGCACGCGACTAAATTTGCCGCGATTTGACATTTTGCTTACTTTCAGCCACGTGTAAAAATATTTGTCCTTGCTTTCCTTTGCTAAAATTCGTTTGCAACCTGACAATCATTCATAGAGCATTGCTAAAGTGATCCTGAACTAATACAAAGTAGCTGTCACCCACCCTGAACCTCTAGAGGGAATTAAAATCATTTTAGCATATGTTTCACTTCTTTGCATACCACCTTTAAAGTACTTTGCCTGTGTTTAAAATCATCCCTGTAGCTCTAAGCTTGCTAGGGGGTGGGGGGGTGAATTATATTTGATTGCATTCCTAAGAACTGTGTGCTTTTCTTCCATCTCTTTACATTGCATTAGGGGGGGGGGGGTGAATTGCTACCAGGGGGAAAAGTGATTGCATTGTTTTGGTTGAAATCATATCAAGTTTATTTTCTGTACTGCATTTTTCCTTCATCATTGCATTGTCCTTGAAGCCATAAAAGCATTCTCAGCTACATTATCCTCTCTATATCAACTTCTAAGCCATTGAAAAGAGTGTACCACTATAACATTATCCATTGTTGATCAACATCATATTCTCAAGTGTCATATCAAATATCAATTTACTATAAAAGTGTGATAGATATATATTGTTTAATTTTCAAATAAACCTTTTAATTTGCAAAACAAACCTACTTCTTGGCTCAGTGGGGTCAGGGGGATTCTAAGAGAGGGGTGTTATATAAGGGTGGTCATCCAGAGTAAATATATCAATAAGGGCTTCCATCAGCATCTCAGACTAGGCATTGATTTAGCTGTAGTGTTGAATTGAAGTCGCTTACAATTACTACAACAGACAGTTCTAGCACACTATAATTATAACCCATATTGTAAAGGAACACAGAGGACAGACAGTTTCATAAAGGAAAGGGATGCACTCTGCATACTGACAGTAGGGTAGTTGGTAAAGTAATCAGTCTTATAGTTCAAGATTATTTGGTTCCAGCACCAAAGAGGCAAAGGGTCGTAACTGTCTCATCGGGCCTTCGGAGAGGGACCAGGGGGGCAGAACTACAATGTACATGGTGCTGAAGAAGTTCTTGGTGCTCGACAGCATCGAGGTGGCTCCAGGATGTTTTGCAGCCAGTGAGATTGAGTTAGTGGCAGAGACAGCTGCGGGTACCAGTCAGCAGGCAGTTCGGCAAGGGAGGCTGGACGACCGTCTGCATGCTTTGCGGCACAACGGCTCGGGGCCAAGAATTATTGTGCTGGTTGGTGGATCTGGAACGCTGGTCGAGGCGTCTCAGATGGCTCTAGTGTCTGCGGTGTGACAACAGTCAGCGGTGACTGTCTCAAAATTGTCCTTAAAAAGATGGACGCTGGATGATGCTTGTGTGGCACTCCTCTTAGCTTCTTCGCAGGGCTCGTGTCTTTTCAAGGCGGGTGGCCCAAAGCTCAGGAGGGTGTTAGCAGACAACAGCCTTGTCCTTTGTCCATAGACTCTTCGCACTTACCAGCTAAGATGCTTGCTGTCGAAACCTAGCACGGCATGCTGTGTACTGGTTGGGTACCGGTTTAAGAGCTGCTGCATGGGTCCAGTCAGTCCGGTATCTCCCTCGGCTCCCTTGTAGATGTTTAGGGGAGGGATCTTGCTTCCCTATTGGAACTCCTGGCCTTCCTTCACTGGCGGAAGATGTGAGGTAGACTGTACATTCAGCTTGGGTCCAAATGAGTCCTTCTTTTTACTCCTTGCAAAGTCTTCAGATGGTCTGATCAGTGAGGGGCTCAGCCCTCTTTTAAAGCCAAACGGGCCCCAGTGATTGGTGCAGCCTGAGCCCACCTTAATTAACCAATCCTGGGTTCCCACCAACAATCTTCAGTGATGCGTCAGGTCAGAATCAGAGCTCTTGACAACAGACAGGGGAAGGATGACAACATATAACTAAGTCCCACACATCTTCCTGTCTGCTGTACATCAAAGTGTCTCCCTAATTAACTGAGCCCTAAGCAGTGATTGGTCACAACATGGGCCTCCTTTGAAGTAGGGGGTTTGCAGGCAGACTTTTGTCTCCTACAATTCAAATATTTCCATGCTCTGAAAGGAGTGGTTCCAGACAAGGCACTCAATGCCCTTTCATAGCAAGGAGGGGTATTAGTACCAAGTTGACACATTACATCTCAATGAGGTGTTCGTCTCTGATCTCCATTGTCACTTCCTGCACCCAGGCCTCCCTGAGGCCTGCTAATTAACATGCTTCAGTATTCACCGCCACCAGCAAGGTGTAACAATGGAGATGCAAATCCATGTGGCCTTGAAATTCTAATCAGGCTGCCCACGGCTAGAAGCTGTTAATGTACCCACAGCTGTCAGGTGTCAGCTACACATGACAGGGGAGGGCAGCGCTGGTAAACTGTGTTCTCCCAAAGTACATGACTATTTTTCTGCTGTGCGGTGAGCGTGGAAAATATATGCAGGAATGGCCCCACATATTTTCCGTAGGTTGACCTCCCATCATTCCATCCTTTAAATAAACAAAAATAAAAAAACCCAGGCGAGCGCACTCTCCCTGTGCAGATGGTCGAATTCCTCACAATAACACTTATCATACATGATTCATCAAAGATGCCCAATACAAAATGTCATGCCACGGTAAGAAATAGCTAGACTGGCTGGACGAAAAATGGCAGGCTAGCTACATAATAACACTCATCATGCTTACTTTATCAAAGATGACCAAAACACAATGGCATACCACAATAAGAAATGGCTAGACTGGCTACATTATATAGGTGGACACATCACCCCTAGCCCCCGCCCCCTCACCCCCATCATATTGGAACAGCAGGAGAA
Organism: Ambystoma mexicanum; assembly: GCF_040938575.1. Taxonomy (NCBI): domain Eukaryota; kingdom Metazoa; phylum Chordata; class Amphibia; order Caudata; family Ambystomatidae; genus Ambystoma; species Ambystoma mexicanum. The sequence continues at coordinate 122,275,840 of NC_090933.1, read as the reverse complement.
GAGCCCTAGGTGGGACACCATGTATCATCCCACTACCGCATTGAGTGTATGAGAGACGATATGCACTCAGACAACTGTACCGAATGTGCTCCTGCACTGAAAGGGTGCAGGGATGTCTGCACACACCACTGGACATCGAAGAGCTATAAGTGAAATCGGACAAGGGCACAGTGACGTCATGAAGGAAAGACATGAAGACACACTGAAACGATATGCAAATACTTAAAGAATGAAGATGTAACTGAAGTAATAAGAGAAATATGTAATCAAAGATGAAGAAATCATACGCACCAAAGAAATAAGTGATGAGCGATGAAGTGAATGTATATATGCAGAAACGCAAGGCAGCTGAGAGATATAGAGGCTTGCTGTACAATAAAACATAATGTGGCCAAGGTGGCCATTAGAAAAAGATGACCATTGGACTTGTGTTGAACCTCAGAGACAGAACAGGACTGCAGAACCAGAAGATGCTGGAAAAACAGTTTCATGTGAGGAACACAGAAGTCTATTGGCCTTGGATCAAGGATGCCACTTCAAGGGATAATTGCAAGGCACAAAGGGAGTCAAGAGGATAGTCCATGTACGTAAGACATATTTCTCTAAGATTAAGCAAAGAAGAAAACATCAGCAAGCACCAATTATTGGACAATTAAAGATGCGAAAAGCATATCTAAGGTGGAGTGTGCAAGTCTCCAGAGACCAGGAGGAGTAATGACACCCAGCTTAATTAAATCAAAATCAAAAGCAGCAAATAAAACGTCAAAGTGGACAAAATCGTGGTCTCCTCACACATGACTGTTATTCTGTTATAATCTGTATTATACAACATGGTTTAAGGCGTGCCTACTAGATAAGGGGCATCGAGTAATATTACTAATACTTATATGATATAGAGGCACACATGTTCCCTTAACCAATCCCTCCCTTCAATAGGTTTTACAGTTTGCCACGTAGGATGACGTCATAACTGACGTGCATTGTGGTATAAAGCCTTTGTATAATCAAAATTGAAGTGTGAGTGCATGAACTACAGTTTGTTGTTCGCCACATTGCACCACTTTATGTTATGTTGATAATAAAGTATTACTTATTCTTTGAGTCTGAGAACATTATTGGTAATTCCATCTAGCACATGAGATGCTTCAGTGTGCTAGAGCACACTTGCTTTATCAGAGATGCCCAATACAAAATATCATGCCACCATAAGAAATGGCTAGACTGGCTGCATGAAAATGCCAGCCTAGATACAGAAGAATACTTATCATGCTTGCTTTATCAAAGATTCCAAATACAAAATGGCATACCACAATATGAAAGGGCTACACTGGCTGTATTAAAATACCAGTCTTGCTACATAATAACACTTATCATTTTTGCTTTATCAACGATGCCCTATCAAAAATGTCATGCCACAGTAAGAAAGGACTAAGCTGGCTGCATCAAAATCACAGACTAGCTATGTATATCATGCTTGGCTTATCAAAGATGCCCAATACTAAATATCATGCCACATAAGTAATAGAATGGCTAGACTGGATGCACAAAAATGCCAGTCTGGCTGTATAATAACACGTATGATGCTTGCTCTATCAAAGATGCCCAATACAAAATGGCATACCACAAAAAGAAATGGCTAGACTGGCTGCATCAAAATGCCAGTCTATCCATACAATAATACATATCATGCTTGCTTTACCAAAAATGCCCAATAGAAAATATCATGCCTCAGTAAGACACGGCTAGACTGGCTGCATTAAAATGCCTAATAAAGCTACATAAAAACACGTATATGCTCGCTTCATCATAGATGCCCAGAAGAAAATACCATGCCTGCACCTGAGCCCCTCCAGCTTCTCATACACACACAATGTGATTATGTGACATTCAAGGTGCTGGACGGTCCAAGGGGCAGACACAGTATTTCTTTTTACAAGGCATCTATCACAGATGCCTAGTACAAAAGACCATGCCTGCCCCTTAGGCCCTCATTGTCTTGCAGAGCAGGCTGGTTTTTGCATTTGTGGGGAGTTCGGAGGGGGGGAGGTTGCCAGCAAACTCATCCCCTTGGCCCAAAACAAAAACATGCCCACACACATTGACACGTTGCATGCACTCGTTCATTCAAACACGCACCAATCATCATGGACTCAATCATTACACACACCACAAGTATACACACATACATACATATATATAAATTAACTTACCTTCTACACTTGTCCTGAAGTTTCCTCCCAGCGCTCCAGCTTCTGCATAGCACAAACAGGAACCAGAAAGCAAAGAGAGCATCATGGTATCTGCACATGTGTGCAAGAGCCGGAATGCCGATGACGAACCGCCCCGCTCCATTTGTATGTGCAGGGATATACACACACCTGCAGTTCCCCAGCTGGCATCCCATATGGGTAATGCAAGGTTGTGGAAGCAAAACGTTCTGGCTTTGCTTGGCCGATTGGACATGCGCGGTTGGGGGAAAGAACTGTCAAACGTAAACCGTGTTTCCTTTTGACAGTTCAAGCCAGCCTAGGAGCACTCACTCTGCTGCAAAAAGAAGCTGAGGGAGTGCTCAGTGTTTACACTGGGCTGGCTCCTCCTATAATGGTCAAGGGTCCCTTTGGGCCAGTACCCTCTCACCCATTATGGAAGAGCCCCCACTGTTACACCCTCAATTAATCTATGCCCAAGGCCAGTGTGGATGGAGATTAAATACTGTTGACTTAGAAACCATGCACATGAACTGGACTGTTGGTAATGCAGTGATTTCGAGCACATTAAGTGATCCATAAACATGTCCAACAGTGGAAGGCTACCAGAGTAGCTCAGCAGGTTTAGGGACTGTTGCTGAGGTGATGTGTATTTAAAACCGCTTGTAAATCATGTGACTTTTTACAATTCCTTATAAAAACCAAGTGCTATAAAATGTGTTCATCTAAGGGATGGGCTAGGCTGGTTGCTTGCTCATATTCAGGGCAGGGGTGGGGGACCTTTTCCCCTGTAGTGAAAATCAAAAAGTTGGCACCCATGAAACCCATGGTTTAATTTACTATCAATTGCTGTCAGCACAATAGAAGCATTTATTTGTGATTAAGCAGTTTGACAAGCACATAATATCTTTAGAAATATATAGTGTAATATAACACAAAGGGTCACAAATATCACAGGGTATTTGTGTGATAGGTCAAACAAAATAAACAGATTTAAAAGAAAACTAGTGAATGTAAGTTTAAGAAGCATGTTTCACTTTGGAAAAGTATTTTTTTTTCTATGCAAGTGTAAGATGCATATTTGGAAAACTATAGTGTGCCCGACAAGTAGGAAGCCTGCTTTTAACAGTGATGGTCCCTACTACAGTGATATTCATGGCTAATTGATTCCCGTGGTGTCCATTTCAGGCCAGAAGAAAGAACACAGGCTAATGAAATAGAATCTACAAACACGTAAATGATGGATGGGCAAAAGGGGGACAGGCCACACATTAGCAGGCAGAGCAAAGAGGGGAGCAATTGCCCCCTTTGCCACCCTGTAGGGATGCCTATGTGACAAAGCACATTCCACCACTGCCCACTTTAATGTCTGTGTAACGTTGCATATCATGATTCGACTGCACCAGCCACCAGGACTCTTCCCCGCACATGTTTTTGATTTGCTTGGATTGAAAACAGAGCAATTGGGACATCCACCCAGACCAAGGCAGGAAGGAAACATGCGTTTGTGCGAGGCGCTGAAAGCAGGCTTGCCACCAAAAAAGAAGCAGACAAGTGTCAGGACAGTAAATGGATTCAGCGCCAAGAAGATAGGCACGTGACCAGCTGTCTATCAAAGCGTACGCACGCGGCAACTGCACGAGCCAGAGCCATTGTTGCTAACGTCAAAACACAACCACGATGAGTGGAATGCAGCCCACTTTCAAAACCAAAAGAGCATGGCAAAATGTGATTAAAGAGCAGTACTGTGAGCCATCTTAGTACAGAATGAGGCATGGGTGTGGGTTTTTGGACACCTGGCCCAAGAGTTTTTTAAATGTAAAATAAATATCCTGGTTTTGTGATGGCCGCTGCTGTAATGCAACAATTCAAGCTGACACTTTTTAGCATGACTATTGTTAGAAACCCCAGGGTATCCTCGAACCTCCAATCGGTTTGTCCATAACCACATTCATCTATTGATTGCGCCATTGAGACTAGTTAAAAAACGAGCGTAGCAAAGCCTGTAACAACAATCAAAGCAAAAGCTCCTCAAAGCATTATAGTGACGTATAATTTTACAACCTGAGGAGGGATGGGGAAATTCGCTCTCCTCCCCCTCCTATAAGATACATGACACGGAAGAAGGCCAGGAGATACTGAGATCGCCCCTACTATTGCAGACCAATTCCCAGTGCTCCAATGATCGATAAGTATGTCGAGAGGTACCCACTCATCCAATCCTACAGACCAGGTGTGGTACAAATCTTTTCCAGAGTGGACGAAGAACCTCAGGCTGCAACTAAAGAGACTTCAATTGACAGTATTGATTAAAGCGCTGCAACACCATGTTGCTGACGTGAATAGAGACACCACGATTTAGCAGCATTAGACATGAAGCACACGTGCCATCTGCACATCGGGACAAAAACACACACTCGAATACATGAAGAACACGAGCGTACAGTTGTATAGGTAGAGGAGAGATACATATACATACTGTCATTACTTTTATTATTTTGCCACTAGCTAAACGCAGCAACGCAGAAACTGCAAGAAGCAGGAGATCCTGAGTAAAGCTTGCAGATGCTAATATGCGAATAACACTATGGAACTGCAGGAGCACCTATGGGACCTGACAGAGCCCAGTGTGTTGAACATATTGAGAATATAGCATAGCGCAGACATTTTAGGAACCACATTATGGTTTAGGGAAATTACAGCAGGCCGGAAGGGTTGCCAGTCATTTGGTCGGAAACAATTGGTCGACTGGACAACTGGTCGAATCAATTTGGTCGAAAACCAAATGGTCGAATTTTTTTTTTTTTTATTTTTACCCCTTTTTTTTTTTTTTTTTTTATTTGTACACGAAAACCCACAAAACACATATATAAATAATAAAAAAAAAATTCGACCATTTGGTTTTCGACCAAATGACGTCGACCAAATTGCAGTCGACCAGTTTGTAGTCAACCAAATGACTGGACACCCCACAAGCCTCTCAGCAAGAGCTGAGCTGAGTTTAATTCAGGCTAGACAATAGCAAATGTGAGAGACAGGACCTGCTGCCAAGGCCACCAGATACTGATGACATTCCATTCCCTGAATGACAGTAACACCAGCTGCAGTAAATGCGAATAATTCTTCATAATTCAGAGCAGCAGAGCTCCAAATCATGGTCTCCGAACACCTGACCCGACCAACTCAGACAATGGACAGCCATCAGCGGTGGGAAAGGAAGCCGATCTCACACCGCCAGACAGAGGGTTGCAACAAAGATGTTACAATGCGAGACAAGTGTTGCACGAGATGAATGAGCACTCTCATAGTCTAAGGTGGTGCACACAAGTTACAATTCAGTCTTACCTTGAGAAGGTACACCAAGAGCTGAGAACCTTTGCAGATCCCAGGCCTGGGGAGGGCAGCTCTAGCCAATCACAGTTCCAGCTCCTAGTGGTGGGTAGCAACGGGCAAGGTCCAATGGTAAGACCCTCACACTGCAACATTGTTAGAGATAGCAATTTGGGGATGGATCAGGCCAGCCACCTTGACATGCGAGAACCAGTAGATTAGCATGTATAGTGTCCACTATAGGTGGACTATTACTCAGTACCCAATCCAGTAGCTAGATAGGTTGTCCAGAGAGGGGCCCAGGTTGTGACATCACTATGATGCAACCTTAGGACAAAACTGGCCTGCGAGCCAGGAGACGTTGGTCCACGGATTTCTTCTATCCTTGTACTGATCACTGTTGGTTTTGGCTGTAATAAACCGCAGTTTGAACTTAAAGTTTGACTGAGTCTTACGTTTCTTTTGGGGGAAGGTGTTGGGCCTTCCAAGAGTCTGCAAACTCCTAGTAGCCCTCTGGCATACCTGGGAGTTTATCCCAACAAACCCTGCAGCAAATATATATGGGATGTGCTGGAAATATGTATTTTAATGCCTAATCCCATGGGGAGGGGGTGTCATAGAAGGGGGCCGTGACAGAGGTGGTAGGAAGTGGGTTGAATGGGCTTAGGGTGCAAGTCTTACTTTTATGTTTCTAACCTGTCACAGTTTTTCATTTTCAAAATCTGGTCACCCTTACATGGGTGTACATTTCACAGCTGGGGCAAGGTGTTTCAATGTGCTATAACCGGTGGCAGAAAATGTCTACTTGAAGCCAAGCCTACCAACCTCCTTCACTTTGCCCCTTGACCCAAAAGCCAACATTACCTGCTCCTGCACACACTTCCAGCCCAGTACTCCTCTTTGCAAGCACAGGCAGCATGCAGTGCAGTTTCTGTGGGAGGTGTAGTGGTGGGCCATTGGGAGGGTAAGGTAGTGCAGTTGTGAGTTTGTTCTGCACAAGTGGCATGATTACATCATTATGCTGTGCCCTCAGTGCTTAATTTGTCAGGGTATTTGCCAGGCTCAGCCCTGGCACTTTTATTTGAGCCCCAGTACTTACTGTCTCAGACTTAGTTTCATTATGATGTTGTGTTTTAGCAGCTTTTTTGTTTTGCAACTTTGATATTTTAACTGTCAGTCGGTAGTAGTCACACAACAAGCAACAGTGTGAACTTGTTACAAGTCTTTACCTTGCACTAGTTCATTGTATTACACGACTCTGATCACCCATACTGATGTGGCAGTGTTACCTATCCATTTCCATGAGTAACAATAAGTTGGAAGTGGACAATGCTGAGCATTCATGCTGACCATGCACACACTCTGCTCCAGTCAGGCTGCATGACATGGTGCAGCGGTTCTACTGTAATAACCAGCAGCACTGCCGCAGAAGGGCATGTTGCAGCAGCAGGGCAATGCCAGGAAAAAGGCCACTGTCAAAGAGGAGCACTTGCCCTGCAGGGTGCATATTATGGGAAAGTCTTGCAACCTGGTCATGGGGGCATACATCAATATGCAGATTATAGATAGTACAGCTCGGTTCAATGAGTGTCAATCCGTTGGTGCAGGTAGTTGAAGACGAGTACAGCATGGCACAGAATGTCAATCTGGAGAACAGTGAAGTAAAGTATAGGAGGCAGCTGCTGAGAAGGGATGAGGCACCATCCTCATGATCGCACGGTTTGGAGAAAGTCACATCTAGGGGTGACGGGGGTGGCATGCAGGCTGACTGAAGGTTGGCGAGTCATGGCTAGGGCCTGAAGGATGGTCGGAAGAACCTACGTTAACTAGAAGGAAGTGAGGGCCATCGGCACTGAGAAACCACAGCTCGGCCCAATTAGTGTAACAGAGCACGTGCTATGGCTTTAGCTACTGTGGAACCCTGGGCCGCATCTTTCTGCTTTGGTAGGCGCGCCAGAGGTGGCTGGCCTTGGACATGGTGTACTGTCTCACAGTCTGCCTCTATACCAGCGGGTTGGTTGTCGAGGGGCTTGCGCCTGATATTTCTGGCTGTCTTGCAGCCAGCGCTGCGCCTACAGAAGTGGAGGGTGTTGGCTCCTACTCTGGAAACTCTTTGCAGCTTCAACTGGGGCCCACTTCATAGGGGTCCGCTTCATTGGGGTTCACTTCATTGTTTACAATTGTTCACCAATATGCCAAAAGGATTTTAAAGCAATAATGCAGAGTTTGCTCAGGTCTGAGCCAGGTGTTAACGGAACACCCCACACGTTGTTTGGCACGAGTGAAGCAAAGGCATTTAATGTGGGTGGTTGGTTGTTGCTACCGCTGTATTATCTGCCTAACCTGGCATTATTGCTATTTACATCCCAGGTAAACGACTACACTGGTAACAGTCCTTTGTTTTTCAGAAAACATGAACACAGCACGCAAGCCAACTGAGTATGAATAGAAAATAAAACTAGAGTTAAGATGGCCGCCATGGGAATGACTGATAAGGCTCCAGACAGACCCCCCTGTCCATTTCAATGGCATCATTCTGCAGTTATGGGGGAGTGGAGGAGGCTGCGGGGAGGAGAGCGTGGTGCCAGTGAGCAAGCAGTAAATAGGGATCGATTGAACTTTAATACTTGAGCACGGGGGAGAGGTCATGCTGTGGCCAGGGCAGGCATGAGCATTTGTCAGCATTCTGGAAACACAGGCTTTCATCAGTACGTAAAGAATGCATTCTGAGCAATCTGAAAGGCTCAGATATCAGCCCCCTGGTGCTTATGGAGCAAATATATGTTTGCATCATCTTTTCCCATTCATATCCGCATCATTGGTAAGAGTTTATGGTGAGGTTATGGCAAAGCATGTATGGTTTCCAAAATCTGAATTCTATATCACTTTTTCATGTAAATAATTAATGTACAAAAGAAAGTCCTTATTAGAAGTCATTTGTCATTTATTTTCAGATTATCCGATATACCTTGACAACTCAATTAACATGAAGGGGAATACAGGCATGGAAAGTAAGCGGTGTCTCCGAAGAGATGTCTCTGGGTGTCAGATTCCAATGAAGCATCATGATGGTATTATGGGATGGCCAAAGCTAGGTTTTGAGTTGCACATTTCAGTCATGCAGTTCAGTGATAAACGCGAATATGTTTACACTGCTATTTATATACTAACTTCTGCCACACACATGCAGCTTCAAAGTGGTGAGGTAATAACAATAACATGCAGTTGTTGTTATTAGTTCACTGTCACAGATGGCCTCAGGAATACAGCAGCTCTCAGAGACAGTTTAAAGGTTTTTATTTTCAATTCAGAAAAGGGTCTAACGGCTATCCCTCTCTAACCTTTGAAGGGGCAGGACCACCCTAACCAAGCGTTCCTCGACCCTGGAAGGGTAGTACAGATTGGTAACCCCCCACTAGCTACAATCTGTCTAAAGGCAGACACTGTATCTACCTAGACCACCTCAGAGGTCACCTAGGGGTACCTACACAAAGGTTTTCTCAAGGACGTTAGGCTTGTCCCTTCCAGACACTCAGAGCATCACCCTTGCTGGACTATTTCATGCCCTCATATTCCTCTCGCTCAAACTATCTATCGAACACCCGTATCTGCTGACCATCCCTCCTTCTCCGCCCATTAAGTCTCCTCTCTCTCCACATCGCTACTACTCACCCTTCTCCATACTACCAGTAGTTTTCCCTTTCCACACTACTACTACTTTGCTCTCTACACACCACTACTACTGTAACCTTTCCACGCCAATACTACTCGCCCCTCTCCGTAACTCACACAGTCTCACTCACCCACTACTTAGTCCTACCACTCCACATGCTCACACAATCATACAATTCCAGTACCACTTCCCCATCACTAACCAATATCCCACTGTGCACACATCCTGAACAGTTCTCCTCCATGCTCCTCTGCACTATCCCTCCTCCGCCTGGTCTCTTGTGAAGGGAGGATAGCTCTGTGGCAAGGCATGGGTCTGCGAACCAAACCCATGCTGAGCAACACAGGTTCAAATCCTGGATCCACACTTGAAACCGATCTCAGGATTAAGCGTGTTATAAATGATCTGCACTTGCACAATCCGAATGTACGAGGCGTAGTAGGGTCGTTCCTCCCCCCACCCACCATTGCCTTGTTGCACCTTGAGACACACGTGTATAGTCGCATAATAAATGACCAATAAAACAATTAAAAACAAATGGCCTGCCACTGCTTCCTCGGACAGCACCTGAACATCCCACACCTTCCTGCTTTCTCTCCCTGCTTTTAACTTACCCATTTCCTCCCCATTGGCTACCCTTCCATACAGTTCCCCCGGGCCAATCTCACCCTATTCTCACCTCCTGAAAGATGGTACATCTCAAAAACGACTCAAAACGACTCAAAGGGTGATTTAAGACCCAGCTGCTTCTTGCGTACATGTCAGCCGGGACACTGTAATAGAAGCACGGGGCAGGGAGTTATGCTGTTCAGGTTCCAGTTTGTGTGAGTGCCTGTGTTGGGTTGTCAATTGATTTGTTTGATTCGGGAGCCAGCTCTCGGCTCTCTTAGAGGTGTAAGCATAATTTTCTTGGAGCGTCCCACATACGCACAGGCCTCTGTTGCTGAATGGGGCTCTGCATCACGCAGCAGCTGTTGCTGGGTTGTGGTTATAGGTTCCTGGTTTCTGGCTGTAGCTTAGTTTCAGACAATTGCATGATTGTTCATTGCTGGGGTTGCTGGGATATTTTGTTTTTCCAGGAAAAACAGATAAACACTGTCCTGAATCATGCAAGACAGGTAAGGGATAATTGACAGCGGCACTGTATGCAAGCAAACTGACATGTAAGAAAGGACAGGGACTAGAGACCTCCTAATTGCCACCTTCCCCCTCTGTGGTAGGACTGTCTTTGACCTACACCCTGGTAGGCCTCCCAACCAGGCTGAGAGCAGCCCCTAACCCCCTTGGACAGTGACAGTTTACGGACACTGTCACACTCAACTAACCGCAAATGTGGGTAATAATGTATTAATGCTATGGTGTTATATAGCTTTAATATCCAACATGAGTCGTTGGGCTTGGCTGTTAATAGTCTGCAAACCTGAGCCAAAGTAGGACAGCCCCAAGCAAGGACCTTGGAAAGAGTTGGAAGGGCTGGGGCTTTTAATAGCCAAGCATGCTTCCAGCACGGATATGAATGATTTTAGCATCCCACATGTTGCTTCAGTTGCTTGGAGTGCTAATAGTTTATTTGTGGAAATAATAACGAAATGTACCCTTTGAAGATGGGGCATGTGGGTGAAATAGACTACTTTTATCAAAGGGATGGTGGTGCATATTAAAGATGGGTACAATGGACGGGACAGCACCTTTTGGCTTAGTCAATATTGCAGTCCATTGTCGCTGGTAGGCTACAAGATGATGGTCGGAGAGTTCAGAGGGCTTAGGTGCAGCGAGTCATGGGGAGGAGATGTAGAGCATACAGTGGAATGCAGATTGGGGGGAGCGTAGTCAGTTAAGGGAGATCTTCAAGCCACATGGGAACAATGGTGCTCCTCAAACAGGGGGAGCTACAGAAACTCTATACGAATATATGGTGTCCTTGTTCATGCATGCCCAGATTTGGAGGAAGCTGATCATACACCTGGTCATCAGATGCTTGATGGCTCCTGCCAGTGAGAATTGCAGCTCAAAATGATGAGCATCTCCTAAGAACAGCCCTACAGATAAGGGGTTTATTGGCTATTTTACTCCCTACAAATAGCCAAATACTGCCAAAAAACAAAAAATGGGAAGTAAAAATACTCCCAACAAAAAATAGTAGCCCCTTGTGCCCCAGTTTTCACCCACACAGCTCCAGGGATATGTTTGGACCAGTAATGCATGTAGTACCCACAGGAAGGAACTACTATTATTACTGCTTGAGGCACACCTGTAACTTGTATTGTGCATGAATAACAAGTGAAAAGAAATATTTGTACTAAACATTTCCATTTTTCAGTTTTCCTAGTTTTTACTCGCTTACAAAATACTCCCATTGGGAATGGGATCTCCCTTTTTATTCCCTAAAAAATCATTTTACCACAAACTTTAAAAAATAGGGAGCACTGCCCAAGATGGCTCAATATCATAGGTTTTCAAATATTGGCCGCATGTGTGAATAGTGGCATGAACTAGGCCACATGTCATGGTATTTTGGTAAACTGTAGGAAACAGGTGAAATTACAATATGTTGTTGAACAACAAACATTGTAAAAAGAACACTCATACTGGATACCACCAGTCACGAAGAGCAACATAGGACTTGATGTGTAAGAACATTTTTAAGACAATTTGCTACGTGCATCCATTTTATGAAGACTCAAGGCTGATCCATTCACTCTGCGTTTGGTGTACAACTTTTAACCAAGCTTCCTATGTAAGTTTCACCATACAATACTGTTAGGGGAAAGCTTGCTTGGTTTCCTCTTCCTTATAGGGACTGATTTGGTAGTTGTTTATTATTTTTGAATGATTCTGAATTAATCAAACACGAAGGCCAGAGTCGATCAAGCTGGGATTAGGGCCGGGGTTGCAAGCTGAAGACGATTGTCTTGGGCAAGGGCGGGACTTGCTCACTTCTCTTGCCGGGAATATACTCGTGTTGATGTTGGTGTGTATGCAGTGGAAGACCACAGATGGAATCACTCGCAAACCATGCCCTGCTGTTTTTGACTCAATCATGTGTGGTGCATATGTGGAAGATGCATTCCCCGGATCATCTGCCCTGTAAACTAATGAAACACACACAGTTATGAAAGCAGCGCAAACTTAATTACTCGGCTCCAAGATTTATATCATAATGTCAGCAAAAAGGACACATTGTTTCTGATTTATTTTTCCGAAAGCCTGGTGGTGCATGGCAGTGGCTTCACACACAAACTAGACAGCTATTATGAGGGAGGGTTGAATTAATTGCCTGCTATCCCATGAACAAACCACGTTACGAGTAATGACGAAGTCCTGAAATGTGCTCTATTGGTAGTGACCTAGTGGAGGAGGAAAGGTCACGTTCTAACCCTAAGCAAGAATTCCTTTCAAGTCAAGTAAAATGTATCGATCAGGAGCCTGTGCTATTACAGTCAGATATGCCAATCTTTATATATAAAGCTGAATGTATGTATATGTGTGTGTGTGTGTGTATGTTTGCCTGGCTATGCAAATCCACACCGTTAAACCCACTACTACCAGATTTTGCATCGATTCCTCATTTGTCTGAGTCAAGATTGTAGTCTGTTTTCATGCAAAAAATTCACTCCGTAGACACCTTCATTTACTGATGGTCACACAGATTCACTACAGTAGGTACTAGCAGGAGGCAACATTTGGATAAGTGTCTGTTCAATGTGTTGGTTATTCCTTTGAAATGTATTACTACTGTATGCAGTTCAAAAGTGTTTATAAAAGCATTTTTAAAGGGAATAAAGTTTTTTTTTTTTTTAGCACAGCACTCCAAATATGGGAAACAGTTTACTTGCGTTCATTCGCAAAAGGAGAGCACAATCAATCTTTCTTGGACATTTTCTCAAATGTACTGAAGCCATGAAGTGACTGAAACATGCCACACAAAAAAACGAACCTCACTTGGAAAAGCCCCATCTGATGCAAAGCGAAAATCAATATCAAGAGCTTCTGAAACACAACACCAGACAGCACCACGACCTGCGGACCAGAGGACAAGAACAACTTTCTCCAGGGCACATGAGGCACCAGAGCAAACTGAAGAATGACTTGCTGACATGAGGACAAAAGCAACATCTTCCTGGGTATATGAGACACCACTCGATCAGAACACAGGCAACGCCAGGTACTCCAGCTAGTATAAAATACAAGTAATACCTCTCATACAAACAACAGCTTAGTAACATCTCATCCAGAATGTTTCTATAAACCAAACATTAAAAGATGAATCACCCAAAAATGGCAATATCCCTCTATGCAAGCCATTTCCTAAGGGCCCAAGCTCGGCATATGAACTTAGCACTTGCGAATACAAGCACCTGGCCCGGAGGTGCCATTAGCTCATATAAGATCTTCCTGGAGGAGTCTTGTGCCCATCTCACGAAGAAGCACCTTCAGCCACTTGTGCCTAAAGGAGGCATAGATTGGGCAAGAAACAGAAAATGGAGGGTACATTCCACTGGGAACCCACAAGTGTGAAGGCACTCACTTAGGTCCTGTCCTTTCCAATACTCCACCAAGTCCCTAAAATGGAGTGAACCAATGCTGAACCTGATACACAGGGCTCACGTCTCTGGGTTAAACATTGTGTCCAAGTTGGATTCCCATCCCTGCACTAATTTCAGTTCAAAGTATTCGCAGTACCTGGGCTGTCAGATGGTATCTTCAAAATCTCTAAAATCCTATGATCCCCTAAATCCCAGCACCTTTCACTCTTGATCTTCTTCAGCAATCTGATTTGAAAAATCCCCAGAAGCATTAAACCCACCCTAGTAAATGTATGTCTCATGAATTTCACCAGGGAAGATCTCATCTCCCCCAGGTGGGCCTTATAGACTGTGTGGCCCTAAAAGGTCCAGATTGTAACTGAGGGCATCAAGGGTTAAGGGCCAGTTCCTCAGTAACGTCTTACTCCCAATTCCTCATGCTTTGGTATTGAGGAAGTAGTTGAGGGAGCTTTACAAGAGTCTTCAAAAACATGTGCACACTGTGCTCCTGTCACCGCCTCCTCACTGTGAGCGTTGATCGGGGGAATCCATATTGGTAGCCCCCAAAGAGAAGAGTCTGCAAAGAGAAGACCAGCAAGAAGTCTTTTTCCTGCCACGCCCCGACTATCTGGATCTCAATCCCGTTAGTGGTTTGAAATGCCCCTAATGTCCTGCAGGTCTGCGAACCACTAAAAATGTGTCTTTTTCAGCAATACCTGCTGGACAAATACAATTCCCTCTCTCCCTCCACCAACACTGCATTACTCTATAAAAGGCCAAGGCCAATTTTGGCACAATCCTGTTGCAAAGTGCCCCGCTGCTCTTGAGCTAGGTTTGCGCTATAAGCAATAAAATACAAGCATTGGCAATGTCAACAGTTTGGGCTTTTGTGCAGGCTTGTGAAAGGCACTTGCCAGGTACTGCCATAGTGGTATTAACTGTCCATTGATGGTATAAAATGCAAAATGTGAAAGTACCTGGGCATCTAATAGCACTGCCTGGCAAATACCTAATACTTATACACAAGCCCAAACTGTTGGCTTTGAAAACACTAGCAGGCACTTCGAGCACAAAGTTTGATGCTACAGATTGATTAAAACTAGCTCAAAGGGTACTCAAGAGGAGGTGTTTTGGGTGTGGAGGGGAGGAACTGGGCGGGAAGGGCCACAGAGATTAGCCTGGCCACAGGCAGTCAATGGGAGGGCAAATAAACAAACAACACCTACCAGCTGTTTGACCCTCCTCATATGCCATTTCTGCCTATCTGTACTCCAATGCAATAGTTTCAGGTTGTAGGTGTCGCAATTGCCACTTAACAGCCCCAACTAAAAAAGTAAATAAACCATATGCCCTCCAAAGTGGCGGCTGAAGCCGAGGACACCTCGTGCAGTCTGTTTGAGAACCAACGTGCTTTTGGCCACCTTGGCCCATTGCTTGAGAAGATAATGCCCAGGTAGCCAAGTCAATGCAATGATCCCTTTAATAATAACACCGTTTGTTACTAATAATACATTATTAAACAAGGCTTCATGTTAGATTTCCCCATGTGTTTAACTAAATGAAGAATGAAGTGGAAATACTGGGAGTTGAACCTCGTTGCACGCAAATAGGTTTCGTCTACTGTTTTCTTCATCCCAAAGGCAGTTGTTGCTCAAGAACAAAGTAACTTTGTCACAAGCCCTTGAGGTTCCTTGTAACGATTAACAGCTGTATAAAATACTAAAAATAAACTGGAATTCTTGTGAATCTGACTCTCTGGTATATCTCAGAGAAAAAATACAGACCTAGCATGGTTAGGCTTGAAACCAGACAACAAATGGTGCAGATTGTCAATGCCACAAGGGACTTTGATGTACCAATATGTTACAACTGTAGAATCATTAGAAGTATTTGCCCTACCCTAGGCAAAAAGATGTTTTGCTTCCTCCACCTCCTGGCAGAAAGGCCCACAGGACCACATTTTCTAGATGAAGGGCCAAACTGCACAACCCCAGTGGTTAACGTTCTAGGTGAATCCCTAGATCTGCTGAGCCCATGAACATGCACTGTCCTCTTGCTAATTCTCTAGCTTTCCAAGCCTTGTACAATTGTTGAGTAATGATTTTACGATGGGACATGAGCATTTGAGGAGCTTCGGCTCACTTGTGAATGCAGGGCAGCCCAAGGGTCTCTGAATGCGCCTGATTGAAAGGTTCCAGAGCCAGCAGTCCAGTGATCAAGCAAACCAAGGAACACAAAAGACCTCTGATATCCTTCATGGGGCTGAAAAGTGAAGAGGACAGGTGTGGGGTGCATTAGTTAGAGCCTTGGCAGTCAATGTATGAGATTGAAGAACCTGGAATCTGAGAAAAACGCATCCATCCTCCAACTCCACACAACATGACCTTGTACAACCCCCATTCAAATTCTCTGGAGACAATTGTGAGAAGGCCAATTTCACAATTTTGAAGTGAATGTATTTCCATATCTTCAGAAGGTGTAGCAATGTATGTTGTAGAGCTGTGATACGGGTGTACTGTAGCACATCTTCACTCTCGTATAAGCATAAAGAATACCACCCTTTTGCAAAGGAGGATGGACCAGCTTTTGTGAAGTCACAGGTGGAGGGCACATGGGCCCAGGCTATTGGATTGCAGCCTAGCTTTGGTGGGCTACACCATGGGGGCATGTCAGCCTCAGATCGCCCCAGCTGGCTTTCAAGCGGACATGCCTGGGGGAGGTCCTCTGACAGCATTTCCTCGGAAAAGTCTTTATGAAGCATTTACATTACTTGACAGTTTTAGCACTGGCACCAACATCAGTGCAAATGGAGTCATCACAACACCAATGCTGCCTGTGCAAATCCTTTCTTTGAGCCACTGCTAAGACTTGCATAAATCTAATTGTTGCGCTGGATCTATAATTAGCAATTTAGGCTTGCTATAAAAGTAGTCATAGATGAAACTTCTGACAAACCCTTCGTACTCCTACTGTATACATAGCGCATCATGAGAGTCATGGCATGCTATGCTATGTAATGGTATTTTATTATATTTATTGATTTCTTGATTCACTCTGTGCTTTATCTCCATTTCAACATCTGCTCCTTCTGACCTTTTATCTACTTATCTCATCAAACCTATTCTACCTGCCCTTGTCTCTAGTCGGTTTTCTATTTTCAATCTCTCTTTTTCTGGTAATACCCAATATGACCGAACAAAATTGTTTGAATGGGAGATTTGATTGAAGATTTGATCGAATACGATCAAATCTCCTATTCTTATGGCAATATAGTGAACAAGGATAGCGGGGACAGCGGGGGTGTCCCAGGCACCCGACCGCTTAAAGATTTATTTTTAAAAAAGAAAAAGGGGCCTGTGGCGTCAGACCCGACCTGTGTTAAAGGGACAGTTCCGACACTGCAGGGATGAAGGAGAAGCGGCGGAGGCGGTGGGGAGAAAAAAGATAAGTATGGGAATGGGGTGGGCTTGGCATTTCCAGCATACTCCTAGTTTGACATTATCATCAAGCTCCCAGTTTGACATTCCCAGTTAACTTGCCACTCCCAGTAAGGTTAAGACTCACAATAAGCTCTCATCTGGACATTCTAGGTAAATTCCCAGTTTGACATTCTTAACTTCTCAGTAAACTCTGAGTAAGCTGAGACCCCCTCCGCACCCCCATTAAGCTCCTAGTTTGAAATGTCTGGTAACTAACTCTTTGGCAATAAAAGTAATCTCCCTGTTTACACAATTTGGGTATACTGCACAGAAAAATCCCAAGTCAACAACTAAAATCATCGAGAACACTGCAGACTCTGCCTGTGCAATTCACAACACATCCAGAAGCACCATATAATGTAATGGCAGACGTTGTGTTGAGGCTCCAATCCTTTCACACTGAGACATGGCTTTCCAAATACTGTTGGGAATGAGGGGTGAATGCACCGGACCCCGTCCCATACCCCCCAGCGCTTTCTGATGAAACAGGCCCGGGAAGGTACAGTAGGGGTCAGGTGAGGTTACAGGGGCAAGAGGGTGTTGTTAGGAGCCATAATGCAGGAGGGGGGGTGCACATCTTACTTTAGTATGCATGGGGACTCAACCGCCATTTAGAAGAGTAGCAGCCATATTGGAATCAATGCCTAGTTTTGCGCTGAATCCAGGGCCGCAGGCCCGAGTCACACACATAGAGATAAAGTATATGCAGGGGGAAATGTATGGTAGCTTGGGCGCCAATGACAAAGGCCATAGCTGCAGAGATTCATAAACCTTTCATTTCGTATCCCAGAAGGAATACACCCTGCAAAGCCACAAGGGAGTTGCGAGGTTACTGTGAAAAGTGATCCCACGAGAAGGAGGTCACGAGCATCCGACCCTTCCTGTCCCAGCTCTAAGTAATAGCACTCAAAAGCCCCACCCCCAAGACCGCCAGCATTCCAAGGTACCATTCAGTCCCAGGCCACCAACCATAAAACTGTTAAACGCCCCAATCGATCAGAAAAGATCTGAAAACAGGAAGTAGTCGCCTTCACCATAGATGGCATGATTTGAGCAGTGAGGTGCCGGGAGGGCTAAAACAACATAGCTAAAACGAGGGTGGGGAACTTCACTAGGGCGCCAACATGTCTGGAATCGAGCTGTAGTTTGTTACAAGCGATGGCCTTGAACTATCCTCTTAGTCCATGTCTGCAGTACCAGTTGCACATCAGGTTAGAGATAGAGCCTGTATTGTTTTTCTTCCCATAATTGCCAATCAGTGGTAACATCACGCCTGATGATGCGAGAGGGGGAACCCACGTGGAAGAAGATGAACAGAAGGTGCTGGGACCAATGGTCTGGCATCCCTCATGGAGCAGGTAGCCGATGTATATGGTCTCAACTAACCAGCCACACAGGTTTGCACATTATGTAATTTTCATCACTGATGACACTGTATGCCTTCATAAAGTGTTGTTCGTACTGATTTTGCCAGAAAGTTCAGTGGCAGCAGAGTTCTTTGCTGGTACATCCCTAATTTTGAGGAACTACAACTTTGTTTTATTTGCAAGAGGTGTGCTGGGCTTTTTTCCCTGGTGGGTTGTATTTTTTCTGGTGTGAGCGTTGAGGGGCTCCTCTACAATAGTCAGGACAAAATGAACACCTACCACCCCAGCCTCATGTCCTGTAGAATCTAATGACATACAGTGTGATGAGGCTCAGTGTGTCCTACATTTTTGTTTTCACCAGAGATGATGCACAATTGAACAACTGTACAAGCCCAATTGTGCCATCTTTTAACGGTGAGAGATCTCAGTGAGTCAGACCTAAATTCAATTTCCCAAACCATAATAATCAACACATCAGCACTCAATGCACATTTGACATCTCACTTTCTGCGGCGTTCACTAGAAAAACTTTGTCCAATTTCCCATTCCTTCTCTCATACCACAGGCAGTATTATTTTTCAACCTATTCGTGAATTTTATGTAATTGTATCCAATAGTTGTTTTATTACTTTGAGTCCAGCGGTAGGCCCAGACTGGCTCTGCAGGATATAAAGGTGATCTGTAACACATGGTCGCGGCTTTTAGTCTACTCGTTGATGGGGCTTGCTCGTGTGTGGATGGCGGGTGCTTGGCATACACTGGGAACCACTAAGTTCAATGGGCTAAGTAAATACTAGGACTGGTTATTCAAATAAATTCTACATCTCTTGGTAATGTCAACAGGACAAAGTTGGTATGTTCAGCTTTATTCTAATTAAGGCTCTTAAACCCAAATAGGAAAACGCGTAAAACGCTGCAGCATCGCCTTGCCTGCAAAACCATTTCGAAATCATGGGAAATTTTACTTAATATTTCCAGCACACAAACAAGGGGAAATATAAATAGGGAAGATGAACACTTATTTACCATCCAACCCAGGTTCAGACTGGCCTGTAGGGCAAAGGGCAGTGCACAAACCAAAAACGCAAAATGCTAGTGTTGGCCAGTTTTCTGGGTAAAAGTGGACCACTTTTTGGGGTATATGGGCCAGTTTGATAAGTTACTTCACCATGAATCTCGTAGTTTTGACAAGTGATACTGAATAAATATTCTTTAAAATGCACAATTTGCATCACATATTATCAAAAACCTCCTCCTATGGTACTACTTAAACAATCTGTCACAAAAGGAATTAATTGCCATTTGCAACTGCGGGCCACTTTTTCACTGGTGCCTGAGACAATTTTATGCTCCAGTCCAACCTTCTCACTCTCCTGCCCCTCCACCACTTTGGCATGGCAACAATTTGAGATTGGGCAGCTGGAAGGCTATTGGTGGCCACTTAGACATCCACACAACCGACTCTTCAAAGAAACAAATCATTGCAACAGAGCTGTCTCATAAGCGCAGCACAGGAAACTCCCTGGGACACATAGCGCCAGTAGGTTGCGGTGGTTGTAAAATCTTGGAGGACGCTTTTTGGAGGTCGCCTGTGGCAGCATGCGGCTCCAACAACGGATTTAGAATGTTTTTGTATAGCTCTCTGGTCAATGTCTAAAGACTGGATAATGACAACAAATAAGAGATGAGGATTTTTGAAACGGTGGAATGTTCAAAATGAATTAATTCTTTAATGGCTGGTGGGTGTTTTGGCACGCTACATTCAGTCCTCATTCTTTTTTCCGATTAATTTACATTTGGTAATCAATTAATTCTTTTTTGGTACTCACTGACTCGCACATTCTCCATTGTTGCCAGGACTGAGCTATAGTACTTTTTTTGGTTCAATTAGTGTGTTGCGCTCCAGCTGCCTTGGAACACACTGAACCCAGAGATGTTTGTGTAAAGATCAGGGCTCCCACCGCTCTTATGCAGTTCCTTGGGTACATTCAAGTCGCACCATGCTGTCACCTTTCACCAGGAGCATGTGACTGCAGCAGAGCGAGCAAGCATGGGAACGAGCGGTGGAAAGAGTGGCTTGCGATGGGGCCAGTCTTCATAACATCAATGGAAGCTCAAAAGCAAACTGACAGGGTAGGAGGGCTGCCAGGAGGGAAGGCACAGGGATAAGAGTTTAGCTGGGAATTTAAAAATTGCACAGCACCCCTCAACGAGTGTTCATATGGCACCCATCCATAATGTCTGTAGATCAGGGTGCTTGTGGCTGCGGGCCTTCTCCGGGTCCCTCTTAGGGGTATAGATCCTGGGGGAAGCAACAGCACAGTTCCTGTAGTGCACTGGACTGGTACACGCTCTATTTACTCGGCCTCCTTGGTTCTCTAACAGGTGATCGATGGCTTTTCTTTGGTGGTGTGCAAGTGGATGCTCTTGGATGAAAAAAAGTCACAGCACTAGAATATGGAAACCTAGGCACCAATACATTGTAAAGCTTGACAGCATACGGAACGCAGCGTGGGGTTCTATTCCTATTTCTGCCGCACAACAATCCTCCCAAGTGCAAAGGAAATCCAAATATTAAAAGTGAATTGAGACACACATTATGGCGTTCCATGCACGCCCTTGGCACTGTAGCACTTTAATACCTGCTGTTGAAGGCAACACATTTGTATGGGTCCAGTTATGGCAAAACCTGACTTCTACAGCTTTTCCGTGATATCGTCGCTAACCAAAGCCAACAACATTCCTTTTCCATTGCACCATTACCTTTTATTTGGCCTGAGGGACCCAACAGCAATCATTTAAATACCAAGGAAAGAGGTACTTTTCTGACATGCATTAAAACATCATGGGCATTCTGATAAGTGAGCAGCTCTTCTCAGAAATGTGAGAATAATCACGTGCTGTGCGATTTTAGGGCTTTGTAGGAAATACATTTCATAGACATGTGATTATAGAAGAACTCCCTCACCGTCCCTGGTAAGGAAGGGAGAGAGGAGTTCTGGGAAGGCCACTAGTGCTAACACCAGGGCTGGACCCTTCTAGATAACCACAGTAAGAATTCGAAGTGGCTGTGGGCGTCTGCTACTAACAGCAGTGAAGGGGTTAAAGTCAATGAACCAAAGGGGCACATTCTCGGAGAACTGAAAAGTGATGTTCATTCGTGAAGGGTAAATATGCCATCGACTGGTATACAGCACTCGGTAGCAATGCACAAAGTCATACCTCAAGAAGGGACTTCACCACATCGCTCTTGAGGCCCCATAATGAACAACCAGGAGGCGGGCAGGTGGTCAAAGCGGCATATTCATTGGCTGCACCACTCCCACTGGAGCAGGACCGGAGTGGTGCAGCCAATGAATATGGGACAGTGGGTCAGACCATATTTAAGCTACTAGCCCTGTATAGGACAATGTCAGCACCCAGCCCTAGCTCAGTAGTACAAAGCCAACAGTGTGTGATTTACACCTTTCTGAATATCGTAGTTGTGTTACTCATTGTAGCCCCATCTTTTTTCCCCATTACCATTTTGGCCCTAGAGCTAACTGTCTAATTTCCTCGCCTCTGATAAATCACACTCCATCCATCTGGGTACTTGTTTGATTCCCTTTTCCCAACACTAAGCCAATCCCGTGCAGTCCTTAGTAGAGCCCGGAAAAATCCATACTCTATCCACTATCAACTCCCACCATCACAATTTCAGAACCCTTTCACACCAGGCCCAGGAACTGCACTTGCAGGTTCTGAAAGCTCACAAGGCTCAGTAGGACCGCCCCTCCCCTGTTCACCTGGTATTCTTAGCCTTTCTTCCCATGTTCCCTCCCCTTTGGCTTGTGGGCGCTTTGAAATACAATTCCTTTGATGTATAAGCGCCTTACAAATGCACAATAAATACAAATAAATCAATATGCATATGACACCGGTCCCCCTAATTGCAAGCAGTCCAGGTCTTGATAATGGTACCGATCGAGGAAGACAAGAACTGCTCCCAGTGATGTTCTGATGTTTATAGCCAATTCATGCTCACCCACAGTCACTCATTGGGAACACACCCATAATCATACCCAATCCGTGCCCTATAATTGCACCCTTTTCAGGCCTCCATATAAGCATGAGTCTAATGTTCCCTATTAGGGTAGGCCTTGGGTAGGCAACCTGTTGCTCTCCAGATGTTTTGTCCGACCACTCTGCTCGGCACTAGGTGCCATTGTCAGTGGCGAGGGATCATGTGAGTTGTAGGCCGAGACATCCAGAGAGCAACAGGGGGCCTACAGCTGCTCTACTCTGAAAGAACAATAGCCCAAGACTAAAGGGAAGAGGACAGTCATTATCATAGTCTGAGCCACGAATGCAAAATTGTCAAAAGGGAAAGTGTGAATGGCAACCTAGAGCGTGTACCCTGCCCACGCCTTTGCAACAACCCTTCAAGTCCACTCAACCCATGCCCCAAGGCAATCCCCTTTCACTTAATCCGAGAAACAATAAAAGGGCAATCACCAACCAATTCATGGATGATTGAACAATAAAGGACACACCTATCGGAGCTGCCGGAGCATAGATATACAAACACCTACCACTGCAGAGGTTCTGCATGCTGGGTATTTACAACAGGACACCCTGCCACTGCACTAGTGCCACATCGCCAGCAGCACCCAACTGTGCGACAACCATTCGTATCTAAAACCCTATCAACTCGATGCTTCCAGAAAGTCATCGCCAACCAAAATTAGGTTCAGATAATGTCACCAAAATAAATATATGTGGCAATCAAAGCAATACCAACATGATATATTTCTCATTCACAATAAAAAGAGTTCATCCTGGAATATGGCAATATTTTATGGCATTGTTTATAGACCAGGTCGGGACTCGTCTATGCACTTCAGAATGTCCTATTGCCATTGAGGTGTTGAATGGAGTGTGATTGCTGCATCTAATTCATGGGCCCAAGTCAAAGCCAAGGGTGCAATAATTAATAATAAAGCAACGCAGGCAGACTAATCTAATCATGCTATTAGCCTCCATCAGCACTCCAGACTCTCACCTTCCCCCTTCTTGCTATTGCCCGGCCCATCTACCGAGCCTCTTTTCCTAATACATTTCTATCTCCTTTTTTCAATGTGTCCACTCATCTGGCCCTTTCTCCCGGTGGCCTCTTTCTGTCCATTTTCTACCTGTGTTGTCTTGCCTGCAGGCTCACTCAGCTCTGCTCTCTCTCCTCATTCTGGTTTCTGTCCCAGCCAAAGCCTCTCTCCAACCCAGACTTTTTGACCATCCTTATCTGTTTATCCTGCGGCTCTTCACCCACTATGGTTTCTCTCCCCCCTCTTTCATTTCGCACTTCGTCTTCCCAACCATTTTCTTTTTCGCTGTCTTCTCCTCTATTCTCTCTCTGCCTCCAAGTTAGACATTCTTCCCTCTCACCCTACTCCACTATCCCTTCTTCTACCTGATTTTCAACCTCTGCTGGCACTCCTTCTCAGGAAGCCAGCAAAAATCTTTCCATGTGGGCAAATCGTATCGTAATAGTCATTTGTATAGCGATTTCCACCATTGTTATGGTCCCAATGTGCTGTTGGTTGAATGCCCTCGAGGGACCAATGTCCAGGGATGGGAAATTCATCAGAGGAGTTTAGAATAATCCGTTCACAGTAATTAATGCCCACATTCAAAGCATTCTAATTGGCTGAGCCAATATCAACATTGCAAACTATGTTGTAATATGTATTATAGGGTGTGGATACCTAACAGAGCCTTAAGCAGTGTACAAAAACTAGCTATAATTATTATTAAAATGTATACGTGTGCTGTTAGAGGGAAACGTGGGTTGGGCGTCTAATTGTACCTTTAACATCTCTCTCTGCCCATATGTTTAATTTTTCTAGACATACCAACAGTGTTCCAAGTAACATACACCATTTCCCCAAGGTAAATAGCAATCTGCATTTCCGCCACATGTTTTAATAACAATAACAACATATTCCACCAGTATTCCTGTGAGATGGTGAAAGAAAAGACAGATCCTCAGGCACTCACCTCTTTTTGTGTCCACAGCAGTGACGGCCTCAATTAAGAGGGGTGCATTTGACTCTGTGTACTCCACAAACACCAGCAAGAGCTTCAGTGCTGTCTTCACTACCAGACGGAACTAGGAGAAGAGGAATGATGACATGTTACACTGAGGTTTACCACATGACTTAAGTGGAGGGGAGAGGTGGGTGAAAATCATCCCAATTTTTACTATCCAGCTTCCCCAACACAGGCCTTTCAGTTGAGGGGGGTCTAAAATCCCAAATTCCCAAATCATTTAAATGTTTCTGTCAGACTTCCCCAACCAACAACATAGTGGAGGGTTGGTGGGGGGGGGGTCTGAAAAGCAAACTGCTAAATCACTGTGTGTTTATTTTAAAGTGAAAGTGGGGGTGACATAATAATTGCCATATGCATTTGCACAAATTTGTAAAACTAAACTGCTAGCTTTTAAGCACACAAGGAAATCGAAATTGCACAGCACTACATTTATAAATGTGCTCACTGACCAGCGCTAATTATTTCTTGAACTGAGATCAAGCACTGTGATTTATGTTTTTTTTTCTTAACTAATTTGTATAATTGATTTGTGTAACAAGAAGTTAATGGTGAGCCACAAAGAAGGTGGCGTGCATAGTTTGTGCATTTATTCTCAACATCCCATTCAAATAAACATAAATGTATTTCCTGTACACCGGCCTGGTTCTTGGGGGACAGATGCAAGGGGTATTAGATGAATTGGAGATAGGGCTGAATTAAAGAATCCATTAAACAGTTTGTTGGGTGACACCTTGAGTGGGGAGGGAAGGAACACCCTGTGTTGCGGGTGGCTTCTCAAACAGTTACAGGCCAGAAGAGATACTGGTGGGTTACATAAGGGTAACCTCGGATGAGGAATGCATGTGTGACCTTTGTCATGAAATGTCAAAGGTGGTAGATATAAAATAAGTCTTGTCAGGTGCAGCAACAAACAGCACTGTAGCAGAGAAAGAGTCAAGCAGTTACACTGAAGTATGTCTTGCATGGATGTCATGTGTCGCATTAAGTTAAGCCATGAAAAGAAAGAACACGTGCTGAATTAAAGACGTATATTCATGTATAGTTGACTTGGGTACCTTGCTGGTATGTTGCTGCATTTTTCACATTGGAAGCTTCCTTTACATAACCTATGGAGGGTTTGACGCCCACCTACTTTTACAACCAATAGGAAAAAAAATACGATTTCATAAACAAAAACGATGAGATCTTCTGAAAAGTTACTGAAATCTTAGGAAAAGGCGTCTTTTCCAGTAAAAAAATGCTAAACAATACAATTTTTCAGAGGAACTGGAACCGTATCCCAGTTCACGATGGACTAGGAAAATACACAGATATGGTTGGGAAGAAGCCAGCCCTATCTAAGCCACAGCTAATTGAAGGCAGCTGCGCGTCACGGGCCAAAGCCGCTGGAGGAACTTCGGCGATAAGCTGGAGGGAGATGGTAGGAAACCCCCTTGGCACCTGCTGCGGTGCCAATGGCCCGGCATTGCCAATCACGCCCCCAAAATCCACACAGCACGAACGCATTTGAACTCCGACACGCACTGGAAGCCTCCGGCGGTCGGGTACGTGCAGCGGAAGTGAGGGCAGACACTGAAACCACACAAGCATTAAACAAAGAAAGAGGCTTGGCTACGAATGGCATGGGAAAATGTTCCATATGCAGCGCTCCAACTAGAAGACCATGTCAATCACAAACTGTACACTTAAGAGAGCCAGGCTGTAGAAAATCTCGCATTCAGAACATTTCCACCTTGGTGATATCACTCTGACCTTATTCCACTTTGCAATGTTTGCTTCTGCACTTCTCCTATATTCAGCAAGTGTTCCAGGACGGTACCAGGCATAAAGAAATGAACTTTTTCAGAAAGCTGCATCACAATATTAGGGCTGGACAGTCTAGCCCGGACTGATAAAGTACCAAGATTTAGGAGCTACCGAATGGGCAGAAGTTCCTTAAAGTTGCAATCGAAAAACTCTTGCTAATGTCACAATGGATCAAGGTTCTGCAAATGAAAATCAGCATCCCAATAAATGATGAAACACTACTTAATTCATTCATTGAGCATTCATAAGGCCCCGAATTACCATCGTAGTGGTCTCAAATGGTATATCCTTGTTAGGGGGCGTTTGGTGTCCCCGTCCAATCATTGCCCTTTCCCTGCCCTTGAGGGGTGTATACGTGCATAGTAATTTCACCAAGAAATTATTTTCGTCTCGGCAGTGAAAGGGTTAAGACACACTCACTTTATTTGTACGCAAACTAATTATACACAAACATAGCTGTTGACTGTACTGCAGGCAACACTGTCAAAAAAACCTGTGAGTCATAGCTCCGAAAGACAGTCCAAGAAGCACGTGCAGACATTACACATGAACATCAAATGGAGTGCACAGGTGTGCCTACATCTCACCCAAAATAAACCGCATAGCACACGACAGATTACTGCAATGGACCTGGACATGATTAACATTCAGGAGGGCTATGGCACACTCAACTATGTGACTTTTAGTGTTTTCCCAATTACATCGGGCCTGTTCCACTCCATATGTGTAATCCACGCTCAACCAGAGCACACATAGCATATATGTACACCACTGCAGGTTCCAGATGCTCTTTCTACAATATGTGCTGCACTGCGCGACACTGCCAGGCCTACAGAATTTGAAACATGAGAGGAAAGATCCATTAGCAGCATACATATAGACGGAACACCATTTGTTCTGTTATATGCTATTCAATGAGTTTGTCTCTTTCATATATTATACCCATATGCCGTGAGGTTAGGTATCTAGGATATTGTCAATTTAAGTCGTGGTGCTTTGGCATAAGAGCAGGAATGTGGATGGGTCTGAGCAGGTGTGTGCCAAGAACACTGCTTAATTTGTGGGGGTGTTTGCTAGGGCTCAGCCCTGGCACATGTTTCTGAGTCCCGGAACTTATTGTCTCAGGCTTAGTTTGATTATGATGTGGTGTTTTGGCAACTTCATTCTTGTAAGTGCCAGTCACATAATAAACACCTATAGGATCAGAGCAAAATGTAAATGATGATTGCGTTTAAAGGCACACTTAAACATTTGTCTCATGTCAAGACAAAATGAGTATCTTATTTTATGTGTATGTTGATTGGTATTTTGTAAATCACACATCTGCCGTAGTGAGTACATCCATCAACCACACTAGGCCTGAGTGAGTTGCAGCTTTAACCCCGTATGTGTTGACATCATGGGGACTAGTCATGGGTGGTAGTCACAGTGGACTGGGAGCTGCCCATCCTGACATGTCGTCTGGCGTGTCTGAAAATATGTGAGCCCAGCACTTATCGTTTTACAAGTGCAAAGTCAGTGCAAAGTCATTTTGTACAGCAAACACGACTTTGTACTGACTTTGCACTGTAAAAATGCACTTTGCACAGTTCCATGAATCAGGGTTTGTGTCGGTAGTGCAAAGTCACTTTGCCGTGCAATTGGGCCCATAGTGATTACGAAGTCATCATCATATTTAAGAAGCAACACATTTACCCTGGCAACCCATCCCACAGCTGAAACATTTCTCTCTTCCTTTTCTTCCTGAAAGCCTGCTAAATCCTGTTTTTCAGAAGTCTGTCATTATGTCAGCACACACATCCTGTTTACTCTTACACAATGGTTCTTTTCACAAATGTGCGATGTTAGGATGGGCCACATTCTAGTTTTTGTCTTCATGACCTGTGGACTCCCCATCCATCCCTCCCCTACCCCTATCCGTCTCATTATGCCAGCCACCTTTCACACATTCACTTAAAACACATTCTCAGGGGCTGATTCACAAGAAGTTACCGATAGTAACAGTACCTCTTGGCTTACTCCTGGAGGGAGACTAGTGGATTTACAATGAAGTCCCCAGGAGTAAGCATGGCTTTCCCCTGACTTACTCCTGTAAAGAGAAGAGTAACTCAGGAGCAAGTCTGAGCTTCTCTTGTTAACTTCATTGTTAATCATCTCCTTCGTTTTTAGGCAAACTCTGGGAGTCAATAGTGCAACACTATCCTCTCACTCATCACACCTGGCATGCAACGCTACTCAGGACCTCACTACAGTGGGCATGCCCGAAGGCTCTGTCATTGCTCTCACATCTTCCCGACTCTGCATTGTCCCCTACTGAAGCATTTGCTCCTTACCTGGTTTCTCCCACCAACACTTTTTCAGCAAGGTCCAAATACCCCCTGCTCTTTATCCACTAAAGATTCACCCCATGCACCTATTCAGACTTCTTCTCTTCCAGCCAGTACTGGGTGGCTGCCATAAATTGGCACTTTGCCCGCTGATCCCATCTCACCTGCCCCCTCTTCCGCAGCTCAGTAGCTTAGTATAACTATTTTACATGTATATTTCCTAAGCAATGCAAACGTGCCTGCATGCATCTGCACGCCAGCAGGTGCCGACAGGTAAATGCTAACCGTATGTAATGTCCTTCGGTGCCCTCGGGCCCAGTTACACTCTATATGAACACCCACCGTGCATCAATGAATGGAGTTGGCCTTGTAATGCTAATATCCAACACTCCCAAAATTAAGCTAGTCTACTTCAGCTCTTGTAAAACGCCCAAGTCCTTTCCCACTCCGTCTTCATACCATCCCAACTCCGCTAAGCTAGCCTTTTCTGTTTTGAAACTCAGGGCGAATTTCAACTGCGAAATGCAGCACTCTACCTTCATTACCCCAACCAGCTGCAATGTACTCCGCATCAGCGCGATATGTCCCGACAGATGCAGTGTTGCAAAAAGGTAATTACAAGCCAATGCATAAGGTGCCACCAGCAGAAGGGTGCCACTAAGCCCTAAAACATGAATTTTGTCTTCACTCTAAGGCAGAGTAGAGAATGTGCCACCATTACTTTGCTTTAGACACCAAAACCTTTGCACTGGTTCTCCTCACCTTCCACTCTTCCAAGAAATCGATTCATGCGCTAGTTGTCAGCAAACTTGAGTATGGTAACATTTGCCTACTTGGTCTCTCCCGATACTCTTTGAAAATGTACTAAATGTTCCCGCCCCGTTACAGTGTTTAACTTATCCAGATCCAGCCTCAGCGCCACCTCCCCTTAAAGATGTTCGGCAGGCTGACGTCCCATATGCAATAGAGCACTCTGTAATTCCCCCCCACCCCCCCGGCCCTCCACAAGTGTGCAAATCCTGCTCAGGGAGTTCAATCTGCGCCCACATCCAGCAACGCCCAGCCGCCATTTGCTAAACCCATTGTCGCATTGCCTCACCAAACGGTTTCTGCGCGTCAAATACATTTTTCTGTATTGGTGCACCCCTTGCTGGGACAAACCCTCTCTCCTACTGAGATTTACTACCTCTCTAAGCATCCTCAAAGTGGCCCTCAAACGGCATCTCCTCAAAATTGAGGCTCTCCCACCCCCCAATTCCCTGTAACCACAATCACTCTTATGATTTCTACATAACTGCTGTATTTATTGTTTGTAACATCTCACTATCCCCTCTCCTCCCCGGATGATTTGTTTTGTTACCAAGCACAAAAAAAAGTCACAAGGGCTGTT
Organism: Ambystoma mexicanum; assembly: GCF_040938575.1. NCBI lineage: Eukaryota > Metazoa > Chordata > Amphibia > Caudata > Ambystomatidae > Ambystoma > Ambystoma mexicanum. Next base: position 122,245,648 of record NC_090933.1, on the reverse strand, counting down.
TTTGATTAGATCTATTTAATTTCTTCTGTTCCTGTTATTAACCAAACCAATGAATACACATGAATCATTCAGCCTTCAGGAAAATAGAAAATCGGTATCCAGGTAATAATCACAGACAGGTGCTAACCTTGAAAAATGCAACTGTAAAGTACACTGCAAAACCTTTCATTTGCAGCAGTGCACCAAACAGCACTGGAACCTTTGCTAATTTTAATTAATTAGATATAAATATATTATGTAAAATGTTACATTTAAAAATATAAATGCAATGCAATGAATTCACAGTAAAATACAGGTCCATTACACATGTATTGCCCTGGGAGAAATTGTCAAGAAATGGTTCTGCAGATCGGCTTCGTGAGCTGTGTCTAACCTGCAGATTAGAAAGCTCAAACCCATGATGGGCAGACTCCGCCCTGCCTCCTGCCGAGATCTGCTAAATTAAATTCAATAATCATTACAATATTCGATGTTATCACAGTGCTTAGAAGCAGGAGACATTCTGAACGAGGTGCCAAAAAACAAATCATATTCGTGCCACCCTTACTCAAGTCAAGGCATAAGCTGGCAAATAGCTCCAGAACTGTAAATGTGCATGAATGGGATTTATAAATCGCAAGTCTAATTTGGGCAATGGAGCAGTGTACATAGGGGATGCATTCAGGGGGTTACAAGTAAGGTGTGGGGGTAACAGAGGAGCTGGGATGGGCATGGGGAATAGGAGAGGTCTGGAGGGGGAGAAGTAGGGTTGAGTAGAGCGATTGGTGAGGAGCTCTTTGAAGAGTAGGGTCTTAAGGTCCTTCCTGGGGTGTAGGAGGGTGTAATGGGGGTGGGGGGAGAGCAGTCTAGCTCAGCGTGTGAAGCATCTAATGCAGAGGTTTATGCCAAACCTGCAGGTTAGGGATCTGAAACCGGTAGGGCAAACCAGCCTTTCACCCCTCTTATCTAACGAATTGCGCGGAATTAGCTTGGCTAAGGGCCTAATTCGTGGAAAGTTTAGCCCCATGCAATGCGTAATTTTGCAGTGCAAAGTGACTTTACTGCACAAAAAAATACACTTTGCACTGCTCTGTGAATATAGCCCAGTCCTACGTGTTTTTTGGCAGTGCACACTCACTCTGCACCGCGCTAAACGTCCCATGAACTAGGCCCTAAGCGTGTTAAACACTTTTAAGGGTCGCGCACATTGACACGGCTGTAGTGGAGGGCAACATATGCTGCTTTAGCATGCTAGAGGCGTCCACACTCTTGCCAATAAATCATGGGTTTTTACAAGTTTGAAAGTAATACTTCTTTGTGGCTTTTGCAGATTTGTGGGCCTCCATTTTGTGATCCTGTTCACAATTAAATCTGCCCCCACTTCCTCTTGACCTGTGCATTTCTACATTAAACTGTCACCCTCAGAGAGGAGTCCCGCAATCTAAAGCATGCCTGCTGATGCTGCAGCAGAGGGGGGAGCGCGGGGAGGGGCGGCGTTCCGACCCTGACAGGCCTCCCTTTGAATTATTGAGTCTGCGCGATTGGAAACTTTTCCTCTTGCAGAACGTTTTGATGCTGGGGCCAAGAAAACACTTGTGAAAGACCGCGGGAAGGATTTGCTGTTCCGCACCCATCTCCAAATCTGTTGTTGGATACTCTGCTGACATGTGGCGAGGCTGCACCGCTTCTTTAATAAAGAGAGGTGTCCAGAGAGCGTTCTCCTTAGAGAACCCCGGCAACACTTCTGAGCACAAAAACTAAGAACCATATTAAACAGACTCTGACTCCCCACCTCCTCAACATGTAAGACTCCCTTCAAGCCCCTATTTTATTTTATTGGGAGTGCTTAAATAGCGTGGGTCAGGGCATGAGTGGGCTGCGGAGTGCTTTGCCCAGTAGGAGGATGTATGTACAACGCTGTGCGTTGTCTGTGGGCCGCTCAAGGAGATTACAGACCCTGTGCAGGTACATGCACAGTCGATTATCGCATTCAGTGGTGGAATTGGCAATAATTTGCTGTGGGATTCCACGGGACGCAAGAGTAATTATAAATTACTCACCGTAGTGACTAATGTTCTCTTAGTCCATAGTCCCCTTTCCTCCATACGTCCCACCAACCTCCCCCCTAATAATACTGGTGTCATTAGGCAATGTTAAATCTATTGTAGACGCGTCAATGGGGAATGAGGTGTGGCGCCGGAGGGCATAGTCAGCGCAGCTCATGCTCCCTGGGCCGCACCCCTGCGTGCCTCTAAATTTAAAGAGGAAGAAGGTTTTTTCTGGTGAAAAAGGTTCCGTCTCCCGTCCCTTGGAAGGGACACCCATACAGTATGGAGGAAAGGGGATGGGACATAAGATTGCAATGATTGTGTGATCTTGGGTGTCATTTATTTCATAACTGTTCCTTTTTGAAAATTAATGTGGCTGAATGCCTCTCACAAATTCGTATGTTGCGTCTCTCTCCTTGGCCTTACAACCTGAAATGGCGCTAAGTTTCACCACCTTGCTGTTTGGGGACGATGCTGTGCTCATCTCCCAAACTCCCTCTGGCCTCTAAATGCTTTACAATGAGTCGAATGACACGTGCCATAAATTACCTAATCATCAATCTGAAGAAAACGAAACATATTTCAATCAACTCCGAGGGTAAATGCAAATGTAATCTTTTAACCCGGTAGGGAGGGTCAGGACATTTGATTATTTAGGGGTCTGTGTGAACCAGCAGGGCTCACAGTTTCTGTAAAATGGGAAAAGCACAGTGTAGTTGGCTAGAAAGAGGGGAAATGTTATTTAGTTAGCAAAATGCTATAGGGATAAAGCTATCGGGCAGGCTCTGGGGGTACATGGGGGATATGACAGAAGGGTGGCCCTGTATGGTGCTGAACTCCGGGGAACCCAAAAGGTGGCTACGCTGGCCTTAACTGAATATCATCAGTGAGGTGGAGCTGTGCCTCTCTGAGAACAGTGAGCAAGGGGTCCACTTCTGGATTCCCCTGGTAATTTAGAGTGAGACCCAAAGTTACTTAATATGCAAATCAAATCCACCCAAGACCAAGTCAATGGGCTGTGTTTGTGCTGGTAGAGAATTTCCCAGACCCCCTCTGTGTTGCAGGTTAACATTTGTGCAACACTTAGAGCATTTATGCCTAATGATGTTTAGCCTGCCCATAACACAAGAAGATATATGTTGGAAACCCTCAGTTGCAATTATAACTGCTTAGGTTGGCCACTGTACTGCACAGTGGTTATATGCAGATATCCTTGATATCACACTTATTAAACTCCTATCTCAAGCGTTTGTAGAACTTGGAAGATATGTAGTAAGACTAACAAGGTAATCTGTTAATTGCGCTTAGAAAATCCCATTATCCTAGGACATCGAGTCTTTTGCACTTGGTAGACTTGAAGCTAGCCTGCCCATAGTGCCTAGAAAAGTCTACGAAGGTAGCTGGCTTTTTCTTCCCCACAGAAGATCGGATGACACAGCAATGTCAAAGAGAAGCTCCCTCTAAGCTTAAGGTATGTATAAAAGCACCACTTCGGTGGACATCTGCTGCAGGCGCGGCTATCCTTTTACACACTGTAGAATACAGCTACCACTATAAAAAATCTGGTCTAACTGGTCACATAACCTTTTCGTACTGAAACACCAAACTTCCCTAAACACCTGTGCAATTAGAATACTGCGAAAAAACAATGCCAAATTTCAGTCTAGCAGGCTACATATCGAGTATCCTAAACTAGCGCTCTGTCATGACCTCCCTCAGCAGCTGTCCACATGCCTAGCCTGTTACGCCTCGGCAGGCCCGGAGGAAGGTTATTGCCCTCCGTAAGGGTATGTGTCATATTGCAAACCCATTCTACGCCCACTGGCAACTGCCCTGGAAAATAGTGGCTTCGGCTCACTCCGCAGCACTCTGCGGCAAGTTGGACTACGATTCCCAGCCTTCCGCCTCCCGCTGTCAGCTGAGAGGCGATGATGCGTGAACCTCGGTTTCGTCCAGTTCCGCCTTCTCCTTCCCGATTTAAACCTCGGAACCGGGCGAAACGCTGCTTCTGATTAAAGTTGCATCCCGGTATTTAGAAGTTCAGTCTTCAATCCTTCTTTACTTACCTGTGTACCAGACCTGTTTCCTCCTTCACAGACTGCTTTTGCCTGCCGCTTTGTGGATAACTACTTACCCGTGTACCAGACCTGTTTCCTCCTTCACGGACTGCTTTTGCCTGCCGCTTTGTGGATAACTACTTACCCGTGTACCAGACCTGTTTCCTCCTTCACGGACTGCTTTTGCCTGCCGCTTTGTGGATAACTACTTACCCGTGTACCAGACCTGTTTCCTCCTTCACGGACTGCTTTTGCCTGCCGCTTTTTGGAAACCTTGTGATCACGGCATCGGTAAGACTCTTCTTTTCACCACTTGCTAACAAGCATATCTCCTGTACTCATTGTATCTTGCCGCTGAACTATATCATCTGCAATACTCCAACCCAATTGTGTCCCTTATTGTTGCTGTTACCATCCTCTCCGCAATCAGACTTCCATTGGACATTCTTCAGTAGTGCACAGGGACGCTTTGCGGATAGTGCACCTACCCGACTCTAGTGCGGCCCTCGTTCCGCCCGGGTTCAGTTCCCTAACTAACCTACCCATTTGTTATTTTGCACTTCCGTTTTATGAACTCTTTGGGACAACACAGACTCAACAGCACATCAGTGGTAAGGGTTTTCTGTTGTATGATTATCCATATTCCTTAGCTAATCGACCTCTATAGTCAGGATAGGTTACATTCTCCTCTCTTACCTGTAGGTGGTTCCGGTTGCCTTAAAACAAGGGGAGGGCATAGCTCAGGTACAACTAGAAAGAAGTATCGAGGGAAAGGGATCGTTCTTAAATTTCCAATTGCTCACCTCTTGTTTTTCCTTTACAGCTGGGTTCTTGGCGGCGTGTCCTCCCCGCCCTTTTGAGCGATCAGTCCCTCTGCCTGGTCCTACCCAGCAGAGGGTCATATCGTTAAAAAGGTCTTGTGCCCTCACAGAGAGGAGGCTAGGTTGGAGGCCCCGACCTAGCTCTTCAATCAATAGTTCAGTCCTGTGTCTTCCAGCCACCGATTTGGTATACTTCCCGTCCGGTGAATAACAGCCTCTTAGGTTGCTTGCTGGAGCCTAGCCAGAACTCCTAAAGTCCTAATCTTGGCCAAATGCACACACAGATCGTAATCCTCCTCTGAGAACTTTCTCATACCTGGACTTCGGTCCCAGAGGGTGTCCCTACCACAAAGCGCTTTGAGGCCTTACAGATGGGAAAAAGCACTATATATATATGTATATGACTAATACAATACAATGTCTTCTTACTCCCAAAGAGGGTGGGGTGGGTGTTACTCCTGAGCTCTCCTCCCTGCCAAATAGAAAGCTTCATGTATTTCAATTCTCAAAGAAATGACACAACTCCCTCTTGGCAAATTCTCAGTTGCAGGTTTCTCGAAATCCAAGGCTGCCTACCAATGACGCATCACACATCAGGGGGGTGCCCACGCCGGAAGAACCCAACACATCCAGTCATTGTCCAGCCAATGGCTACTTTCTCGCCTTTGGGAATTTCCCTCACCCTCTTCAAATCCCATATAAATGCATAATTAACAACAATTGTCCCAATTTAAAAAAGAGGAAAGTTGTTTAGGGGTATTTTATTTTATTTTGGAATAAGCGTATGTGTTCGGGGGGGCGGGAGGCTGGATTCCTTTTTCTAAGTCAAAGATTTATGTAGCATTGATGCATCAATATTTTATAAGATTGCAGCGCAACACAAAAGGTGCCCTCCCCAAAGACATGGCTCTAACCCTGCCTGCCTGTCCTGCCAGGGAACCCTGTCTCCCCGCCCGTTCCTTGAACTTCCTCTCTTATCTCAACATCAAACCAGTTCTGCATGGCGGACCGCTAACAGGAACCATAACTACATACGGAATATTAATGCCACAATTACAGAAAAGGTTATGTGAAGCAGGCCTCTAATTTCCACAACTCACTGACCCTTCCTGGGCCCGGGTTTAGGAAGCATGCAGGGTTTAATTTCAGTACTCCCCCATCTAGTCACACCTGAGGGACCACGGCCCACTGACCCTGTCTATTGGGCCACTATCATATCAATGAGTTGAAAAATATGTGTAGTGGTGCGCTGAAAAGCAGGGAAACCCCACACTGTGGACTAGGGAATTACTATAACAATATACACTCAACAAATATCCAGAGGGCTAAATTTCATAGATCTGTATCAAAAATATTTATTTAAACTGATACAATAATTATTAATGACAATCATGAATAAATCGAGGAAAACAACAATTAGGTTGCAGGTACAATCACATCAAAAAAGTATCGATGGCATTAATCATTCCTACACAACAAAATCCATTCAGCAACCATACTCATACAATAATGCTTTCACATACATTATAGATAACATTCAATGACAACATCAATAAATACATGATATTCAACAGATATTATATATGTCGTCATGATTTTGCGTGCATCTTAATGGTGGTTATGGTTTATATGATCACATCAGCAAATAGTTTCTGACCGGTTTCGACGCGTAGGTTTATTTGGACCACTTCTTCATCGGGAAACCCAAGTTATATGCTATAAATATGCGATACTAGCGTCATAGTGATTCAAACCTACAAAAACACAGATCAAACAACTAACCATTCATGCATGTGAACAAAAGAATGATCAATTAAAAATCTCACATGCCAGGATGCACCCATTTGGGATTAATGCAGTGCCCTGAATATCTGGGTGCCTACAGATTGGTGAAACCAAAGAGGAGCCCGTGCCCTGTGGTGGTGAAGTGCTAACACCGAGGAGGCAAACCCAACATCACGCCATATGTGTTGTTAAAAAGCCACGTATATCCATATGTGTAAAGAGCGCACCAGAACTTGAAAAATACCTAATTGACCGACCACCAGCTCCATGGACCAAGAGAGCTGTGGTGGCAATGTGATTTCAGCAACAGTTAACCTAAGAATCAATCAAAAAAGAAGAATAGTTGCGCGACCGCCATATCCAATAATCCATGGATGTATTTTACAGGCATTTCCATCTCACCTTGCATTTAGGAAAATGACACACCCGATGCAAATGTGTGTCATGATGCTCAGAGCTGGTGCACCCAGATCCTGGTCCGCTCAAACTGGCACTTTTGTGTAGCACTGCACGACTCACAGGGACGCCCAAATTGAAAAGCGTGGTTCTACAAATTTCCTGTTTAGCGCAGAGGCTGCTATGGTGGCAAGCTTACCCGTGCAGCTATAGTGCAATGCCCAAAGGGCCCGCCATGCATGCTAGTGCAGGACTACGTGGGCCAGTTGGAAGATGTCAAAGGGGTGAGGGATTCATTGTGGAGGTGTCCGTATTGAACAATCCCACTAGTCGGGGATGAGTTAAATGCCCTCTTAAGTATTACTCAAACTGGTTGTCAAAATAAAGATTAGAAATCGAAATTTGCAAATATGAGCCAATTAGTTTGGCCCCCGTGCCTACTTTTTCAACTCAACCAGACTCTGGCGACAGTCAATAAGTTCAAACACTGGGCCCACAATGCATTTCCGCCAGGGCACTGCTGCTGGCACTCATGATTGTTATAAGTGTGCCAATGAATTGCCCTATAAGACTGTAAGCATTATGGGGTGGTTAGTGATGTAGGTCTCTAAGTAGCAGTGTCACCTCCCACAGGGTAGAAAATGCTAGATAAAAGTACAACCACAATTAAAAAAACAGCATTCACAATGTCAGGACAGGAGTTTGGGCTTTTTCTGGTGTAAATGTGTAATGGATTGATCCAGAAACTGTGTTTGTCGCTTAGTGTTAAGATGTGTTGCAAAATGGTTATGGTGTACTTTTTGTTGTGTCAGAATAGTAAGGAAGGTACTATGATATTATTCATTATAATCTAAAAGTGGCAAACATTTTTAAATAACATTTCAATTTGATGTTCAAGTAGCAGGGTGAAGGTTATTTAACATCAGTTAAACAGTGAGTGCCTATTTTTTTCTTTAGGTTTTTGGAAAACAAAGAGGCCTAATCTGGAGCAATAGTAGAACATTGGCTGTTCAGGCAGTATAGATGTGCCCAGATCACATCAGGCTAGGTAAGAAGAGCATTACCCCAAATGCATTCAGCTGCAAGCAGCCACCACACTAGTATGTGTCTTATTCATGGTGGAAAGAGGCATTGGAAAAATAATAATGGTTTTAGGAGATAATTGCAGCACTCTTGAAGAGGACCAACTTGAAGAGTGGGCCTACCTGCAGAAGTCTTCAGAGTCAAGGTGAGTGCATGGGAGTAAGTGGCATGCGCATCGATGCCCATCTCTCAAGGTAGGTGTTGTGTTCATTGGAATGCACAAGCAATACCGGTTGCCATCCTAGCAGAGGTGAAGGCTGCTGGATGCACTCAGTTTGTTGAAAGGTGTGGAATGCATACATGGGAAGAGCAAGGCTTGCCCCATTACCACACAATACATTTCCCACTGCAAAAGAGCAGACATGTATATATGTGTGTGTGTTTGTGCATCCATCTATATGGACTGTGCCGATGTGTGGGCCTCAATCTTCATAAACAGAGAGGCTCTCCCACACACTATCCATCCAAATCAATTGTGGATGAGCTGGGTTATTTTGTAACGAGGTGTGGAGTCAATTGTAGCCGCATTCTCAGTAGACTCTGGGTATCCTTCTATGAGCAATTGTCGCCCTAAGATGCCCACATCTAACTCCATCCCCCTGGATGAGCAGCTAGTCACAACCCCCTCCCAAGGCTCTCTACTGCTGCCCAGGGGGCAGGTGCTCTGACCCATTACAGAGACCACTAGGTCCATCTATTTAGCCCATCTTGCTAGAGAGCAGATCAAACGTCGAAGTAAAATAATGAGAAGAGAGCGAGAAGCAAAGTGTGAGGACAGAAAAAGGGTCAAAGGCTAGGACAGCGAGAGAGTGGGCTGAGAGAATGGTAAAGAGCAAGGACACAGAGCAGGTAAAGAGTAAGGGCTACGACTTGAACACTCACTCCACTGTGATGCAGCTTATACGTGCTGCTGTTTGCTGCTTCTGCTTCCACCAGAGGGAAATCCCAGGTGAGAACCAGCAGCCTCTCTTCCAAACAGTGTCCGTCTAAGCAGCATGTGATTTTGGTCAGGAACGTCCATTTGCCCAAAAAGTTTCGGGTGGAAATGCACAAGCTGCCAGTTAAAAAATGACTGACTTCCCAAATGGTATGCTTTGAAGTTTATGACTTTCTCTCCATCACAATAGCTGCAATGGGATGCTTTTTAATAACACTCTGAGCATGTCACCAATCGTTGGTGTTGTATGTACGACTTATTTTAAAAGGACCACCTGAGAAAGAGTTGGGATCTCAGCATCGGGTAGACGGAATGATCTGCGTAAATATGAGATTTTTACCACATTCAGCACTTTCTGTGTACCCCATGTGGCAAATATCCCATGCCATCCAAACTCACAATTTGACAATATTTCGAAAATAGGAGGTATTTAAAACAGCACATGTTTTTACCTTAAAATTGATACTCATTAAGAGGCTCATCATATACAAAACCACTTCACAGCCCATGTCAGTTAATCCTAGGATGATGGGCTAAACTGACGCCATAACTGAGTGCAATGTTAACATATGTGAATGGTTGGATTGTGGAATAGTTGAGCTACGTGTCCCACAGAGAAATTCACCTTCAAAAGTACCAATTCTGGCCTGGATGTGTGTATGTATATATGTTTAGCATCACACAGGTGGTTTTCTTCTGTGCAATTTTAAATAAAAGGTATTTTTTTATAATGGATTGTTTTCTGACTCTGGGAAAGTTTTGATTCTATTCTACCTATTGTGAAGAACTGTATAAAGCAACCACAGCAGAGTAAGACACTGGTTTATAAGGTCCTAATGGGATAAGGCCCTCTGAGGGGCTGGAGGCCCGCGACTAGCTTATCAACTCATATTTTGTTCAAAAGGAAACACATTTCTCCGCACAGACAGATGTTCCAGCGTCATGGAGTCAGGCCTGGGTGACTGGTAAATTTACTCTGGGAAGCAATAAAACCTTTCAGGCGGGAGGAAGTGCATGGTACGCACATGGGGATTTCATAAAAGGAGGCCGCGGTACAATCCTCTTCTGTCTCTGCCAGACTCGGCCGGTGAGAATTCAGGCTTCCCTCCAATCAGTGAGTGGGGCCGAGAAGGAACACGGATGAGCACGGCTTTCTTCCTCCGATGACATAATGATGCTCTGTGGCCTTCTGGGTGGGATCTTCAATAGCTCCCAACCTGGTAAAATGACTGGATGTCTTTGGACGTGTGTATTTCATATGCACACAAAACCTTTTTAAGTTTCATGTTAGCCTACAGCAATGCAATAAAAGACAATGGCAACATCCAGCAAAATGTTGCGACTGGGCCCAAAGGCTCCTTACGCCCAAGAAATATAATTAAAATTAATTAATTTATCTTCGATTTGACACTTCATGCCAGAGGCCTGCCTCCAAGCATAGGACCAGAATTCAAACCTGTGTTGCTCTGCATTGTCTTGCTTCCAAGATAAACGTGTTGTACCTGAGCAATCCACCCGGCCCGACAAAACATCTCATTACTTATTTATATTTTTATTTTTGTATTTGGCACCGCACACCCAGGGGTCTCAGGGCGCCAAGACACATCAAGACTGAAGAAGGGGAGGAGAGAGCTTAATCAATACCTTTATTAAAAAGAAAGGTTTTCAGATCTTTTTAAAATGTCTTAGTAAAAGGGAGATTCCGGATGTCAACCGGAAGACCATTCCATGTCTCATGAGCTCAGGTTTCAAAACTGGAGCCCCCAAACTTGACAAGTTTATATCCAGGTTGCCGTAACAAAATGCCATTGTTCGAGCAAAGAGTTCTGACAATGGGTTTCAGGTACAACCGGGCACTTAAATAGCCAGGAGCACCACCATAGATGGTGCCAGAGACATGACCTTATGTTGAATATGATGCGTGACAGGGAGCCAGTGAAGGGCACACCTGAAAGAGGTGACATGCTCGGTTATTCCCACTCCGTAAGTAGGCTTGACTGCTCCATTTTGAAGAACTTGCAACTTTTAAAGATGTTTGCCTGTGCAGTGAATAGGCTATTAGAATAGTCAAGCCTAGAATGTATAAGGGCAGTGGCTAATAGGGCTCTATTTTCTAATGATAGGTATAGATGGATTTGACACTGTAGTTTGTTAAGGTACTCACATGTGAAAGTAAGATGAGCAACATGATTAGAAAAGAGCATCTAAGAGTTGAAATGCCAGTGTTTTCACACAGGATGCAACCTTGATAAGACAGCCAGCAATAACAAAGTGCTCATATCTAGTGTCCAGTTTACCCTGGCATGGTCCTGAGCCAACGATGAGCAACTCTATTTTGCTGTCATTCAGTGCAAGCAATTCGTGGCCATCCACACTTGGATAATGGAAAGAATCCTATTGAGGGTCTGGGAATCCTGATCATAATCATTTGGTAACTCTAATAGGATTTTGGAATCATCGACAAAATTGGTATAGAGCATGACGGTGCAATCCAGTAAATCGAACAGTGATCTACTATATGCATTAAAAAGTATGGGTGAGAGGCATGCACCCTGTGGAACCCCACACTCAATATCTACTGGGCTAGCATGTGAATCACTCAGTGCTACCCTAACGGTACCGGGCCCCAAAAAAGATTTGATCCAGTTTGTTGCATCATCCGAGTAATTAGCCACCTCACCTAGTCTCTTTATCAGCAGTGAATGATCAACTAAATCAAATACGGCTGACAAGTCTAACAGTTTAAGGACTGCAGTCTGCCCTTCGTCAATGATCTTATTCATATTGGCTTTTAAGTCCAAGAATACTGACTCAGTGCTATGCTTAGCCCTAAAACCAGACTGACGAACACCAAGGATATTATATTTCTCAATATATTCTTGTAGTTCAATATAGGAAATTCTATCTACGATCTTCATGAGGAAAGGGGTGTTTGTTATTGGCTGATAATTACTTGGGATTGTCAGATCAAAACTTCCCTTTTTAAGTAAGAGAGTGATCCAGGCTTCTGTAAGGGAAATAGGAACTTTCAAATCTGCAAGTGATAAATGGAGAATTTGAGTAATCGCCAGAAGTAGAAAATTCAAACAATCCTTAAAAGTTTGAGCTTGGCAAATATCTCATAGACAAACAGTGGGTTTGACTTTTTCAATGATAGTTCTAACTTCATCCTCAGTTACTTGGTGAATGGAAAAACCAGGAAAGTCCTTAACTATCTTGGAATCAGCCAGCATGTCTCCAGCATCAGATAGAATAGTAGTATCCAATTGTACTTTCCTCAAAGTGATTGCTTGTTAGTGCTTTGTGATTTTGTTCATAAGTTAATTCTGAATATTTTGGCACCATTCATAGAGACAGCCACAGATGTTTTAGAAGCAGCCTTGCCTGCAAGTTCTTTAAGGATGACAAATAGTTTTTTGTAATTAGACTTTGCATTGGCTATTCTTGTGTTCTAGGCTACTTGCTTGGCATCTAGAATAGCCTCTTTATAATCATTGACAGATGCATTAAAGGCTAGTGAATTTTAGATACTAGGATTATTTTGCCATAATCTTTCTTGGCACCTTTTGTCTTTTCCTGGTTTTAATGACAGCATCGTAAAACCAGGTATTCTTGGTTGTTTACGTTTTTATGGTTTGAATAGAAATAGGAGCGAGAATTTCAATGGCATCATGCAAAGTTTTTTGAAAATGCTGTATAAGCTCATTAGAGAGTTTAAACGTTTGAAGGTTAGCCAATTTGGAAGCAACCTATGGTGCAATAGCTGCAATGGTTAGCCTTTTCAAGTTTCTGATTTTATTTTAATTCTTAAATTACAATCCATACGCTGTACTTGGATGGAAGCAATACCTCAAACAAGATTGTATGATGATCGGACCAAGGACATGATTTGATGTTAAGAGAATCAAGATTGAGATTATATGTAAGAATCCATTCTAAAATGTTACCTTTAGTTTATCGGGGCCCCCCAACTATGTACTCCTGCCAGTCATACAACACATTTTTGAGGCGATGGGCAGTGTAATGGAGAAATTCTTTTTAGTCAGGCATTGGACATTTTCTACACACTAAAATCACAAAAAACACCATAAGCAAAACAGATTTTGCTGTGCTATACCTGCCGAAGTCTTTAATTTTTCATAATTAGCGAGTGGCGGAAAGGGAAACAGAACTAACCCTATAACCACTAAACATTGACTTGTTCCGACCTTTCAGTCATGTCAGCCTATATGCAGGCCTCAACATTTTCACTCAATAAGACATTCTGTGCTGTCTGCATATAGAGAATTGAGGGTTGTGACATTTTATGCCTGGCAAGAAGCATGAAATGGGACATTTCTTATTTCTGCTATTCATATTATAGTGCAGAAGCCCCGGCACTATAGTTAAGGTGAGTATCATGTTCCATAGGAACTGAGAAAATCTAATTGCTAATAATGTTTGACTTGTGTGACGGATGGCTGATATTTTGCAGACAAAACGTTTGTGACAGGCTGCCCTGGACTGGACATTTTGGAAAGATTCACTAAAAAATGAAAAGGTTATTAAGAAAGAAAAAAACTAAGTTTTCGGCCTACTCCCATTCATTTTCCCATAGAAAAAAAGTCCATATTTCTGCACATCACACTGCAAAAAACCGCTGGACAAAATTGGACCAGGTATGAAACAACTTGGGCATGAAGCATTGACTCGATTTCCGGGAGAGGTCTGAGGTTATTCTATCATGTAGTTGCCAATGATAGCTATATACCTGTCCCAGAATGCACCAGAGAGGCTGTCATGCTTTTCAGAGGTGACAAAGCAGCATTTTCCCCTCCAAAATTCTATTGCTAATATTGCTGGATGGATTTTGATGACATTTTCAAAACAAAGTTTGTCAGGGGCCCCCTCATACTGCAATGTTTGTGAACAAAGAGTTATGAAATGAAAACATTATTGAGAGTAAAAAACACAACAGTTTCACAGTTTTCAGCCCATTAATTCATTAATTATCCAATGAAGAAAAAGTGCTGTTTTTTTTAACAGCCGTAGAGCAAAAAAAAGCTGGACAGATTTGCACCAAAAAAGAAATAACTTGGGCACAAAGCTTTGACTTACATTTCTGGACTGGTTTGAGGGTAAATCCATCCAGTAGTTTTTAAAATAAATACTCAACAGAGAAGAGGGTGCCCCCTGCTCCTTTAAACCTTTGTATCTGCATAAGTGCATTTTACAGCAGAGAGACTGAGCAAGGCTAGTAACCTTTGAGCTTGCTGGATGGATTTGAATGTAATTTTCCAAACAGAAAGTATGTCAAGAGCCCCACTGAACTGGAAAATTTCGAAACAATTCATTAGAAAATGAAAAAAGTTATTAAGAAAACATACAAACGCGGTGTTCATTCTACTCACATTAATTTCCCCATAAAGAAATCGTGATGTCCTTGAACAGCCATAGCATGAAAACCCCTTGGCAGATTGAGACCAAATAAGAAACAATTTGGGCACAAAACATTGACTTAATTTCGTTGACTGGTCCTGGGGAAATCCATCCAGTAGTTTTTAAAATATTTAACAGCGTAGAGGGTGCCCCCTGAACCAGAAAACCTCTATATCAGTCTTGGCGCTTTGCAGCAGAGAGGCTGAGAGAGACTAATAACTTACGACTTGCTGGATGGATTTCGATGACATTCAGAAACCAAAGGTTTGTCACGGGCCCTCCCCAACTGGACATTTTGGGAACAGGTTATTACAAAATGGAAATGTTATTGAAACAACATAAAAATGCTGTTTTCAGCCTACTCGCATTAAGTTTCCCCTAGAGAAAAAGTGCAGATTTTGAAAAGCTGTAGTGTGAAAACTGCTGGGCAGATTTGGACCAAATGAAAAACAATTTGGGCATGAAGCAATGACTGAATTTCATTGACTGTTTTGGGGTACATCCATCCATTCATTCAAAACATATTCAACATAGACATCGGGTTCCCCGGGTGCCCAGTTCCTTAAGATTCAATTGAGGGATACCCACTTGCATGAGGATCTGCAACTCTACCTCTCTGCCCTGATCACTCTCAAGTCCACTCTTGGTAGAGTGAAAAAGGAATTCTACCTAACCCTCATTGACTCTCACTCCAACCATCCTCACTGAGTACAGGGCACCGTAAACTCACTCCTCACACCTCCTAAGTCGATGAATATCAATTCCACTCTCACAGTTAATGACCTAGCTGAATACTTCTCTACAAAAATGTCTAAAATTAGAGACTCTCTCCTGACCTTCCTCACACTCCCTCCTCCATTTTACACTCTGCCTACTCTACCACCATCCTCTGCCTTTATCTCCCACTTTGGTCACACTAATACAGACAAAGTGCTATCTCTACTGATGAAGGCTAGCCTCTCCTGTGCCCCATCAGACCCTCTTGCTCCTCAGCTAGTCAAGCCCATTGCCCCTTTAGTGGCCTCTCACATCACTGAACTCTTCAACCTGTTCCTCAACTCTGCTTGCTTTCCCTCTGTTTTTAAAACAGCCACGATCATTCCTCTCCTAAAATAGCAACGGGCTGACCTGAACATACTGGCTAACTGTCACCCGGTATTTCTCCTTCTGCACAACTCTAAAGTACTCAAAAGGGTTGTGTTCAAACATCTTACCAACTTCCTCGACATCCACAACTTTCAAGACCCCCTATGAGCAGGATTCCCCTCCTGTCACTCCATGGAAACTGCTCTCATAAATGTGTCCAACTTCATGGCCTCTGCTAAGCACTCCAATTTATCCCCTTTCCTATTTCTCCTTGCTTGGTCTGCTGCCTTTGACACTGCCGATCACTCTGATCTCCTCAATAATCTCTTTCTTCTTGGGATTTGCAATCAAGCTCTTGTATGGCTTAATCCTACCTTGCACCTTACCAATTCCCTGTCTCCTGGGGCAACAACACCTCTAAACTCACTCCTCTAACTGTTGGTGTACCACAAGGCTCTGTCTTAAGTCTGCTCCTCTTTACAGTCTACACCTCTGCTCTTGGGGCACCAATCTCCTTCTTTGGGTTCTCATATCAACACTTTGCTGACAGCACCCAAATCATCTTCCATTTTCCTAAACTCTCATCTGATCTGTCTATCAACATTTCCACTTTCTATTTTGCCATTAAATATTGGAAGGCTTCTCACTCTCTGATAATAAACTATCAAAACAGAGGTGCCCTTCTTCCAAGTCAAAAGCTCTCTCATATCTCTTCCTCTGCCTACCAGGTTCCCACCGGACACTTTTTCCTACTCTTCTTCAGCTAGAAACCTAAGCGTCATCTATGACCCTTCTCACACCTTCTCTGATTTCATCTCCAAAACTGGAACAGTAGCTTGCCTAAATATTTGGAAAATCGGGCACCTCCTTTGTTTCAACACCGCCAAGCATCTCCTAACCATTGTTGCCATCTCTAAACTGGCCTACTGTGCCAGCATCCTCTTTGGTCCCCCCAACTATGCATTCTGTCCTCTCGACAGGATCATTAACTTTGCTACCAGGACTTTCTTTAAACTCCCTCACTTCACACCTATTTCCTCGTACCATCACCAGGCTGGGTGGCTGATGATGCAAAACAGGGGCAGATTTAAATTTCTTCTCCGGGTTCACAAATCTATCCACGGTGAGGCCCCACTACATCCATCCACCTCTATCCAATTCTACAAGTCTTCTCGTAATCTCTGCTCTGCCTCCTCGACTACCCTTGTGGCTCCTCACCCTCCGTGTGCTTCCTCTCGCTTCTGCTCTTTCTCTCTTCTTGCTCCACTTGCATGTAATTCTCTTCCCCAGACATCTGAGAAACACTCCACATAGATCTGTTTGCAACCAAACTAAAAGTATACCTCCTTGCCTCTGAGTTATCCTCTTAACCTGCCTCTCATCTTCATGCTAGCTCACAATGTTGCCTTGCCTCTAACCTGCCTCTGTCCCTCACTACCTCTGCCTCCACTCAAGCACTTTACCAATCATGGTCACATCCGGAGCAAAGCTGGCCATACCACCTACCTGCGCTTAACAATGTCCAATGCTGGTTGTCCTTAATCTATGTACATTCACTTATGTATTGTCAGCAGAGACTGTTCCATTTACTCCCGTCCACAACCTGGTCAGAATGTCCCTCAAACACACCCCATTGTAAGAAACTCACTACTTCCCGTCAAATCTGATTTCTTATCTATTGTATGTTCTTTTGTGATGAAAAGAGCATTGTTCCTCCTGTATTTAAATAAATCAATAAATATATATATAACGGTCTGGTGCTTTGCAGCAGAGAGACTGAGGGGCTTTTCAGAAATGAAAAGTGACCTTTTTTGCTTGGTGTGAGTGATTCCTGCGATATTACCGGGAGAAGCTACACATTAAAGCACTCAAAATGCTATTTGGAGGAGGAAAAAGGATGCCGTCTAACTTTGGAATTAACTCCCCCACCACCCTACAGATGTGGGAAGTGATGACAAATTGTTAACTTGGCATCCCCCGGTTGATGACCCCTAGACATAATGATGTGTTACACACAAATAGCACCAGTGAGAGGTCAACCCACTGAGCTATCTTGCTGGCCTTTAACTTTGTTTGTCATTGTGAATCCCATCTGTTATGTATGTGCTCATGTGCTTTGCAAATTTGATGACCTTACTGTCCCTCAACTCAAATTATTTCAGTGAATTTCAAAGGTTTTGTTATACCATAGTTTATTCAAAGCCACTAGCCATGGCCTTCGGCCTTGGCCAGTGGCCCACTATGCATGTTGCACCTATAGGTTTACTTAGGGCCCACTAGCCATGGCCGTGTCCTGGGTGCATGTTCCATCCACCAATAGGTTCTTTTAGGGCCTATTAACCATGGTTTTTGGCCGTGCCCCCTGTGCATGCTCCACCAATAGGTTTCCTTAGGGGCCACTAGCCATGGCCTTAAGTTTCACTTTACATGTAGCAGCTCTAAAATTTCTTAAAAAAAATAAAAATTCCCATTCCTGCTGTGCCTGTAAATGTCTTTGCTGGTGCCTGTCGTTATGCCGATGAACTACCCATAACCTGGGTTATCCCTGGGTATAATCGCGGTTCTCCGAAAACACTTGAAAAATGCAAAACTCTTTCCTACTCTGACAGGCACTCACCAAGTGTCACCCTCCTTTTGCCATGGTCCCCTCACTCCCATCAGGTGCTTTTCCCCACCTAGCTCTCTCCCGTTACCTTCTATCACTCTTCCTTTCGTGTGACACACTTTCATTCTCACTTGCATCTTCCATTGTAGCCGCGGTTATAACCACGGTTATCCTCGGTATAACCCTGGTTGTGTGAAAACGTTTGCACTGTAACTCTGTCCCCTGACCACCCTCAACTCTGCAATTTCACATGGTATCCTCTTTTCCCCTGCCCACCTCTAGCCAGATGCAATTTAATCCTTTTTGCTCCTCCAAATGCCGTCTTTTTTGCACTTTTTGTGTTTGGGCAACCCAGGTTATAACCGCGGGTACCTCTCTGCATCAACCCAAAATAAATGGCAGCTTTTTCATTTCTCAAAAGCTCCGCTGATGCATTGTGGGACACATATATAGCTATAATTTTGGGAGAAGGGACTGCGCCCTTCTCTGTTAAATATTTTAACAACTACTGGACAGAATAACCCCAGACCACTCCCGGAAATCGAGACAAAGCTTTGTGCCCAAGTTGTTTCGTACCTGGTCCAATTCGGTTCAGTGGTTTTTGCTGTGCGCTGCGCAGAAATGTTCACTTTTTCTCTATGGAAAAATGAATCGGAGTAGGCCGAAAACAGCGTTTTCCTTCCCAAAAATGTCCAATCTTGGGCGTGACAAACATTTTGTTCACAAACTAAGAGCCAAATCCATCATGCAAGTCAAAAGTTATTAGCAATTACATTTTATACTAGTGACTGTATAGTTGTGGCTAAGCTGGAGTCCCCATAGGAAGAACACTTTGTGCGATGCTTGCCACTTGGGTGCCATTTAATAAAATTAAACAAAACTTTACAAATATATATGTGCATAGAAATCTCTTTGTCCAGCAGCGCCCAGACAAGCAAAGTGTGGCAGTGCCACAAGGTGCATTTCAGAAGCAAATTCCCATAGGACAATTTTGTTCTCACCCATGGCAAAAATTGCTTGCCGAATTTGCTCCAAACCTGTGAAAGAAATTTGCATATGATTTGACTTAGAATACTTTGTTAGTTTGGTGGTGAAAATCTGTCCAGTATTGTTTTTCAATTCACGCAAAAGTGGCCAAAATCCAGTTAGCGACTGACTTGTGATCCCTATTTGCAGAGCCACAAGGACATTTTTCTGGGCCCCGATTGAAGAATTGTGCTCTGTGGATGTGGGCGGATATCATAAAATGTAGTAAGCGGC
This sequence comes from Ambystoma mexicanum, assembly GCF_040938575.1. Classification (NCBI taxonomy): domain Eukaryota; kingdom Metazoa; phylum Chordata; class Amphibia; order Caudata; family Ambystomatidae; genus Ambystoma; species Ambystoma mexicanum. The sequence continues at coordinate 122,226,173 of NC_090933.1, read as the reverse complement.
AACCATATTGGCTAATCAATAGACAGCTATTCTGGGTGCTTTGGTACCTAGGAAAATGTCCAAAATGAACACCATTACGGCCCACAGATATGTATAGGGTCATGTAGAACCCACGCTGCAATTTCTTTGTAAAGAAGTATGTTGCAATCCCTGTAGCTCTCCTGACTCTAGGGAATGTCAGGGAGGGATTCACAGAGGGTTGTAATAAGTTATATGTTAATGTTAATAGGCTTATATACTTGGCCAAATCACCAATATGACATTCTCAGAGCACATACAAACTAACAATCAAACATTTATTATGGGGCTCACTGAATGGGTCAGTGGGATACTGGTGGCACAGCTCAAACTCATGGAACAGAGATACAGGGCTAGTGGGAACCCAGGAGCCCACCTCAAACATGCCCACCTATCCATGGGGCACAAAGGTAGCTCGTGATGGGAAGTGAGTGCCACCTGGGGTGGCTGATCCATACTGAAGTGTTCATAGTAGCCTGATAATTGTCATGACCACTGTGGGTGCTCAGGGCATTGCAATGAAGTTAATTGTCTTGCAGGCACATTAATATTTCTTCTATGAATTTGACCAGTCTTTTTGGTTCTGGTGTTCTAGTCCCTTTCCTATACATTTGGTTAAGGTTTGGTGGGTTCCAGTCTTCCTGCCCCTGTAGTTAGAATATCAGAAAAGAAAGACAAATGAGTACCAACCTTTGTTGGGGATAATTGTATATAAATATTTTATATGTACATCACATTGGCGAAAGGGCTATATAAATAACAAATCATTACAGTTATGCGTATTACTATCCACCTTATCCTAATCTCAGGTATGGCTTTATGTTTAAACATTAAACTGCCACCAGAATAGTAATTCCTCACGACTGTGTGGTTTTAGAACAGAGGTGAAAACTATAAATGCAGCCTCTGTGCTGAAGTGACTTGGCTGTCACGGCAGCTGTCGAAAGGGCACCTGTAACCGCTGAGCCTACTCTGTGCCACTAAAGGGGTAGCTAAAGGGTTCCGTCTGCCATCACAGCAGCTTTGGGAACTCAGAAGTGCCATTCGCTGATGCTGGGGTTAGTGTCATGAACTACAGAAAACGCCCCTTTTGGACTTCCTGGTCCTTGTCTCAACGGGGCTTACACTCCCTTGTACTTCCAACATGGCCGTCCACTGTGAAACACCTTCCTCGCTCTACACCTTGGACATAGCGTGTTCTATTAATAGACCACGCCTCCCACGGCTCCGCGCGTCTCAATGCTATTGCGAAGTAGCGACCGGATGTGTTCTCCGCAGCTCGCAGTATTGTTTTCCTTGCTTCTTCCAGCCTATCCCATTCCTAGTCCCTTTCCTTCCTTTCTTGATTCCTGGACTCATGTGCTAGTAGCGCACTCTAAACTTCCCGGACTCCTGGATCCTTGCATCCCGGAACTTTGCACGCACGCTGGAGTCGGAAGAGACTCGTGCAGCCTTGTTCAAGACTCGATCCGTCCGCAAGAAGGCATCAATCAAGAAATCCAGCAAAGATCGAACTCAGGTGAGAAGGGGGGAACTTCTTGACAGTTTGAGACGCCAACCGACCGAACTCGATATGGACATGGAAGCGGCCGTCCAGGACCTGATGCGTGGCATGAAAGAGCTATCAACCAAGGTGCAGAATCTAAAGGCAGAAAACGCTGCTCTCGAACAATTAGTTCTATCCCGTGATTCTGCCACAAAAGAAAGTGTGTTGCTGGGAGGCATAGTGGACAAATATGATGGGTCGGCAAAAACCCTTCGCGGATTCCTGGATTCATGTTTGGTCCACTTTACTTTTAAGCCCTACTCCTTTTCAACTCTAAGGGCTAAGGTGGGTTTCATAACTTCCCACCTTTCAGGAAACGCCTTAACCTGGGCTACACCCCTCGTTCATTCCGGCGATGCTCTCCTAGATGAATATGATGGCTTCATACAAGCCATTAAGACCATGTTTGACCGTCCAGAGCAGGTCTATAGTGCCCAGGAACGCCTGTTAGACTTTCAGCAAGGATCCCAGGATATGCTCACCTATGTTACCCGATTCAAGCAATTAGTCAAGGAAGCTGATTGGTCCCCTGAGGCGAGTTTTACCCTTTTCAGGAGAGGACTGAATGAGGAGATTAAGGATGAGTTGGCCAGAGAGGCTCTCCCAAACTCATTCCAGGCACTAATGGACCTTGCCATGCAAATAGATTTCCGTACCCAGGAAAGGAAGTCAGAGAAGAAGAAATCCAGAGGTAATCCTCCAAAGCTGTCCTTTGAGAGTACCACCAAGAGGGACACAAACCCAGGCTCAGTCTCTGAACCAGAACCCATGCAGATAGGAGCCTTCCGTGGACCTATATCCCCGCAAGAAAGGATGAGAAGGATTCATACGGGGTTGTGCATGTATTGTGCCTCAGACAAACACTTGGTTAGGGAGTGTCCTCTAGCCCCTCCTCGGCGTTCGGGAAACGCCAGCTCCCGATCCTAGATGGAGCAGAGCTTCGGGAGAGAGATGTTTGCTCCACATCAATTCCATCCTTGAACTCTCCTGGACAAAACAATTTGGTGATACTACAGGCCTTCCTGTCGCCCTCCAAGAATAAGACCTATCCCATTCTGGCCTTGGTAGACTGCGGAGCTATGGGAATTTTCAGTGATCAAGACTGGGTTGTTAGTCATCATATTCCGTACGAGACACGAAGCACCATGCAGCCGGTGGAAGCAATCGACGGAAGACCCCTCACTTCAGGACCCATAAACCTGCAGACAAAAGAGATCCAGCTTTCCATATACCATCACCAAGAGCGGATTACATTCGACATCATTAAGTCAGCTCATTACCCCATGGTGTTGGGTATGCCCTTGTTACAGAAGCACAATCCGTATATCAATTGGACAGCAGGATCACTATTCCTAGGCTCAGAGTTTTGTATGTCCCACTGTCTATTCCTGGATCCCTCCTCGACACCCCCTAAAGAACCACTAAGAGACCAGCAAACACCACTCATGGTTTCCAATATCATACAAGTCCCAGAGGCCTATCAGGGATATGCTGATGTATTTTCAACTGCCATAGTCCAGGCCTTACCCCCTCACAGACCCGAAGACTGTGCCATAGATACAGATCCCTCAGCAGTGATTCCCTTCGGCAGAATGTTCATCCTTTCCCTACCAGAGAAAAAGGCCCTCCGAGAATACCTAGATACCAACCTTGAAAACGGCACCATAACACCCTCAAAATCTCCAGCGGGTGCTTTGTTGTTCTTTGTTCCCAAGAAGGACACCAAGGAACTCAGACCTTGCTTCGACTATCGTGGCTTAAATCAATGCACCCTCAAAGATCGGTACCCACTGACCCTGATCTCGGATATCCTGGAAGCTGTGAGAGGCACCGTAATATTCACGAAGTTGGATCTCCGGGGTGCCTATCATTTGATCCGTGTCCGGGAAGGAGACGAATGGAAAACAGCCTTCAGAACACCCGTTGGTCACTATGAATATCTAGTCATGCCCTTTGGACTAGCTAATGCCCCCGCAGTTTTTCTACGTTTTATGGATAGGGTGTTTTCTGACATGTTATTCCTCTTCATCATTGTCTATCTGGATGACATATTGATCTTTTCCAAGAATCCTCTAAAGCATGAAGAACGTGTAAAGGCAGTATTACGACGACTCCGTGAGCACAAACTTTTAGCCAAACCCGAAAAATGCTTGTTTCACGTTACGTTTGTTCACTACCTAGGATTCATCCTTAGCCCAGAAGGAATTGGTATGGACCCTTCAAAGGTAAAGGCCATACTGGCATGGCCCTCTCCCACGTCTGTGAAACAAGTTCAATCCTTTCTGGGGCTTGCCAACTTCTACCGGAAGTTCATTTCTACCTTTTCCGAGATCATTCAGCCGATCGTTGCCCTCTTGAAGAAAGACACCCCCTTTATCTGGTCTACACCGCAAGATAAAGCATTCCAATGTTTAAAGACAGAGTTCACGCAAGCCCCCATCTTGGCCCAACCAGACATAAATCGGCCATTCCTAGTGGAAACAGATGCCTCTAACTACGCCATAGGAGCAGTCTTGAAGCAGGAACTTGAGGATAAACTGGAACACCCCATTGCTTACCTCTCACAAACCCTGGCTCCCAGTGAGACACATTACTCCGTCCTGGAAAAGGAACTGTTAGCCATCCGCCAAGCCTTCACTGAATGGCGACATATACTTCTGGGTGCTAGATATCCAGTTCAGGTCCGCAGGGACCATCGGAATCTTCAAATTCTACAGTCATTGGAGTGCAGGAACAATCGTCAGGCGCGTTGGGCCTACTTCTTTTCCCAGTACCAAATACCAAATCACTCATGTTCCTGGATCACAAAACATGATTGCTGACGCCTTATCTCGACGTCCTGACTATGAAACTACTGAAGACAGGGCCTATCCTAAGATGTTTCCCCACACGATCTTTGTAGCTCAAGCAGTCAACCTCCTGGAAGAAATTTGATTGCAAACCCAACCCTCTGACCTCTGGAAGGATATTGCAAGGAAGAATCCATGGAACCTAAGAGTTAAAGAAGGATATTTATTCAAGGACAATGCACTGGACATTCCTACACAGAAATTACAACAAAGAATAATAAACCTCTATCATGATACCCTTCACTCCGGACATCGTGGCATAACCAACACCCCCCGTCTCATACAAAGACAGTTTTGGTGGACTGGAATGAAGACCAACGTACAGCAGTACATCAAAGCTTGTACTATCTGCAGTCAAAATAAACATGATAACAAGAGACCAGCGGGTCTTCTACTGCAACCTACACTGCCAACAAGGCCATGGGAATTCATTGCTACAGACTTCATTGTGGAATTATCACCTTCCCGAGGATACACGAACATCATTGTTACCATAGACTTGTTCACTCGTATGGCTCATTTTACACCCTTGTGTAAGCTACCATCCTCGCCCGAGCTTGCTGGAATCTTCCTGGAACACATATTCCGTTTACATGGACTTCCTTCCAAGATCATATCTGATTGGGGACCTCAATACGTCTCTCAATTCTGGAAACATCTCTGTCGCATTTTGGGAATCCAACGTGCCCTCTCATCTGGTTATCATCCCCAAACCAATGGGACCACAGAACGTGCTAATCAGACCCTGGAGCTGTATCTTCGATGTTTTGCCACCAAGGTTCATGATGACTGGTCGCTCCTGATACCCGTGGCTGAATTCGCCTACAACAATTCCGATCATTCAGCACTTAAGATCAGTCCCTTTTATTGTAGCCAAGGTTTCCATCCATCGGTTCTACCCTCTGTTCTCCCTCATCCTACACCAGAACCTACTGTTGACTCCTGGATAGAAACCCTCATCAACGTACACCAGGAGGCCAAAGAAAATTTAGAGAGGGCCAGAACACAGACTAAGAGGTATGCAGATTCCAAAAGAAGACCAGGTCCTTCTTATGCAATTGGTGATCAAGTCTGGTTTTCCTCAAAATTACTACCCCGACATCTACGGCCAAACAAGACGTAGATGTACTACCAAATGCCAAACAGCTCTCGGTACTATGGTCCAATTCCCATCAAGGAAATTATCAATCCAGTTTCATACCAGATCAGACTACCAGACTCCTGGAAGAAAATTCACCCAGTATTTCACACATCCTTATTAAAACCCTACACCCAATCCACCCGGAAATCCTGCCAACCTCCTCCTCTGCTGGTCGACAACCAATTGGAATATGAAGTATCCCGAATATGTGACTCCAGGTATAAACGGGGTCAGCTTCAATACTCGGTTGAATGGAAAGGATATCCTCCTAGTGAAAGAACCTGGGAACCACTTTCTAATCTCAAGGCCCCTCGACTGCTCAGAAGATTTCACCTTATACACCCTGGCAAACTCGGAGGAACGGGTCTTCGGAGGAGGCATGCTGTCATGAACTACAGAACACGCCCCTTTTGGACTTCTTGGTCCTTATCTCAATGGGGCTTACACACCCTTGTACTTCCAACATGGCCGTCCACTGTGAAACACCTTCCTCACTCTACACCTTGGACTTAGCGTGTTAATTAGTAGACCACGCCCCCCGCGGCTCCACGCATCTCAATGCTATTGCGAAGTAGTGACCTGTGCTCCGTAGCTCGCGGTATTGTTTTCCTTGCTTCTTCCAGCCTACCCCATTCCTAGTCCCTTTCCTTCCTTTCTTGATTCCTGGACTCGTGTGCTAGTAGCACACTCTGTAAACTTCCCGGACTCCTGGATCCTTGCATCCCGGAACTTTGAACGCACGCTGGAGTCGGAAGAGACTCGTGCAGCCTTGTTCAAGACTCGATCCGTCCACAAGAAGGCAATGATCAAGAAATCCAGCAAAGATCGAACTCAGGTGAGAAGGGGGGAACTCCTTGACAATAAGGGCACTTGGGAGAGGGATGTAGCACCAGATCACAGTGGTTAGGTTGGTAGACTGGAAAATGGTGGAAAATGGTAGCATGTCCCAGATCTTGAGTTACATCACTGGCTCAATCAGCTGTGGGTCATCGCAATTGTTGTCTGATCCTCTCTCTCAGGACCATGTTCACTTCTCTGGCGGGAGTAGTGGAACTGGGGAGGGTGCAACATTTGAGATTTGATTTCAGCCAGTCGTGATGTGACATGGGGAAGTGAGCACCAAGTTTTTGTTTCAGTCTATTATGAGGGAAGCAGAAGTTCAATGTCAGGTGGGTTTGTGTGGTTTTTGCCTGTTCATCCACACCTCAAATGTAGGTGAGCTTCTTCTTTTAGATAAAAACAACTAAATGGAACAGGCACTCCATTTTTATGTGGACTTGGGGTAGGCTAGGAGTCCTGCCCTTAATCACAAGGATGAAGTTATTCAAACACTCTGAAAGAAACCCAGTCCGCTTCAGACACTGTGTTCAAATTCTGCAGGATTTCTACAGGTGAAAGGCCCAGGATCTACTTTCACTCTGGCTTCCCAACACCATAGCTGTTCCGGTCAGAACTGGGCATGACTCGCCCTGATTCTGGATCACCCAACTGGGTGAGCCATGAGCAAACATGGCCACATCTGTGCCATGCTCATACCTTTGCAGAAAAAATACCACTTACCTGGCATGGCCCCCGGGACCCCAAGACACCCTCATGGAAAAGAATTGGCAAAAATCAGAGGAGGGGGGGGGTCTTACAGATGGCAGGCTGGGTTACTCACCAGGGGAAATTACGGGGCACCTGGTGAAGCACATACTCCTAGGAAATGTGGTGAAGGGGGTGCTTGTGTGGAACTGCATGCCTGTGAAGCTCTCTGGTTTGGAGCTTGTCAGAGAAAGGGAAAAATGATCACAGATTTACCCGCTAGGAATTTGAAAAAATGCAGGCACACTGCAATTGGGCTGAAGCTCAGCACTTTCATATTATTGCAGTAAAATATATTTTGTGATATTATTACAATGTAGGTTGCGTAAAAAGTGATTTTTCATTGTTGTTGTTACTACAAATGTCCCATTTAAATTTAGATACTAAGACAGAATCCACTCAATAGGGTAAGTGATCATTTAAAAATAAATCCTTAGAAAACAACACGACCAGCCACTGTTAAAAAGTGAAATGAGTAGTAATTCAAAGATATTTTTCATCAGTTTATGGGATCCATGTTATAGGTTTTGTATTAATCCAAACATTGAGGCAGCTATGGTTGTGGTCATGGCTGGTGCCTTACAAAAAAACCAAAAAAACTATTCTGATTTATTATCTTAAGAAATCCAGTCTGTGCAAATTCTTTGGGCAAGAGGGTTCACAGCGTCTTAAAGTCATACATTTGAAAAGGATTGATTTTAATATGTGTACTGAGCACATGCAAAGCCCGCTGCACAAAGGCTTCTGGAACAAAGATCCATCTTCCGGCAGGAGCTCCCGCACCCTGCTGCCACATCATGCACTGAGCGGGAACCAATGCTCAGTCGGCATGCAGACAATCTGACAGCAGTTGTTCAAGCAGCAAAAACACCTGTCAGTCCTTTAGGGCACAGGAACCCGGGTTCTGTTATGCGCTTAATCCAGCCTTGAGAGCACACCCAAACCACTTGCTCTGCAGCAGACTCCTGAAAACCGAACTGTTCAAATTAACCCGACTTCTGGTTCCATCTGTTGGAATAGAGAAGCAGCGCAAATGGAGGGTCCATTCCTTTATCCAAACTGGGCATTAACTGTCCTTGACGTAGAATCAGCCCTCCCATCCTTACTATTTTCACTCACCTACCAACCACATCCCCTAACTAGGAACTGATCTTTCAACTCCCACAAGGCTCAAAAAAAGGCTCAAAAACATGATTCTTCTATAGGAAAAATCCCTTCTAGATGTGATGCGTAAGCAAACGCGACAGAGTATATCCCTCTAAGCTAATGCAGATCTATCTGCATGCAATCATTATGAACTCATGAAATGACACATTTGTCAAAAACATCTTGGAAGGAAATAAAAAAGCAAAAATGATGAATGCCCAATTAAATGTAATGATGTTTTTTTTTAATTGAGAAAAGGAAGAGGTCAGTCAATTTTTAAGAAAGGTGTGGGTGGTGGGGATATCAGTCAGTAGGGAAGCATGTGATCGACGGAGTAACAAATGGGTAGTTATATAGTGGGGGGCAATTAATGAAAAGCGGTCAGAATGGTTTTCCGGCATGAAAGGCAGTGCAAAAGAGAAAAAATTAAAGACAAAAAAGAAGGATGGTCGCCTCAGTATGGGAAATAATGGGGGAGGGGTGGTGAGGGGTGATATGCGGGTGAGTGATGGGATTCCTTCCCTTCCTCTTAGGTCTGAAGAGTGTGTTTGCACAACAGTGGTCCATCATGACCAACAAGTCTGGTCTCAGGAGCAAGTGGCGCTCCATGGTTTCAGGTTATCCCCACAAAATACATTTGAATGCAGTGAAAAATAATGCGAGTCTGTGGTTACCCCGGTAGCCTGGTGTAGTTGACGCCCTCAGGGACAAGACTTGGAGACCCAAGGTAGGGTAGACATTCAAAAGCCACGTAGCAATGAGGCATAACCCCCCCCCCCTCCCGACTTTTAGATTTCAATGTTCCCAATGACAGTGCAGCTAGATGTGTCGGTTTTGTTCTCTCACAATAAAGGCAAGCTTAACTCAGGCGAGCTTGTGATGCTGCTGCCCTGCACCCTCAAATTGCTTTGCATCTATTGCCAGAGGCAATATTAGATGCTAATGTTAAGTGATGCATGAGAAACGAGAACGAAGGTGCTCTTTAGACCTGAACTATGAATTATAAAAAATAACAATGATAATATTTGGTGTTTAATATATTGCGGTGGTTGTTTTCAGAGCACTGGGCTAAACAGGCGTTGCAATTACCAAAAATTACCCACAATTGTGGAACTCAATTTGCAGGCACCATGAGTCCGTGTGGCAGGGATTCCCATCCTTACCTGTGAAGCTGCAAGTTGTAATTGGTGACCACCGCAGTGGCTGGCAGACAAGAAACCTTGTCTGCCTGGCCTGATGTTTATAAAGTTCCCCGATGCCAATATGATATCCAGGAATTCCCATTCCTTCAGATCAGAGCTTCTAGGCGGATATAGCCGTCAGACCCCTACTGAGTGCTTCTCGCGGCCATCCCCGTCTTTTTATGTTTTTGACAGGTCCTTATTTTTAACTAATGTCTTCCATTTCACACATTTCTGTTTTGATTAGCAGGCCTCATAGCGTGCCGGCCTGTTAAGAAGGGCTTTGTGTATTTGAATGGTTCTTTTATTAAAACATATCGAGGGAAGTAAATCTTTGGAAATGGAAACAGTGGTCATTGACACCTGGCAGTGAGGACGTCTCTGGAGAACAGAGCAGAGCACGGCCGCTGGGCTTCTTGCCCAAGGCATATTAATCAGTTGAGTCTTGGACCACAGTTTATCAGAACTTTGGCGACATGAGGCTGAGCTCATTGTTAATTATAGACAGCAACTTTCTGATGTGACCCCCCTCAAACCCCATGCGGGTATCCACCAATTTTACCTCACCCATTTCGATCAAAGCCATTTCAATTGGGACACACAATTTCAATGCTACTCTACCTGACTGAAAATGCGCACATTAAGTTACGTGTAAAACTCGCAAAGATTTGAAAAACTAAGACAGGAAAAAAACATTTTAAATTGAAAAATAACATGGCAAAATTAGAGATAATAAACATGGATAGGGATAACGAATAAAAAGAAGAAAATTAGAAAGGATATCAAATAATAAAGAAGCGTGAAGTATAAGGAAGATTATTGCAAGTAGGGTCAAAACAAGGATGAACTGGCGGCTCCCTCCATTTTACAACAAGCAAGGGAGGAACTGAAAAGAAGAGAAAACAAACCTCCACATTCAGTGAGCCAGTTTGAGATGAAACCCCCTACCCTAAATAAAGGGAATTGAGATTGCTTGTACTGAAATGGCTGCCTTGAGCTGGGCTTGCAGTGAAATGGCTGCCTTGAGCTGGGCTTGTAGAGAAATGGCTGCCTTGAGCTGGGCTTGTAGAGAAATGGCTGCCTTGAGCTGGGCTTGCAGTGAAATGGTTGCCTTAAACTGGGCTTGCAGTGAAATGGCTGCTTTGAGCTGGGCTTGTACTGAAATGGCTGCCTTGTGCTGGGCTTTCAGTGAAATGGCTGCCTTGAGCTGGGCTTGTAGAGAAATGGCTGCCTTGAGCTGGGCTTGCAGTGAAATGGTTGCCTTAAACTGGGCTTGCAGTGAAATGGCTGCTTTGAGCTGGGCTTGCAGTGAAATGGCTGCTTTGAGCTGGGCTTGCAGATGGGCTTGCAGTGAAATGGCTGTCTTGAGCTGGGCTTGCAGTGGAAGGGCTGATTTGAGATGGGTTTGCAGTGAGATGGCTTTCATTAAAATGTCATAGACCACCTATATACTCTATGACAATGTCCCCTGTCTCTTGGGGTGTGTGGGGAAGTGTCCATGGGATTAAGTGCCACCACCAGCTCTGAGATGCAGAGACTGGAGGCAGTGTTGGGAGGATACCCCCGGTCACCTCCCCAACAGAGAGGTCAGAGCGCACGGGCTCATTACATTGGAGATATAACTAAACATGAACCTTTAGGCGGAGCTTGAAGTGAGATGAAAAATCGAGCCGGGGCCTCTAAAAACAGGCTGTGGTCTATGTGCCTGGGATAGCCAAAGGAGAAGGCAGGCGGCTTGGCAAGGGCAGCCTTCCCAAACAATACATAACAGTGGGAAGGGAAGACCGAGGATGCATAATGTGAATGTAAATTTCATTCTCACAACAACAAAAAAAGACAGGTAGTTTAGTTACAGAAATCAATTTGTGGATTTCAATTGACGAGAATTGTTTTATTTGATAAAAGTCTATTGTAATTTAGTCAATTCTTTTGAGACGATAAAAGCGCACTTTTGTCAAGATGAACAGTGCATGTGATGTATTTTCACTGCAAAAAGTAATATCGGATCTTGAGAGATAATACTAATTAAACTCTGAAGATCCTCTGGTGTTCTTTGCTTAAAAAACATTGTGCGCCGTTTGTCTTGGTATTCCAGCTTTAAAAAAAGAAAGATTACGTTTCAAAGCACAATCAAGTTCTCAAACTGAAACCCAGATTAATGTCCACCTGTATAAAACAGTGCAGGCTCCTCAGGTGTGACGAGGGGCCATTAACACTCAGAATGAAATCCCCATCAGCCATCACACACTGTTAATGGCCTACCATCAAAATGTAAAGGACTCTGATTTTTCAGTATTGGCAGCAAATTATCACGACTGGCTGCGGCTAGAGCAAACAAAGGAAAGGAGGCTCAGGGAGGATAGCTCAGGGGCAACACATTTGTCTTGGAAGCAGGACAAAGCAGACAACACAAGTTCAAATCCCCATCCCATGCTTGAAGACTGGTCCACGGTATTAAGCGCGTTATAAAAGATGAAATAATTAATCAATGGATGCAGATAGATTAGTAATCCCACCTTGCTCAGTGATGTGCCTCCCTTCCTCTGCCTCCTCCTGCCCACTCCCCGCCACCCATGTCGAGCTTCTGGTTACATCCTGCTCGCCAGTATCCAGGCACATATATTCGTTCTTCCCCTTACATCAAAAGTAGGACTTAACAAACTTCATGTTTTCGGCTAGTGAAGATTGTGTACAGTAGGATTTCAAGTGCATTTCGGTAGTTGGGGAACTAAGGGGAGCCCCCGGCAAATCCCCAGGTCAAGGACAAACTATGGAGACTGGCGGGCTTAGTCGCAGCCCACTTATAGCTCTGCATTCAGGAGACACACAAAAACCTCTTAGAGACAGAATCCATCTAGTGGCCACTGCAACATTATCACTGCATGACACACAGCAGGAGATGAAACTAAAATGGGGCGTCCGGCTCCTTAAAACGGTGGTCCGACAACGCGTTTGTCCCATGATCCTAAAAAAAGGCACACGAGTTGCAATGACGTTTTGAATCCCACACTAGTGTTGTGAAATGCACACAGCAGCTAACCAATATCAGAAGCCGGGGGAGTGTGAAGAGATGATTGTAAACACTTCCAGGGGTGTAGCGTTTTCCAGTTTGTAGAAGAAGATGCTGCATATTTAGTGATGGCTGAAAGAAGAGCGGCAGAGGGAGGAAAGGACGTTGAAGGAGTGGAAGGGGTTAGGTGAAAAAAGCAGGATAGTGAAGGGTAGAGCAAAGGAGAGAGCGATATCAGAAAAAGAGCAGGTGTTGAAGACAGAAGTAGAGGGATTGAATGAGGTGGTGACGAGGGGAGCGAGGAGGCTATCACTAATCTTATTATCATTATTATCAGGATATTTATTGAGAGCAAACCTAGCCTTTGGAAGCAATGGATCGCTTTACAATCACAGGGGACAGAACAATGTGAAGGAAGCAGAGAAACAGAGAGAAGGGAGCTAACAACATGGGTAAGGGAAGGAGGCAATTTGGCAGCAAGGGATGTAAAAACCACCTGGGGAGGAATCAGTGTTGAGCAGGTCAGCAAGTCTCACGTAGGATGGTGAGGCGCGGGTGTGTGGACATATGAGTCAGGAAGGAGCCATTCCTTGGAGGTGGAGGAGAGGAAAAACTTAGGAGGAAAGGGGAAAATTCAAGAGTGAAACAGTAGGCGATGAAAACAAGAGGGATGGAAAGTCACTGGAAGAGACAGTGAGATGCACACAAAATGAAAGGGGTGAACAATGGAATGAGGAACAAGCACGTGGAGATGTGTCGCGGAGGTTCTTCAGGAGTCAGTGGAAAATCGGATCACTAAGGAAGGGATTTGAGCGCCCCAGAGATACAAGATTCCATTCTGTTTACAAGGTGGGGAGTGACAGTCCCCATCAATAAATATAGCAATTGTTGGAGACCAATCAGAGAGTGACACACCTGAGCTACAAGATCAAACTGAAATACATCCCATGCTATTCAGTGCTGTTTTAGGTCAAATATGTACTGTTATTACCTACTCAAATGATTCACATGTTACATCCAGGTAATGCCACTATTCAAGAGCCTCATTATGGGGAGGAAAATATGACATCCGGTAGTGGTAGTTCGTAATCACTGGTGCAGAGAAATGCTACCAATTACAGAATTGAAGATAATAACGCTACAGTAAAATTTACTTGGCATGGTTACCCCAATGGTAAAATTATGGATTGGTCAATGTTTCGCAGAAAAATATTACCTGAATACTAAACAGTGATATATACCCTCAAAATAAGACCAGATCAGGAAACAATGTACTACTGCTGGTGGGTTACATGTTTTTATACCGAAATCTTTTATAATGAATGGACATATATTGAATATTTTATAACAAACTTTTATAGAGAATGCACTTTTTTGAGGGGGGTCCCCCCAACCTTTGTTTCCCACCCCTAAAAACCACCCTGACCGGTTCCCAAAAATATTTACTCCACCCCTAAATGCATTCACTATAACATTTTTCGTTATATTATATTCAATATATGTTCATTCTATATAAAAGATTCGGTGTAAACACTGTATACTCTGCCACTTTCACCAGCAGGCACAATGCACCCTGGGGTGCAAATGTACTGCTTCTGGGAAAAGAATGCCTCCTACTACAACTAGCAGAGGCAGAAATAGACCCCATGTATTTCAAATCACACCTCTTCCATCAACTTAGTGTATGATGTCCACTTCTGCACTAAACTTAGCAAGAGTTTGTTCTAGTTTTTAATTTCTTTTTTTTAAAACAGATCAGAGGCAGACAAACTTATTTTTGTGGTAATTATCACTGTTTAGTTGCCATGCAATATTTGTTTTGTGGGACACTGATTTGACTGTGATGATTTACCACTCGTGGTCCATCAGTGGCCGTCCTCACGTATAAAGACTGGCGGTCTCTGCACCGGCGGATGGGCCAACTGTGGACGTTCAATCATCTTTCCTACAGGAATTCACTAATGGAGAGCCAGAACGCCTAAACTTGAAATTAGGCATTTTTCTGCAGGTGGAAACACGGATGATTGTATTAGCCCCTCACACTAAATCCGCCCTAACATGTCAAGATTCACCCTCAATGTTTCTCCTCAGCACAGGTCAAGCTGCACTGTGCTTTATTGTGTGATATTTTGGTGGCATATGTACAACTAAATTCTTGGTCTGCTGCCTTTGGTAGACATTTGACTTCAAGCTACAGTAAGAGTGCCAAAAAGTCCCAATCTCAGCATCAAGGCACTAAAAGAATGTCCAAATATTTACAGATGTTTTCTATTAATGTAAATGTTTCCCACAAAAATATCCTGGGGATTTGAAAAAGCCACGACTTTGAGCGATGGATAAGTTAACCTTTGATGGTTTGGACTGCCTCCATGAGGAACACATGCCTCCCTCATTTTCTCTCCATTGCACGAACACCTCCAAAAATTAAACTTACATTTCGTTCGCCAGCAAAATAAATGTACTTTTGTTTAACAATTTGACAGGAGGCAAATAATGCTGAGCCATCTCCTCAGCAAATATCCCGGCCTCGTTTTCTGGACCTTTTCTTGTAGACACACTTCTCCTCCTCGTGTTTTTTAAGGTTTTGTTTGAGTGCTAACCTGAACGAGAGGATCCCAGAGTAGTGGGCACTGGTGCCAAACGTAGTATTGTAACAATACAGCATATGTCAGGTGCAGTGGTCGACGAACTGTCGGGAGCAGTATTCCACTACTAATATTTTTTTCTGTTTACCATTCCTTTACTTTTTACAACCATCTTCACCATTCTATATAGAGGATTTTTCCATTCATGTCACTTAGGCTATTGCAATGCCCCGGCCACAACACCCTGTCACATGTTGCACTATTCTTCCACCTACCCTCGTCCCTGCCGAGACCACAGGCCCACTACTTTTTTCAGTACACTTCTACCACTGGGTGAAAGCCATAAGGGGTTTGCACATGAACTTTAAGCAAAGAGACTAAGTTGATGGCAATACTCGTGCACACATGCACTTAAAGAAAATTTCTGAATACACGGATTGTGACATGTTGAACTGCAGCATGATTTGTGTAGAATAGCTTTGTGACTACTGTGCACCTCTTCCATGCATATTATGAAGCACAACAGATATGGGTACATTGGCAGTGCTGTGGGAAGCCTCTTTCAAATTCTGGCAGCTGTTACTTGCTTTGTAATGAGATTTTCGTTTAATTGGACACTTATTTTTAATGAAATACCTATTTAAAAATCACACAAATCCCGGAAGTATACAATCGCAATAAAGTGTGCTTTGGCAACATAGCATATCCTATGCGTTGAATCGCTATTTGACCCAGTAGGACAAAGCAGGGAAGGAATGTGAAGGGAAGGGGTTTTAAACTAGTTCTTGTTTTTTTTCAGTGCAATCAAAGTAGACTGCAACTGATAACGCTAGGGTTATTGCTCGCAGAAAGACTGGGTCGCAAGTGTTAGTCCCCACAGATGGTTCTAAGAAGAGGTGGGAGGAAAGCGAGAGATATGACTCCAGGTGGCAGGATGGAGATCACCGCATGGCAGAACCATGGCGCAAGCCCTGCGACTGTCACGGCAGGCAGTGGACCTATTTTTTATCAGCGCAAGACATTTCTGATGGCATGGCTGACTCGATTACTCCCTTTTATATTCTCATGTGTTCCAGCATCCCTTTCCTTCCCCCATGCGGCACTTCTCGCCTGCCTAGAGGCGTTGCTTTTACCAGGCTGGCATTACCACTTTCAATGCACTGAGGGAACTGCAAACAGACTTTTCACCACAGGAGGGTGGCGACCGCAGGACTTGAAAAAGTACTGCTTTCGCGCTAGCATTTTCTGGTGTCTTTCTTCCCAAGTCAGACATGGATGTGATGTTATTCATAGGCACTGCTTCTGGCTCCTGGCATCATGTTCAAACTGAACTGTCTGTGCACCCTGTCCCACCTGGCTTTCTACAGTGAAGGGACAATTTTGGGCACTGCACCTAAAGCGTTGTAGGTCCTGGATCACGGACATTTGAATGTGGCTGTCTTTCTGCAACCCCACCATGGCTTCTTGTGACTTCATACTGTAGTAGAGCGCTCGCTTTGACATCTGTGCAGAGCCTACTAACGCAGGATCCCGGCAGGGCTAAACTCATCCTTCTGAGGTCAATAAATGAGTACCAAACACTGTGGGTAATAATAAGCAGCACTCAGATGCCTGAGGGTTTGTAGCACTATATAAATGCTAAATTATTAATTATTATAATTATATGTCAAGAACAGCGCCTAGATGCCCCCAGGTTGTGTGCGCTATATAAATGTCAAAATAAATCATTAATTGAATATACAGCATTTAATTTTGAACTGCAATGTTCTCGTGGTGTATATTGTGATATCTATTTATTTTAATCATGTCATTGTCTGCATAATCTTTCAGTGCCAAGATGCCTCAATGGAGGGAAAAAGTGTGTTCGGTCCAAATAAATGAAATCATGCGTTTAATATTCCACTGCCCCCGCCTGTTTGTGGCCTCGGTAGGGTTTCCTCACAGTGTTTTCCCCTTAGTTATGAAATCACAAATCCAATAGTATTTTTTTTTAATGTTTTAATGTAAGATGCGTGTTGGACAATACATTTGAACATGGATTCTTTTGCACCAGTTATACCATAAGAAGGCTCTCCAAAATCCATAATCAATGCATTTTGGTTTTCTTTGTGGCTCAGGCCACCATAGATAACGTTGCACCGCTTGTGGAATGGTCTAACAATAACATTGAGCAATAATGAAAGCTATTGTTTTAGCCTTGCAGTGGGAGAAATCCCGCAGTAAGAGCTACTTAAAAGCCTTATGTTATGTTTTTTATTAACTTATTTTATTATCAGGGCACAGCGAAGAAAACTGTGATATTGTGGTATGACTTGCTATATGATAGGTCATTTATAACACGACTGTACACACATTTTTCTAAGCGCGACAAGACAAGGGAGGCAGGACAAAACAACTGTCTTGCTAGGCCTTGTGTCATTCAGATCGCCCAAGTGCAGGGGAGAGGGAGGGGGAGTAGTGCTGGGGGGGCCGGGAGGGATGAGGGAAGGGTGCAAAGTAAATATTAAATGCAGCCAGGAGGTGGCTCCTAAGTGCAGAGAGTCAGGGGACTGTAGGGTTGCTGATGCAGTCCCTAAGTGGTTGGGAGGTCCGAAGGCAGTGCAGGAGCCTGGTCCCGCAGGTTCAGGGGGTGGTCAGTTAGCCAGTATTCGCAGCAGACAGGGGCATCAGCAAGGGAGAGAGAAAGCAGAAGCGAAAAGGAAGGCTGTTGAGGCGAAGATGCAGAGAACAGCTTCAGCCTAGACCCAGAGTTCATCATGGCTCTTCAGGAAGGGGTAATGGCCAAACAAAAATCCACTTTCAGAGTGAGCAGCATGCACTAACCTGGTCAGTTTGTTCTAAGTGTGCATTTGCTCACAACCCCAGAACAAGTTGTGGTACACAATAGCGGCAAAATCGATAATAACTTTTGGCTGTAATTCTAACACTACCAATAGGCAGGATCACAAAAGTTGGAATTATTTGTTAAAGAGTCCATTTCCTCTGCATGCAACATTAGTTATCAGCTTTGGAGGGTTGCATGGCTGATGCCCCTCGAAGCGTTATCTTACATGTTCAGTCAGGTAGGGTACACATTATGCTGCCAAAGGCTCAGTTTGAAGATCTTTTCTACAGTGAAATGGTAAAGGAGGCACACCACTTCCTTTCTTCATGTCCCAGGAGGATAGCTCACCTTGAAAGCAAGACGACAGGAAGCGACACAGGTTCAATCCCTGGGTCCGCTCTTAGAAACCTCTGTGTATTTAAGTGCATTATAAATACGCAACTAAGACAAAAACAATTACACAACAACAACAAAAAAAAACATTCTGTAACAGCGCCTCGATGCCCGCGGGCTGCGTGAGTTCTTTAAAAATGCAAAATAAATAAATAAATCTTCCGTCGACTATGCTCTGTATTAGGGGAAGCCGCTAAAGCAGTCTGTCTGCTACACTTTGAGCGAAATGTCCATGCGTTCTCATCACTATTATCCAAGTTTAGACAAATGCAATTTCGGTTTTGTTTTCAGAAAAAGTGACTGTGCTCGGAACCCCCAGAGCTGGAAGGCATAGGTACACCCTGCAGTCCAATATGCGCGGTCATGTTTTGTGCTTTAACAAGGCATACAGGATGCCCCACTTTAGCAAATGTGAGCGGAGGAAAACACACAATTCTGAAGATCCACTTGAACGTGGATACGAGGCGCTTCCGTTGGAAGCAAGGTTGCACTGCACATTGCTCCAGGATTAACCAGATATCTGTGGTTTTGGCGGTAAGCATCGGCAGCAGGTGCGCCGATCTTGTTGTGGGAAAGCCTGCTAAGTCAGGTGTTCAAGACAGCGAAGCTCCAATTTTAAATGAACATAAGAAGACAAGTCAGAAAATGTCAGCATTGCAAAATGATTCCATTTTAAAAGTGGGATAACTCTGGGAGTAATGACTGCAGGGATTGTTCAAAGAATGGAACCAAAACTAGGAATTGTTTTAGGCCTTTCCACCTGTTTCAGGGTTTGCAGCAGGGCAGAGAAAGTGCCATCTTTGGTGAGGGACTGTGACTTGCGGGACTGCTTGTTTACATAGAGCTTCCATTTCTAGCTTGGTCTGGGACACCACTAACATGCAGAATACCACATGCCTGCAGTGTGAGACTTCTCGGAATAAAGGGATTTGAGGGAGTGGAAATTGGAAAAAGTTGCATCTGGTGGAAATGTTTCATGAGACAGAAATCAAGAAATGCTCCACAAGTCACTGAAAGGGAAGAAAAAAAACAGCCACGAGCTACTTATGCTCACATAAGCACCCAGTAAATCTACCATATCTAGGATCACCTGAGCATTCCAGAGAACATAGATCCAAATAAAAACCCTACATATCAGTCATCAATTTATATCAATGCCTGTATATCCAGACTTTCAAAATAAGCAGCCACTTCTAACATGCATTAGTTTAACACTGCTTCTATCAGATCACAGTTTGATAACAAAGTTAAACACATCTCTTCATGGCAGAATGCCTGGTGACTTGATTTAATAATTATCCAGTCCTTACACCCTACACCAGCGCCTGGAGATGATTCACTCTGTGCAGCAAGTGATATGAATGCATGCCTAGGGAAGGCCACAGGCAAAACCTGTAATTAGCCAGGACAGAAAAAGCTCTTCTGACTTGAATATCCTCTCTTTGCTAGTGTTCCTTACTCAGGTGCCACGTGAGAGTTAATTTTGAACATCTGATTTGTTTTGTTTTATTCGTATTTATATAGCGCACAACAGCCCGAGGATATCGTGGCACTTGTTACAGTACAAAGCTTAGTTACTTAGTTACATGGTCATTAGCAATATATATACAAGTTGCAATATAGTTACATAGTCATTACCAGTATATATACAGGTTACAATTTAGTTATATTACATTTGTGTTATATTACAATATACATGGCAGAAGTGGAGGAGGCAGTCCTCCACTTGCTAGTTGAGGAGAGTGGCCTTGAGGTTGTTGCGGAAGACAGAGATGGAAGTTTCAGCTCTAAGGGTGGCAGGGCGTGAGTTCCAGAGTTTCGGTGCAATATAGGAGAAGCCTAGACCTCCCGCTGTGGCTCTCTTTATGCGTGGTATGTGTAGCTGGTTGGTGTATTGAGCTCTGGTGGGGCGAGTGGATGTGGTCCTTGATACTGATTCAGATAGGTATGCTGGAGCGGTTTTGTTGATGCACCTGTGAGTGATGGTGAGGATTTTCAGAGTAATACGGTCTTTGACCTGGAGCCACCGGGCTTCACGTCTGGCATGGGATATATGGTCTCTTCTAGGGATGCTCATGGCGGCTCTGAGGGCATTGTTTTGTGTGGTTTGCAGTCTGTGAATGTTTTTGGCGGAGGTGCCAGCTAGAAGGGCGGTGCAATAATCGAGTTTGGTTCCTATAGTTGCTCTAGCTATGGCAAAGCGGTTGGGGGTGGATAAGTAGGGTTTAATGGCATTGATGAGTTTGGTGGTGAACGCTGATGCAGAGCCTATGGCGCTGACTTGTTTATCTATCGATAGGTTTGCATCAATGTGAACACCTAGAGTCTTGACAGAGGATGATACGGAGATGGTTGAGTTGTCTATGTTGAAGTTGTTGTATTGGGGGCTTAGTTTCGATAATGTGTTTGTCTGGCCCAGGATGAGAATTTCAGTCTTCTCCCCGTTAAGACAGAGGCCATTGATTGCCATCCAAGCTTGCATAGTGGCATAGATGTTGTGAAGGGCCATGGCGTCTTGGTGATAGAGTCCAGATAGGGGTAAAAGTACTTGAGTGTCGTCTGCATAGTTTGTATATGCAACACCCATGGAGTCAAGTAGGTCAAAGAGGGGTTTTGTGAAGAGGTTATAGAGGATGGGGCTGTACAAGATCCTTGGGGGACACCACAGTTTATAGTGGTAGGATCTGCGTTAGCTGTTTCGGAGTAGACCTTCATGGCTCTTCCTTCAAGGAAGGAAGTGATCCAGGATGATGCTTGATTAGAGAAATGGGCGAGGTGGGTGGTGAGTGTTTGGTGATCTACCAGGTCAAAAGTAGCTGATAGATCGAGGAGGAGGAGCAAGGCAGGTTTGCCTCTGTACATGATTGTGAGATTTGATTTTTTTAGGTCTAATAAGGCGGATTCTGTTCCATGCCCGACAAGGAAGCCAGATTGTCTTTTGCCTAGTATGGAGTTAGCTTCTATCTATGATTGGATCTGGATGTGAGCTGCTTTGTCCAGGATTTTTAGGAGGAACGGGACTGTTGTTATTGATCTGTAGTTGTTAGGTTGCACTGGGTCAAGTGTGGCCTTTTTTAGAAGTGGCCGCACCCAGGCTTCCTTGAGATTGTTTGGGACAGTTCCTGTTTGGAAAGATGCATTAATGAAGGCAGTAATCAGGGGTGCTAGGTCATTGGCGCATTCCTTGATGATTTTGGGAGGGCAAATGTCTGCTTTGCAGAAGGATGGTTTGAAGTTTTTGATGAGATTAAAGACCTCAGGTTCAGTGATGTTTCTGAAGGAGAATTGAGCGTGATTGAGATTACTACGCTTGTCTTGTATAGGGCGGTTGGGTTTTTGGTTTGGGAGGGCTTTGCTGTGGTTTTGGATTTTTTTCTGGAGGAGTTTTTTTTTTTTTTTTTTTCACCAGGCTTTGTCTTTAGTTATCACGTCAGCGGTAGCCAGAGGAGTGACTAATTCATTAAAGATTGCACATAGTTCTTTAGCTTGGGAGTAGGCCTTTGAGATCCTATCATTGAAGGAGTTGGATTTTGCTGCTAAAATGGCTTTTTTATATTGGAGGGCTATTTGTTTGAAGAGGCTGTTATTTAGATCACTCGGACCCATTTGCCAGTTTTTAAGCGACTGGCGCTTTTGAGCTCAGAGGGTTTGGAGTTCTTCCAAAACTAAGAGTTGCAGTGAAATGATTTTTTTTCCTTCTTGCTTTCAAGTGGGGATATAGAGTTTATGGCATTGGTGAGAGTATCATTGAAGATAGCTGATAGTATATTTGGGTCCTGAGAGAAAGGAGGTGCTAGGCAGGGGCTTTTAAGGTGGGGAAGCAAGGTGCCTACGTTGAGTTTTTTAGAACTTCTCATTGTGGCAGGTGGTGCGTGGGTGAGAGTCTTAGGTTCAGGGTTGGTGGGGATGACGAATTCGATGCATGTGTGGTCCGTCCAAGAAAGGGCGGTGTTTGAGGTAATGTTGGATGCACAGTTGTGATCCATGACCCAGTCAAGGGTGCGGCCTTTGGAGTGAGTAGGGGTGAGGACTCTTTGGGAGAAACCTAAGTCTGCAAGTTCTTTAGCTAGGGTTGCGGCAGATTTATCCTTAGGATCATTGTATCCTAAATTTAAGTCTCCTAATAGAAGGATTTTGGAGGACTTTTTAGTGTTGTTGCTGAGTCGATGGGAGATGGTCTCAGTCTGGCTGCCGAAAGAGCTATGCATTCGTGGCCATCACAAAAACACAGCACTAATTGACACATCAAGCTAATTAAGTGACACATGCCTCAATTGAGAGTCTAAAGGGTAGTGGAACTGGCTGGGGGTTGCCTGTGTCTGCCATGCTAGTGAATTCCTTCACAGAAAAATCTTCAAAGCAGAGAACGTACGACAAAAGAGGGACTTCATTTGCCATTGGCTAAATGTGCATTATGCCATGGGGATGCCATGATACAATGTGACAAGGAGCGTTCCTTGGCCAACAGAAGAGAAGAGAGAATGGTAACCACTCCCACCCTTTGGGTTTAGGGGGGCTACCAGGGTGAACTCCAGTGTCAGACCTACTCTGGGGGGGTGGCAGTTGAGAGGGCCCCAATTCCTGCCACCCCCTTGTGTAAGCTTGTTTATGTGCATAACCCCTCTGTCTCACACCATACCTCCTAAACAAGATGCTTAGCTTGCTAGATGATTTCTATGTCAATGTACATGATCTGAGCCAAGGCAAGGAGTGGGAAGAGAGAACAGCCTTCCAGTGCCAGATGCTGTCCGCATCACATCATCAGAGACCTGGACCCGGCCGAATGAAAGCAACCATCAAGCATCCTTCACTACCTTTGTTCCGCCGATGGAGACAGAAATTCAGTGGAAAAAAAGAAATCCGGCATTACAACACCCCCAAAAAGCTCCCCCACTCGTGTGTGCAGCTCCCTATACTGCTAGGGACTAAACAATGGGGCACAGATCCCCACACAAACTGAATTTACCATAGCAGAGGCCAGAAGAAGGCCCTCTAGCATGAACCTGGACATTCTACTCCCTGGGCAGCCATCACAGTTCTGTGGTGGTTCTGCACAGTGAGACGGGACAGGGCCCAACCCGCTATTTTACATCTTTGCTGGGGAAGACAGAGCCAGATTGGTCAGGGCAAGTGACCCAATGGCAAGCGAATGGGAGCATAAAGAGGGCAACAGGAAGAAGGAAGTTGTGGGTTATTTGGGTGAGGTCAGAAAAGGAGGAGGTGGCAGACCAAGAGTCCAGCAGGAGGAAGGAAGAAGAAGTGGAGTGTGAAGGCTATTCCTGGAGCAGGGGAGGTGTTGTTATTCAGTGCAAGTGATGCTGTGCATGAGAGGGTAACGAGTATGTCTAGGAGGGAAAGGGTAGGTGTTTGTGTGAGTGAAAGAAGGATGTTTAAGAAGAAAGATGCTTGGAGTGGTAGTTGCAGTGTGGAGGAGGGAGTTGTAGTGAGGAGGAGGGCGTGGCACTGTGGAGGAAGGAGTTGTAGTGCTGAATATGGAGCTGTAGTGAGGAGGAGGGAATTCTAATGTGAACAAGGAGGATGTAAGGTGAGGAGGGAGTTGTAGTGTGGTGCATGGAGTAGGGGTATCAGGAAGATAGTGAGATCAAAGGCTGTAGGCGTGCCTTAGAGAGTATGAGAGACATTGGAGGGATAGAGGAGGAAGACACACAGAGTAAAAGGAGAGAAGCAGAGTGGAGTCGGGGGGAAGAGAATAATGAGAAGAAAACATCAGGAAGTAAGAGGGAGAGGAGTGTAAGAACATGATAGGATACTGAATAAGGATGTGTGTCTCTGAGGCAAAAACCCTGTTCCCTAGTAGGCCATTAACCTCTGGATAGAGTTTGGGGCAGGATGTCCCTGACCGAGTACAGATAGAGAAGGTTTTCTGTCCTTAGATCTTCACACACAGTATCATTCAGAATTTACAGAGTAGGATTGAATCTGCTTTATATACTAACATGGGAGAAGGGACGCCTAGGTTAGGTAGGATTGGTGCTCATTAGACAAGAGAGAGAGGGACAGCCCTAGGGCCCTCTGAATTTTTAATACAAACCCTTGGACCATCTCAGAGCGTTGGAATATTTTTTGAGGCATCTGTGACACAATCTTCCCTTTTATGTGCAGAGAAAACCCCAAAATATATTTTTCATGGTTAATTCAACGTGTCTTCCCAATTCATGCAAACTTGATTTTTTCCTTCAGAATCATTGAGAACATTTCCCAACAATTGCTGATTTCTTTTTTTTTTTTAATATGTCAAAAATTAGCAGCTGGAATCCTCCTTTTAATGTTTCAGGATGTACTGCTTCTCGTTGTGTATTAAATTATCATTTCCAATGACTGGGAATCTAGCATGTTTCCTGTACTATCTGCATTGCACTCAAACCAACGCAAGAAGAAATATGTGAACCGGACTGAGTTAGTGATTGAAATACGACACGAAAACTAAAATATTTTGGAAGTGCTAAGATGAGAGAACCGGGTTTGATACCCACATGTTCTGTGCCATGGACCTTCCCATGAAATGCTGGGTTTGGTAATGGAGAAGATAGACGTTTTCCCCGATACATTGGACCGGCATGAAAGAAAGGGAGAGATGTTGTGTCACCCCCATTGCAAGTAGGACCAGCCTTTTCCTTGTCCAGGTGGGAGGATGACAATTTAAAAAGGCGATCCTGCCTGAAAATTGATCAACTTGCACTGAATGAATGTTGTATCTGGCCCAGAGAGGTGGTGCTTTTCAGAGGAAATAGGTATTGATACGTTATTTTGTATCACATTTATCACCCACTGCTGCTTCACCAACACAGCCCCAGCATACCTGGCTCTGAGATTTGAGATACCCAGCCACAACGCCCCACTCGCTCCATGAACATTCACGGTCTTCAAGTCCCTAAAACGAAACCATCAAGAGCAGGAGGGACCAGCTCCCCAGTTACCACTGCTTAACAATGGAAGGCCCTCCCCCCTGCGCTCAGAAAAGAACCACCCTACTGGACCTTAAAAAAACACCTAAAAACGTGTCTTTTCATCTAATGCTCTGTCTTGACTATTCACTGCCCTACTGTACTAGTCTTGATACTTAACTATGTAACCAGTGCCTAGATGCTTGAGGTCCAAGTACGCTATTTACAATTGTATAAATAAATAAATAAATACACTGTTGCATGGAATTTCGGAGAACTAATTTATAGCAGAAACAAGGATACACGTATGTGTTTCTGAGCATTTAAAATACTTAATAGACAAGCATGTACTTTTTCTCAATAGAATCCCCCAGTGTTGCATGGCGGTCTTAAAAAACAATAAATTCATTCTCAGAGGCCCCGGGTTTATGAATAAATTCTGAAAAGAGTAAACTGTGAGAGCGGCATGGTCTCCAGGCTGCAAACTGTAATGTATTCAATAGCACAGCAGATCCCCCTTGTACAAATAATTGTTAAGAGGTTAACCTTTCTGTGCACCCCAAAAAGGCAAAATACTAGTAGTAGTTTGAACTGTTACAATAACAACAGTGTCGAAAGACTACATTTCATATGCGAACAATCACCCAATAAAAATACCACAACCCCCCTAGAAAGAATAACTGATAAAGAAACGGAACCTTTACCGGAATACATTTTCCGGACAATGAAACAATGTTTAGAATGGTTTATTAACCGCCCTTTTGGACTGAAAGCATATCCCCACCACTTATGCGCCAATGCATTACCGGGGTCTAAAAGTGCACCTGGGAGCAAAAGCTGGCACATCACACTTACCCCTGGGTTTCTTGCCAGTTGTACAAACTGAATGAAAATATTTTGCAAAGACGACCCTACGCAGCTCCTGGAAAGTGAGCACCGTCGAGGCTCCCAAAAAGCAGCCATTTGTAAGGAGTTCTTCAATGCAAATGCCAGTATTTAATATAACACTTCCTGTATGGCCAAGTGCATCGCAATCGCTCACAGCGCACACTTCCTGGACCCTTAATACAGCTCCATTCAGGGAGAAACAGGAGGCAGGGGGTGGTGGGGTGAGGAACCCAGCTGGGATGCAGCAGGCTACAATGGTTTATTAAAGACACTTGTCTGACTGGTGTAGATATGTCACACCATTTCTGTGAACAATTAAATATGAAACAATTAACTACCAGATAGCATTTTAACAAGCTGCAAGCAAGCACATTGGATTGCCTAACAGTGATACTTTGGGTAGCTCCGTTGGTTTCATGCCTGCTGCAGAGTTCTGCATGTCTTCAAATTCCACCAATGAGAGTGGAACAGGCCACTTCAGTTAACAAACCACTTGTGTCACAACGCCACCCAATAGCCACACCTGGTGGATCGCCTCGTGGTCAAAGCCAAAGAGCAAAGCATTGCACGTTTGTATATTAAATACAATGCTTGCATGTTTGCTCCATACGAGATTATAAAGCAGCCCTTTTTTATACATCACATTATCAACCCCATATCAACAGTTCGGGCGGGTACAAAAGACATGACACACATGTGTACCTTGTGAGATTGGTATAATGAGTGCTTTTGAGTTGTGTTATAAATAACAGCTGTTTGTAGTGTGCACTGCATAAGTAATCATTATCACTGGGGGGAACATCAGGAGTGCCATAATGTCGCCTGAACCTACAGGTGTAAGCACGGGTTTACTCTTTCCTCAGTGAGCCTGCAGATCATGCCTTTTCTCCAGGCTCCGGTTGCCTCTTCATCAGGGTCGTCCTTTCGCCAAAATGCCAGGGGTCACGGAAGTGAAGTAATTTAACTCCGCCGCAAGTGACATCACAGGAAGTGATGTCATTTGACCCTGCCAAAACATGACATCGCCGGAAGTGGCATCTTAAGGCGGTATCCCTCAGTGCCTCTGTCTGCCTGCCTAGTTCTATGTGCACCACCTGCTTTGCCGCCCTAATCATGATCTGTAGGGAGTGCACTTCCTTCACATTTAGCGCAAACATCAATGTCAGGCTGCACCTTTCAGGGCGTAGAACCTTGTAAATCTAATTAAAACCTTCCCGTCAGCTCATTTGTACTTATAAAGGAGTCAGTCACAATTCGTTTCCCCATTTCTACCACCAGCGTCTATATCCCATAAAATCCCCTTCGGTAAACCACCCTGCCAAATGTCCAGGATGTTTGACATTTATGCATACAGTCAGTCACAACTCAACTGGACAGAACAACATTCTTTAAGCCTTGCAGAATGCATGCTTAAAGAGCATAGCACTAATCTGCAACTTTTGGTATATTGTATCCCACCTTAAACATAAGTCAGATCCTCTCCCGTTCACAAAAACGTGTATCTAGTTGACCCTCTATACAACAACAACCCATCATAACCACCAACATGATCTTACCTTGCAGGTCTTGTGGTCATACCAGACCAGCGTGTGGTTGCGAGACAGCAACTTGCAGTCAAAAGTGGCATTGCTCTGCACCAGACGGCAGCGGGCAACTGAACGCCCGATCTTGACAGGCTCATCCAGGTAGACATAGTGCTCCTGTAAAGGGTGCGAGTTGGGGTGGCAGGTGCATATAGCCAAGGCTGAAGGCAAGGGTGACAGCTCGCTTGGGCCTGGCGCCGTCAAAGAGACAGGGGGAAGTCTTCCTGCTCCAGAGCGGGCCTGAGAAGTTGCAGCACTCAGTGGCACATCACCCGTGGGCGAGCGGGGCGAGCCAACCATCCCCACAGAGCCCCATGGCCGTTGGTCGGCCAACACCCGCCGAAAGAGCCCAGAGCCGCCTGACACCCGATTGCTCACTACATTCCCAGGACATAAGTGGTACTTACAGGCGGGGGACTCCGGGAGGCACGGGCTCCAAGTAAGCGGGAGCCTGAAACTGACACCTCAAGTGCTGCTTCGCTCTTCTTCCTGCCTCAGCCCCGGATGAGCTTGAGCGTAACTGACATGAAGGCACCAGCGCGCCACGCAAGTTCCATGCTCCAGTCCGGGCCAGAGGTCACAGAATTATGCCAGAGGTTGCTGGGGAAACGGCAGAAGTCGCTCTTGCGATCTATGGCGACCCCCAACTGACGCCCCTGCTCTTCCTACTCACATCAACCAGCACAGATGCGCTCATTCTCATTTCTCATTGCCAGAGAATTGCTCATTCTCATTCAGATGCGCTCATGCCCCCAAAAATCTCCTTCTCCTAGCCTCTTGCAACACGTCACCGCTGCCTCCTCCGGCAACCTTCTCATACACCGAAACTCCCTCCCACCCCACCTTATGGAAGTGGAAGAGCGGCTCTGCACAAAGCCCTGGCTTCCATTTTCATGGCAGCCATTTTTATTTTCACCACGCCCCATTGCTTCTTTTTTTAAAACGCCCTTATGAGCTCGGGGTTAACGCAGGTGCTAATAGCCATACTACCCTTGGTAACAGGCTTCAACGTGTGGTGACGATGCTGTGGCCCGCATTAACTGTGACGTGACGTGAGCATCATGCCATTACTGCCTTTTAAAAGCCACCAGAAGGTGAGTTTTAGATTAAAATAGAGAACACTGCTTCCCAAAGGCAGCAAATACTACATTGGTGACATGACAACTGCAAACGTGCAGCGTAGGGTGTCCCATTACAGTCAGTGTGCAAGGATGGCACACCGTTGCCAGACTTAGGGTCCACATCTACAAAACAAGGTACATTTCATCAGGAGCCATGACTTGTGCACAAATGTTTTTAACGTTATTTATATCCGTTTTTTCTTAGACTTTTGCATGTTGCATTTACGGAAGTTGCAGTCTCAAGTGTGTCCATCTTTCAGTTTTTTTACACCAGAGTG
Organism: Ambystoma mexicanum; assembly: GCF_040938575.1. Taxonomy (NCBI): domain Eukaryota; kingdom Metazoa; phylum Chordata; class Amphibia; order Caudata; family Ambystomatidae; genus Ambystoma; species Ambystoma mexicanum. The sequence goes on along the minus strand of NC_090933.1, from coordinate 122,197,121 downwards.
AATGGTTTGTGCAGGCAGCATTGAAAACACACACGTGAGTACGCATGCCACTGGGCTGGGTACCCAGCCTGCCTGAATGGAGTGAAGCAGGGCGTACACCGCAAGGATGGCAAGTTGTTTTGGGCCGAGTGGACAAGTTTCATGAGTTACTACACCAGTTTTAAATCATGTCACTAAGTAAATATGCTTTCAAATGAGACATTTAACCCCAAAAACTGTCCGTTGGGTAGTACTCTATTCCGAAAAGTAACACATTGAAATGTGCACGTGTGGCCCACTTTGCCATTGAAGCCCTGGTCGGTTTTATGTCCCAGACTGAGCATGTTTGTGGACCAGCAGCTGGAGCTAGCCCCACAGCACCGCGCGTGCTGTATATATGCACCTCCATCCAATGCATTTGCGTTTCATCAGAAAGGCCTGTCCCACATGGGTTCGCCACACAGAACATAAACGGGTGTACGCAAACCCTGCACGACGTAGGCACGGCCTGCTGCATTGGCCGTCTCCTGTTTGCATGCCAATTCGATTTTATAAAAACCAAACAAATTAATCATATTCAAATGAAAACAAACCTTACCTGGTCAAATTCACACCTTCTCGTCTCACCCAGAAAGTTGCCTCTTGCAGGAGGGTGCAACTGGAAGGGGTCCGGTATGGAGCGCGCGCACGTTACTGCCCTCAACACACGCTTCGTTGAACTGGTGGGAGATTGTCGCTACAAAGCCCAGAAAGGCTTTCTGGGGAGCTTTATAAACAGTTCTCTTTCCGCGGTTTCTCCCACTGCTACCTTTCACCTTGCTAAACAGAGTGGGAATACGCGTGAAATTAGTTAACCCGAGTGGGGCTGAAATGCTTTGCCATGCCACCCAGGGCTGTGTTAGTGCGACCTCTCCCCACTACCAAACAAATGCTTGTGGCTGTGAGGTTGCCATGGAAAAGCAAACACACAACAGTCAAGACGGGACTCTTTTGAGAAGAAACACATGTAAGGGGATCAGGTACTGCACTCTCAGAGGCTTCTGGTCAGATAATAAATCGGGGTGTTGGCTGCGTAACGCGCCCCTCTCGGTAGATGACCCAGACAGCTCAGCAGGGGCTTTCTGGGGTTGTGTCTTCCGACAAAGAGATCGCAGGCCTCGGTGACAACTTTTTCTGTCGCTTGGGATGTGTTATTTAGAGTAGAAAGTTCCGACCATTTTAACAGACGCTGCTTCTGCTACCAAGTCTGCCATGCTAGGGACTGTAGGTACCAAAGAGTTTCAGATATGTTTTTACCCGGCCGTACCAATAACTGTCTGATAAATACATTGGAGGCCATTTTGAATAAATGAGCCAGTTTGCGGGTTTCTCTGACGCGAGTAGCAAAAAGTTAAAAGCTCTGCGAGGTCAAAGGGAGAACATAGAGGCAGTCTCTACAGCCATAAAACTGGAAAATGTAAGGAGGAAATACAGATATATGGGTAGAACACAGGCTCTTCATCTTTGACTGCAGTGCAGAAGCTTCTCCTATGCAGTGGTGCTTTAAGTGGGATAAGAAATTGGTTGGGGGGACTCGGCGGTTCATAAACACATACTTTTGGAGCATTCGACCAAGTATTTTCTGGTGCAACCTAACAATCAAAACTATCTAAAGAACATTTACAAGACTACAGCTCCATGCAACTAAGGAATGGCAGCCTAACAGACACAATCACGTGTTCGTACCTGGCATGAAATGAGCAAAATATATATAAAAAACGGGTGTTCAATATAAGACACTTTGAAGTAATCTCACCGTGACACGTAAATAAGTTATGAGATGGTAACTTTATTGCATGTTACAGTGCCACCTCTCATTAGGAGAGACTGTAGGTAACGACACCGGTAGCACCCCACCCTGCAGTAACAGTCATTCCCAACTGTCACAGATAGAATCCTCACACGCAACCACGCACACACGTACTATACCAGGAACCCCTCACAAAGCCATGCCTCGAGCCCACGAGCCATAAAACTAATGACAACATATCCTCCCCCGTTGACATCACAAAGAACACCTCTTTAGAAAACTCACCCCCATTACATCACGTGTGGCCAGCACGAAAATGTACCCAAAAACACTGAAACCAGAAGTCCACCTAGATACCAACAAAGTACTAAACATACCCATGAAGCCCAAAGCATGCAGGCCAAAACACCATATCACCCAATAGATAGATACACACTCACTTAATATCTACCGAAACCCTTTACCTAGATTTCCTGAAGTAAATAAAACACCACAAGATATTGTTTAAACCCTGTTATTTCATCGCTAAAGCCATCAACCAGCCATATCAACAACCTTAAAACTAACAACTACCACCAACCTAACTACAGAGACCCCACCAAAACGAGGACTAAAAATAATAAAAATGGATCATCCACCAGTCCCAAGCTGCCCCTCAGGACGTGGGCCTGCCACACCCACAGCATCCCCAAAAACGAACACTTGCTAACACTCTAACCCCAACAAGCACAATCTCCTACCACCCTGAGCTGCCCCTCAGGGCAACAGACCTGCCACATCCGCACACAAACCCGCTCGTCCGAGAGCAACAACCCGCAGCTAACCAATGAGCCTGGCCTCCAACATGACACTCCAAAAACAAGTCACAAATATTACATGACCCAATGTTAAGATCACTATAAACTCACTGTCCAAAAACCCAAACAAGCTAACACCATTTGCCCCAGGAGACTGTCAATATTTATTGCAATAATAAACCGTGTGGCCTAAACCACAACCACATAGAAAAAATGCACTACATGACCAAAATCCCTGCCAAAATGTAATAATCGCACAACCTTGGCCCCAAACCACTGCCACCGTTAACCAACGCATCCCGAAGGAAACGCCCCCACTAGATAACCCGAAAACTGGATAATCCTAGAAAAATAACCCAAAACAGGGTAACCTGACATCAACAGTCCTGATGCAGACAACCCTATGCAGTAGCAACCCCAGCCACCAATAGCATTGACTTCACAAGGTGGCAGCACAGCCCTGTGCACTTTCGTCCACCTAACTAGGACAAAAAATAAAAATACCCCTTAAATAACAATCCGAACCACCGTTAATCAACTGCTACAAAGTAAACAAAACAATGTGCTACCACAATAACCAAACAACTTGAGCACAAGCCAACCTCTAGACTACACTCCTGGGGAAGCTCCGCCCCATGCTAGGCATACACATCACACATCCAAACCTGGTAAACCATGCACCCACGTGCGTACCAGTCAAATAATTTCCTAGGAGACACATACCTAAGCAACCCCAACGAGATCCCCACATGATATATTAGCACACATGGGAAATGGCAAAACGCTATTAAATAATTGTGTTGACAATTGCAAAACGAATTCCCAATTAGAGTCCAACTGCTGACCCATTCCCATGTCCATCCTGTAAATATATATATATATATATATATATATATTTTACTGTACATAAGATCACATTGGGCCTAACTTTTTATAAGTCCATGCTGTAAAGGAAAACACATTACAGTTACTCTTATAAATCCATGCTGTAAAGGAAAAACACATTACAGTTACTCTTAACCCAGAGTCCCTTTACACCTTGTCCGCCCGCCCCCCTAGAAGGGAAAATTCATACATGTCAACATAAGACGCAGTCAAATAAGCGTTACAAAATGATCTCCTCGTTCCTTGTTTAAACACCCACTACGGTATCACAACACAGGCCACAACATTGACACTCAAACCCAATCACACTATCACACAGGCCCAAAACAACTCATGTCACAGAGGCCACAACTACACAAACCGAACTACATACATACCGACCCCAATCAACCCACAACGTTATAGTATAACCAAGTTCAAGTAATAACCCCACCTGGGTCAAAACAACTTAAAGCACAGTAGAAAATCACCTGGCATGCCGAACACCAATACCAATACATCTTCCAGTCACCGCAGAAATTACTGTCTCTTCCTGCGAGTCTCCTGCTGCACATACACCTTGCACAGCCTTGATGGGAAATGATGACCCCGCCATTGCTCCACGGTGCCTCATAAGCACCCGTTAGACGATACACCAGCAACTCTCCATGCACCTTTCCCTGCTCTGTCATTCACATCACTGACTTTTCAACATCCGGACTGTCGCCATTACTCCTGACGACGCATGATGCACCATTATTCTTCCAGCCACCAAAAACGTTACGAAGGTAGCAGTCCTCCCAAGCCATACTCGCGGTTACACGCTACCTCCAAAGATGCCGCGCAGATGCTCGCTGGATTCTCTGGGAGGATAGATCGCGGGATCACAAACACCAAACCAATCACAGAGCGACGTGGCATCTTAGCTCCGACGTGCCATCAGCTGATCACATCCTCCTCCTAGCGCAGTGCCGGTCAACGCCCCCATCCAGGGCTTCAGAGGGGAACCATGGAAACCAAGCCCCTCCTCGTGGCACAGCGCCCCCCAAAAAGCCACAGCGCCACTGGTTAGAGCACCACCAGTCGGACCCAGAATCTATCGATCGGTGCCACAGGAAGATCTCTTCTCCGCCTTGGAGCAGGCCAACGCTGCCTTCACTGCCACTAGCACACACTTGCGGGAAAACACTGTACCCCCAATGGCTCTCCTCACCTCCCTGCGAGATGCGGCCAGCTTCCTCCGAGGCTCTCCGTCAGCGCTCCCCTGTCCACTCCGCAACATCACAGGGAAGGACAAGGACACCGCTGACTGTCACTTCACGGGACTCCGACCTTCCTGTCCCGCAGCCAGCCCTGCCGGGTGGGGTGGCTGGTCTAATGGAGGGCAGTATCGTCACAGCTGCACCATCCCCTCCGCGACGGTTATCCTCGTCACCATGTGAAGTAATCTCGCTGTGACACATAAGTAAGTTAGGAGATGGTAACTTTATTACATGTTACAGTGCCACCTCTCATTAGGAGAGATTGTACGTAACGACGCCGGTAGTAGCCCACCCGGCAGTAACAGTCATTCCCTACTGTCCCAGATAGAATCCTCACACGCAACCACGCACACACGTTCTACACCAGGAACCCCTCACGAGCCCATGCCTCGAGCCCACGAGCCATACAACTAATTACAACACATTTCATTTGCAGTAAAAACAAAATATATTCAAATATGAAAACGAAATCAAAGCAGGCCAACGTAGGTTCCATTCCCTCAGTTCTCTTGAAGGAAATCCACAATTCTTATATATTAATTAATTTTTTGTTATCAAAAATCGAACAATGTTTTGATTGTAAGTTCTCCTGAGAGTATTGTAAATATATAACTCCAAATATATGAAACGGATGAAGTGATTCTGAACATTGGGTGATTGTAACATCTGCTGGAGAAGAGCAGTATTGTCACTGCTTGCCTTTTTTCTTTGACGTTTAGCATGCAAGGAAATCAGGGAGCTCGGCAAGGCCCCAGCTCCAGGGCAATTTTGGAACCTTTTGGGAACTGAGTCTCATAGGGCTCTATAAATTGTTTTCCCAGAGGGGCAGGATGCAACGATATGCATAGCTTGCTGAGCTCTCGTCATATGCCCCCTCGTCATATGCGCCTTTTAGAGAACTCAGAAACTGCTCATTCAGACTCCAACTGGGAAGCATAAGCCAAAAACCAGCAGACACTGAAAGTCTTCCTTTCGGTTGCGTGCACCCTGATAACTGATTCATGATATAGATCTCTGGGAGTTTGGGACTTCCCTCCTTCACACTGCTAGAACTGCGATAGTCAATGTTGCTACTGCAAAGCCCACCAGTCACGGTGGTGCCCAAAGCTGGCTGTCAAATTACAGACCAAACCCAGCATTAAATCATCAATCAACCACGTTACCAGGGTGCAGAACAAGTGTGCACTCCATCCTGCTGGCGCATTTCATTGTCTCCCATAGAATTTCATGCTATGAGATGAAGAAGAATAGATGTTGTGAGGTTGCCTCTGCTGTCTCTGCTTCCACTCCCAGTGTACCTGTGTATCGTACCCGGCAATTAATACAATACAATCCATACTACAATTGAACAACCAGCTTTTGTGTCATGCCAAAGTGTCCCAGACTCCAGAAGCGAGCTTTTTGATTGAGCTGAATTAAGTGAATGCTGGGTCTCATGTGCCATTAGGTGAACTACTTGGGAATGTTATTTTGAATGAGTTGTTCCATTCTACATTGCCTGCTTTTTAGAGTCTTACAAAAAGTAACACATACTAGTGCATCATAGTTTTGCCTGGGATCTTCCATGAATTAAGTGTGTTGCACTTTGATAAATAGCCTGAACTGTTTTGATTTTGAAACAATGCGAGTGATTCTGTCTCTGAAAGTGAGGTCTGATAATCGGCCATCTTTAAAATGCTCCATGCTAAAAATAGTGATGCAAAAATGTAACTCTGCTGAGCCTATCTACTGACACGTTTCAGCAGCTACCTCATAGTTTGGCAAGAAGGCAGTTACAAATTAACATGTACATTCTTGCCAACAAACTGAGGGAACCCAAGTTCCAACAGATAGGCTATGCCTTTGCATGTGGGCAGCCCTGGTCCAACACTATATAATTGTGTGCTCACACAACCTGGTGACACACAAAACTCTAAATATAAGCCATGCCTTATTTTGATATGGGGGTCTCTGTGAATGCACAACGTTACGCGGGGTGCTGTACACGGTGTGGCTAGCCAGCGTTTGGCTACCCATCCTACACAAAAGCTATTGGTGTCATATGATTGTCAGCTTAGTTTCTGGTGACTCATTGGCAGGGCCTAATGTGTATTAGCATCTGCGATCTTAGTTTCACCCAAAAAAACAAAACATTTGGTCCCAGTCTAGAAAACACCCCATTGGCCTCTCCGGGAAGGCCTGTCACCTTCTCCAGGAGACAGGAGCTCTTCCTAGGGGGCTAGCTGGAATCCAATGCTTCAAATGGAGTCCCTGTGACGAACAATGAAGAGCTCACTCCAGGGTGGTAATTAACATAGACTTATTAATGTAGGGCAGACAGGAGAAGAGGGACAAGAAGAGAGCCCAGGAGAGGACTTTCTAGCAAGAGAAGGGTTCCGTCATGTTGGGATTTCCTAAGACTCCCAAACCTCCTGTACCCCATCCTATTTCCCAGTATCACTCTGGGCATGACAGCACTAGGCAGAAGACTCTGAAAGCTCTGACAGTATTCAACCTCTTACAGAAGGCTAGTAGGGAACAAATCCACTGCATCAGACTGCATATTTAAGCAGGTGAAACTACCATTCTGTTGAATAATCTTTGGACTACTGAAGAAGAAAAATTACACCTGGTACATTGTAGCTGATAAACTTCCATAGAGTTGAAGAAAAACATTCTAGCAAAACAGCTAGTATTTTCACCGTCCCAGAGGAACATTTGCGGTAATCTGTTGGCTAGAAAAGGTCTACTGCAAGCTGAGACTACTGGTACTTAGGAATGTGCTCACTGAAGGTCACTGTCCACGCAGGTGCTCTTTAGAACCTTTATGACTGGGAAGTGCAGATCAACTTACCTTGCTTCTGGAGACTCAGGATTGGGTTCTCCAGCAGCTAGTAGCCAGCTACGGAAACTGCCTTGAGCCACGTTTCCAGCCACTGCAAGCACCCAGAGCTTCCTTTGACACTCTGTACTTTCGTACTGCTATATAACTCAACTCATCGCCTGTCTGTGCTCCAGCCATTTTTTATCTGATCACCACTAAGGCATCACCTTGTTGGACCACTTTGAGATGACTTGACCAATTCGATATGTCAACTTAACCAGTTCTTTCCTTTTCTTGACCTGATTTCAGTTGATCACTGCTACAGTACTGAACAGCAGTGCTAGACCATCTCGAGCCGATTAGACTGTCTTGACACCAGTGATCCATTGGGTACAACTGACTCAGAAAGTCTCCACATCGTCCGGTCCCATTGTAAACTGAAACGAAGCCTGGCTCGATACTGCCAACCCTAATAAAAAAACTATTATGTATTTGAAGTGGTTCTGTCATCCTGGCATGCGTTAAAGGACCCCAGTGATTATTAAGAACTCACTATTTACCCTATTAAAATACATCTTCAGTAAACTTGACATTTCTGATGAAATGATTGCCTGTTCACCCCTATCTTCAGACCCATAATTTCCCCTTTCATTACAAAGGGCCTCATCGGGAGTTGGGCGGTACCCGGGGCTAATTGTGCTGGGATACTGCCCAAGTCTATTAGCATTATCACAACTCGGCGCCGGATCCTGAGTTGCGGTGGGAAGGTAAATCGCCATTCCCATTCGGCCCAATGGGGGTTTCTTGGAGCTTTTACCACTGGCGCAAGTAGCAGCATGCTAATAGCACTAAAACCAGGCGGAAAGGGCGATTTTCACCTCTAGCAGAAAAAGTTTAATTAAAATTTCCTATTTTTAAAGCCCCTTGTTTGGAAATTCTTGTATTTTGGTTTCCACAGTGGTATTGTTTTTAATCCTATTTCTGTGCTAGTTCACATCCCTCCTGAACAGCATAGCCTGCCATCGGTCCATGCTACCTTAAAGCAGCAAGCATGTTCTCCTGTGGCCTTTGAGTGATCAGTACAATCATAACTAAGCCGGGGGGGAGGGGCATGCCACCTTCTCTATCTGTATGTACTGTGCTGCCAAGAGACACCATCGGATGGGTTAGGGTGTAGCCTGAACTTGGGTCTGCTTAATCTGAACTATAATAATCACTCGCAGAACTTTGGCCCTTTCTCCAATTTCTGGTTGCTGACGATGATCACTCTCAATCGACATGCAGAATGCAACATCATCTGATGGCAACCCTGGAAATGGCAACCCTGGAAATGCTCCCCGTCATCTTCTAATGGTGTCTAGAAGGTTTCACCCTATTTCCCATCATGTTCTCATCTAGAACAAAGTGCACACCATTAAAGGTAAGCACCCATGTAAGAATACAAGAAAACCCACCCGTTGCCATTTTCCAGAACTGTTTTCTTCCAGTCCTGGTGTCACTGGAAGGAGATGGACAGCTTTGAAGTTGCTGGGGAACAGCACTCGTCAGGAACGACGGGGCTCGAACTTTCACTAGAAGTTTACTGTTCAGCATAGCACCAAAGTGGCAGGCATCAGAGGACGTGTCTGGCAAGATTCTGGGCCAAGATCAACACAGGTACGTACAGTGTCAAAGCAACTTTTCCAGTTTTTGGAAAGTTCTGTTTGACAAAGTTGAGCTGGATGTGGATGTTGATTCCCCATAAGAATTCTGAGAGATTTAGTTTGACGTGTTCAAAATATCAAGAGGAGGAAACATTCTAGCCTCTTGAGTCTTACAGTTGGGTAAGACCAAACGTTATCCTTTGTGTATCTGCTGCCCCCTATCAGGGGGCCAGATTTACAGGACAAAAGAAACGTTTTACCATAAAGGTCCCTGGGACTTAAGGGGCACAGGACCCCTCATTCTCCACCTTGCAGTTCTGACTTACAGGCTATTTTTGGCATCCATATAAATCCTACGGGTATTCCAATGGTTAATAAAACTCTGAACCCTATACCACTGAAGCACGGAAACATTGAGATGTTTACTAAGACTCTTCAGGAAACCTATTGATAGATCACATTTTGAAGTGGAAATCTTACAGAGGCATGGCAGTTCCAGCAGGCATTCTTGCTCCAAGGCAAGCTTAGCCTCAATAATTTGTGATACAAATACCCAATAAAGTAGATTTGATTACCTCTGGAAAATTCTTCAGTTCCCCAGGCTGATATTTTACCTAGAATTTCAGTAAGGGAATGAGATGCTTATTACTAAACTCAATGTACATGCATTTACCAACAGAGAGCCTTTTCTGGAGGAGAGTTGTATGTCTTTAGGGTCACAATGTCCTTGAGCTAAAATGTGCTATGAGAAATCCTATTCCACATTTTGAAGCCATCATGCAGCAATCTAGACTTGTGTACGCATGTAACAGAGGTAACCAAAAAGGTGAGGGCGCTTAACAAGTAAAATGGAGGTTAGATCCACATACCTGGCAAAACATATGAGTGCAATCGAAGTAGACATTAATGCAAACACAAACAATGAGAATAAAATTGCAAAGACAGCAAAAGAGGTCAATGTAAATCAGTGCGCTATCACATGAAACATGTTTATTAGTGAACGGTAGCCGTCAGAAGAAAGATGTAGAGCGCAGATAGAACAGAAAAGAGACACAATGTGAACTAAAATGCACGGTAACCTTTGTATTTGTATGGTAGAAGAAAATACATGACCCATTATTTCAAGAACCAATGGCGAGTGGCAAGGAGGACACCAGGCCATGCACTGATTGCAGATAGAGTCTGCATGGGGAATTAGCCAATTTAAAAAGAAAATGGAGATTATAGAGGCTCATCTTATACATTTAGATTATTGGCTGAACCACCTGATGCAAACCATTCCAGCAGCGCCCTGAAGTTTGAAGAGATTCAAGATGCATTGAAAAGTCTAACTATAGTCTTGCCTCCCAAAAGTGCAAGTGAGGAGGGGGCTGGAGTTTCCAGAGAAGTGAGCTGAAGGGAGATTAATGAAATACCTGCGGGCCAGACAGTACTAGCAAGCCTCCGCAGCCATGATGGTTACAGAAACCATGGCACCATGGACCACAATAAAATGCCAAATCAAGGAAGTGGCAGTGTGCGCTTTAAGTCCGGGCACCAGGAATAAGATGAGACGAGGGTTCAGCCATGCATGTAGCAACCTTAGATACCTTCAAGGCTGAATTAACAAGTTTCATAGCCAGAAAATGATGCTTGAGTGGTAAACGAAGCAACAATCTCACTCATTTGCAACCTGTTTGGCTGCCCCAGCTAATCACAAGATGGGGAACGTGGGTGTTATCTGCCAAAGACAAGTGCAAGTTCTCCACCTTCTGTTCCCATTGCTTTCCCATCACCATGTCCCTTCCGGGCTCCACTTACCATTGCTGCTCCTGCTGGGAAAACCAGCAGCTTGAGTATCTGACCCACGCTCGCCTGATGCAATGACTCTTCCACACAGCCTCAGCTCTTCATTCACCCATTCTTCTGCCACCCTCATGCCATGCATTATTATTCATGTCTTGAACAAGCCCCTCACCCACATTTCAGCTCTCAGCATGGTACATCGCTGGCTGCACACACCCTCCCTCTCTGTTGCTTTCACAGAGTGTCATGCTGCTCCAGCACACATTTCTTTTTTGCCATTTGTAGTCTGGCCTATTAGGTGGTGCTTAAGTGCCACCTATATGTCAATACTTTTGCATTGGAGTACAGGTATGTGAGCTAAATCCATCCCCAAGATACGCAGAAATATGAAAACACATTGTTGGCAGCGGCAAGGCCAGCATGTAATTTTGAACCACCAAATAACTGAATGTTGGTTTCAGAAAAAAGAAAAAGAAATTTCAATGGGCACTGATACATGAAATGCAGCTTTGCTAACACAGAGCTGCCATGGACATGTGTGTATTCTGCAGCATGGAAATGAACATGTACAGAAGAAAATCTACTGCAGAAGTACATTCAAAGGCACACATTAAGGGAACTAGTCGCATCAGAAAAACGGTTTTGAAATAAGCTACGAGAATAAAGTCGGAAGCAAAATGCATCTCATGGGATGCAAGGCATTGAAGCAAAATGTACATTGTGAAAAGAAAATGCATTTTAAAGCATTCATTTCTGTTCATCAGCACTGACTTTAAAACCTGTGGTTACACCCCAAGAGGCTTTCCCCACATCAGATTCAAAGGCCAAGCAGTAACCTTCCCCCTACACTTACAGGACATCTGGGAATCCCCTTGAAGCTACAAAGAGCTAGAAAGGGAACGGAGCTTGTGCCTGACCAAAGTGTATTGGGACGAACAGATGACCACTGAGTCAATGATAACTGCTGCTAAAGGATGCATAGTTGCTAACATGACCCATTCAAATCTGTAGGTGGTTCTCCAGTTATGTTTTTTTCTTTGCATTCTGGGATTTATAGGTCTGTTTTTCCCCATTACAAAATCCACACTACAGATCCCAGAATGCAAAGGAAAAAACAGGACTGGATAAGCATCAACAGATTGGAATGGGTCATGTTGGCAACTAAACAACAAAAAGGAAAAAGGATGACTAAACATAAGTGGAAACTGACGTATCCCAGAACGGACTAAGAAACTCCCACAACACCTAGACAGGTGACGCCAAGGAAAATAGAACACAAGCGACACCCATAAAGACAAAATCAACAACCTCAGGTAATCCTGCCCAACTTCCTCACTCGCACCTTAGCTGCTACCAGGTACCCAATGTTATAGAATTGTCAAATATTAGCAATCACCACACTAATTGAGTAGTGGACATTAGCAGGTACACTGGCCACATGAGCGGGAAAAGGAGACAGGTAAGGATATGAAGGAAGTTGATGGAAGTGGAGGCCTGATGTGAAAGGGATCGTGAATAACAGAGAAGCCCAGATTAGGGCAGAGGCGCAGAAATGCTCCCAAACCCCATCTGGGGAGATTACACAAACCCAGCACCTCAATCCAAGAGAGAAATGCCAAGTAATCGATTCCACTAACAATTTCTCCCTCTGCATACACCTCTGAAACTCCAAACCAAACACATCCACAAACTTATAGCACAACAAACAGCACAAACTTCACTACATTGCAACAACAAAACAAAAAACACACAGACTCGCACAACAGTACACAACGACTATCGGACGAAGACACCCCAGACCCAGCCAACGGAACCACCGGGCTGAGGCCGCCAACAGCACTCACCCACCCTTCCTCTTTCAGAGCCGCCAGAGCGCCATGGGACCACTCCGGTGGTGATAGTGCGCAGTACAAATATCCTTTAACATTAACATTAACTAGGTGAATGTGAACTCTGAAAAATAGTAAAAATTAAAATTCAATGTGTGGTCTCTACCCGAGCCCAATTACAATTGACATGCACCAGCCAATGTCACAAGAGTGAAGGGGACAGTGGTATCCCCTCAGGTCAAGTAAGATAAGAACACAGATGGGCAATATACCCTGACAGAAAGAATTACTAATTACCTGATTGCAGGCCAAACCAACAAAGAAGAAGATGGCCCAGCTCTCCATTAAAGACTTGGGAAACAGAAATATACTGTTTATTGAACTCATATTGTGCATGTTATTAAAATGGTCATGGGATAGGATGGCAAACTCATATTTTGTCATTAACATGAGAACTGTGGCACTTACAAAAATAGTTCAAATATGCCCACAAAGCCTATGAAAAGCCCATCTGATGATACCCTTCCCCATACAATGTGACAGTGGGACCCAGAGTTATAAGTTAAAATGTGATTACAGCATCCCTGAATGAATTACAGATGGGAGACTTTGAAATATGGTAGCTTACGGAATCCAATACCTGTCTGTAAAATATTGCGATTTTCACATTCATTTTCTCTCTAAAAATCACAACAATCTGCGATTCATACCTGCAACCACGTGCCAACATGGGACACAGTGCATTATTATCTGGCATGATCAGATCAATTCAAAAATATATAGCTTGTGAATTGTAAATTGCAAAACGTTGTCATTTTGTAGATTTGTAAGCTCATAACTGAAGTGTTCAGAAAGGCTAATACAAATGGGTGGCTCTATTACTCCCCGAGATGGTGCCCAGTAACTAAAGGAACCAATCAGTGCAAAGGGAGTGGACAATAGATGTCAAATCCAAATCAGAAACCAATAAGCTAGCACCTCATCATTTGAATATTTTGGGGTGTGATTATGGGTTTAAAAGTAGACACACAATGGGAAAAATTGGGTATCTTGCCAAAGTGAGGGTTGTCTGTCCAGAATGAAGGGCTGACCAAAAAGAGGAGAGCTGTAAGAAATGCTCTCAGGTGTCTAAACCGACTGGAGCACTATACAAATATGGGAAGGCAGACGGACAGGAGGTGGATGAGACCCAGAGAAAGAGTACCTTTCTGAGGGAACCAGGACTGGGGGATTGATGCTGCTTCCCATAAGATGACCCTTGAGTATAATGACTTTCCTGACATACATCCAGAGAGATATTCAATGTAAGTACATAATTCCAACAGAACAAACCATTGGTGGGGGTCTTGTTAAATTGGTATCTTTTTCCATGTAGACATTTGTGGGGAGGGCATTCAGGAATAGATCCCTAGCCATAGTGATGTATTAATAATGTAATTAATTCCCACATAGCCAAATGAAAAGGGGTGATCTTGGAGAAGTTTCAAATCTCCAATCACTCTCCAAGTGTCAATAACGGTATAGTCATATAAAGTAACGCTTAACCACCTGTATTCCTGTTGCAAACCTCAAAACTTCCCTTAAATGAAGGTAATGAAAAACAAAATGTTAAAATGTTGGACGCACCCTGTGCCTGGCATTAAATCAAACAGGGTGCCAAATAGCAATTGATTATTTGAGTCTGTGCTGTTCAGGAAAGTGTCTAGATTAAACAAAGTGAAACAATGGATTTAAAAGCACACTCTAATGAGAGTGAGAGAATGAATCCAAATTGAATAAGAGATTGGTCGATGCCATGTGTGAAAAGTGAATTGACAGGAGAGAAAAACATTTGGCCACAGAGTGAGGTGGCGTGACTAGTGATCATTCTTGTGCGATAATGATTTTGTCTATTAAATAATAAATATATATTTTTTCTGCACACCAGCCTGATTCTTGGCTTGCCGATTGCAAAAGGGGTGAGGGATAGATTGGTGTTAAATCAGTCAAAAACAGTGTTCGGAAAGAACCCACAAATATTTTGATATTAGTGCAGCGCTTTTGACTAGGGGGTAGGGGGGACAAGCTCCCTGCATTCATTTTTTCCCCATAAATACCTCTGGCAGGTAGGAGAGAGAAGACATGTGAGAAGGGACATAAAGCTTGTGGTTGTTTCATTATTTACTCACCAATTCACTGCCCATGGCCATGCTAATACCCTTGGCCTTTCCAACCACTAACTGCCCCTCCCTTCCCAAAACACATGCCACTGGGATCTCTTTGAGCTCCCTCTATCAAGAAGTACAATTGAACGAACGTTGGCCTGCCAGTGTTATTTCTAAGCAGCCTGTTAACAGCTTAATTACAGCTGTAAATGGCTACTGGTGTATTCAAAATGTATTAACCAAATGTGCCTTCTGCCACTTGATTTATATCTCTTCCATGCACTGAAGTTCTTTAAAAAAAAAACAAGCAATCACAAAGGTAACAATTTTGGCATGAGTAATTAGAATGCCATTTGCCAGGTACTGGCATAGAATGTCCAGGAAATGACTCAATTTTTCAGTTGTTGTGATCTTATAGTCAGAGACGACCATTATATCAGTGCCTAGCAAATGCATATCCCATAACTAAACAAAAGCCCGAACTGTTGGCTTTGCCAATGCTCGTTTATTTTGTGCATTTGTTAGGGGTGCTAATGTCTATAATGCCCTTGTCAGCTGACTGTAAGTGTCCTGCTAACAGCACGCTGATTTCCAATAATGCTCTTGCTTAGATTTGGCCATTACCTAGGGAGAGCGGGTCACATTACCATTCGGTACAGACTGCCGAGTGTGCCATTATTGCCTACGTGAAAGGATTCGAAGAGTGTTGACAGATGCAGTTCACTCAAAGGTGTGGGAATTGACCAGTAGCATACAACACGCACCAGTATTAGGTATACGTTCTTCTCAGCATCCTCCACAGCAATACTGCAAGACACAGCAGGTAAAATAGAAACTACTCCATTTTAGGAACCAACATGGAAAATGTATTCTTATGTAATTGTAAGAACACATTTTGTATAAAAGATCTGTAAAGCCTAGTTCCTCCCAAGCACCACCATTCTCTTGTTCTCTTCCGCAGTGTCCCTCTCCATAAATGAAAACACTGGCGCTGTCCCTATACTCGACTCCAGTGCAACAATACCCATGCCATGTCCCTAAGAGAAAACCCATTGATGCTGCCACCCCCCCCTTCATTCCAACATTCCCTCTAACGCCCCGTCCAGCCACCATGCGGCTTTGGCTCAGCTCCTTTGGGCCCCTGGAGCCAAGCCAGACCCCTGCCTCGGCCCATCCCCAGAGTTCCCTGGCTCTCCCTGTTCTATGAGCAATGTGGGAATGAGTACCACGATACTAGCGAGGTACTAATTTTTCAGTTCAATCTCGAATAAGCGTGGGAGTGCTGATAATAATAGATAGTAACATTAGTTATACCCAGGCCCGTTTATTGGCCTGGGCGAGGCGGGCAGCTGCCTGGGGCGCAATTGGCCTAGGGGCGCAATTGCCCCGGTCCCAACCCCTGGCTGGAGGGGTTCACATGTCTGGGTTTGTGGCGGCGATTGCTGAGAGCAGAGAGTTCGGCAGCGCTGTAGCAGGTGCTGGCGCTGCCTCTTCTGACTGTAATGTCACGTAGTACACATGTACTACGTGACATTACGGAAGTCAGAGCAGGCTCCTAGCCCACCCCCTCACTTGACTTTCGGGCCACTTGGGGTGGGGGTGGGCTAGGGTGGGGGCATAAAAAGGGGCCTTTCCTGATGGCTGCCCACCTTTGCTGCTGGCTTTATCCTGTGCTCGAGACGGCAGAAACATTTCTTTGCAGCTCGGATTTGTTTGTGTGCACGGTGCACCGCTTCATCAAAAAGAAGGTAGGTGCCATGTTTATTTTATTATGCTTTGTTCTTCTAAGTCCTTGACCCCTTCGTTTGTGTTTTCCCTGTCGGAGCCGTACTATGCATGATTGCTCTCGTGTGCGTGTACTGAGTGTGTGTTTGTGTCAGTGTGAAAGTATGAGAGTGTGTGTTTTCACTGGTCCCCTTTTCCCACTCTGTGCCCCCACTGTGTCCCCGTGTCCCAATGTGTGCCCCCACTGTGTCCCAATTTGTGCCCCCGCTGGTCCTCTGCCCCACTGGTCCCCTTTTCACACTGTGTGCCCACCACTGGTCCCTGTGTCCCAATGTGTGCCCCACTGAACCCATGTCCCAATGTGTGCCCCCACTGGTCCCCGTGTCCCACTGTGTCCCAATGTGTGCCCCCACTGGTCCCTGTGTCCCAATGTGTGCCCCCAGTAGTCCCCTGCCCCCACTGGTCCCCGTGCCCCACTGTTGTGCCCCCACTAGTCTCTGTGTCCCAATGTGTGCCCCACCTGGTCCCCGTTTCCCAACGTGTGCTCCCACTGGTCACCTGCCCCCACTGGTCCCTGTGTCCGCTGTTGTGCCCCCACTGGTCCCCGTGTCCCAATGTGTGCCCCCACTGGTCCTTGTGTCCCAATGTGTGCCCCCACTGGTCCCCTGCCCCACTGGTCCCTGTGTCCCAATGTGTGCCCCCACTGGTCCTTGTGTCCCAATGTGTGCCCCCACTGGTCCCCGTGTCCCAATGTTTGCCCCCACTGGTCCTTGTGTCCCAGTGTGTGCTCCCACTGGTCCCTGTGTCCCACTGTTGTGACTCTTGGTCTTACAAATCTTCTCAGAGGATAGAACATGGTAGGCATATCCAACTGTCCTATTGTAGAGGTTAGATCTACAAAGTTATTGAATCATGATGTAATAAAACCGATTTCATTTGTTTAGCAGTGTTATATTGAGTTTGGGAGTGGCGCGCGGTGGGAGAGGGGCACGGTGGGAGAAGGGCGCATTCCTAGTGTTTCACCCTGGACACCAAATGGGCTAAAAACTGCCCTGGTTATACCAATCATTGACAAAAAAGCCTTAACTAGAGTAATCGATAGGGAAGTGAAGCTAGTCTGGACTTCCTGGCAGATTCTTTCAGAGTGAAAAACACTTTTGTAAATCAGGTCCTCTGTATTCATAGCTTCCATTTGCAGCTTCTAATTTAGAAGGAGAACAATTACGACCCTTTTATTCTGCTACTGTACTCAGTCTATGTGTTGTTGGTGGATGATTTTTCAGTACAAATCAATCGAGCACATCCTGAAAGACTATTTTTAGTGTTAAAAAATATACTTCTGACCGCTAGATGGTGCAGGCGGCTTCTTTTAAAGAAAAGTATCCGAAAGAAAAAGGAATGACTGGACATTTTTCTTTCTTTGTTCACTGAGCTTTCCTACTGGCAATATAAACATTTCAGAGCAATAAAGAACCACCTCACAGGTACCATATTCCGGTATTGACGAAACATTTCCTGGCCATCTGGCAAGCATACCAAGAGATCTTTATCACACAACCTATGTGATATTCAGTAGCATTTAATGGTTGTGTTCTACTCAGTCAACATAATAAAATAATTAAAACAAGGATTTCATTGACAAATCACAGGCCCTGGTCTGTCAAGGGCAACACTGTTTGATCAAATAATCCCCAGCCAATTACTGAGTACTGGCGTCGAAAGCATCAGAACACTTTCACAACACCCGCCCTTTTTCACATTACCACAGCGGGCCCTTACCGTCATATACCCTGTACTATGATGGCTTTAAACTGCGCATACCTTGGCATCCTTAAACAACTTACTACTGAAGAAATGTCAGAGAATTCAGAACAGAGAAGATAGATGCTACTCGGACTCACAGAGAGACTAGACAACCACATCATGGATGCGCTTCGAAATCTCTGTTGTCTACTTGTGAGGAAAAGCGTCAACAATCTTTGCATCACCAACTGCTCTCTTCAGGACCGCGGTTATTAATGTATCCAAAGTAAAATCACTGGCTACCACCCAACAAGACCACTAAGATCCAGCAGCGACATTCTCCAAATTAGTGTGGGCAACTGTCGCGTATTTTGCAGAACTGTTCCGTTAAGGAGGACTCTGTCTCGTGCTAGTCGAGTAAAAAGTCCCTTCTCTGTGCATTCAGAAGTCTCTACCCAGGCTCCTTTGCGTGCCTGCAGATCGAGCTGCTGCTGCAGGTCTTCCAGTCCTGCTGCTAAACCTCTGACAACCGGCTTCATTACAGCGCTAATACTTTGTTCCTGGGGTTGTGATGGCCATGTTTGCAGTTGAAAACCGTGGCCATGACCTCTTACGGACAAACCATTAGCATTACAAATAAACCGGACTTTAAAGCGTTAAAACTCATTCACCAATTGTTAGAATAACCGCCACCGTTTGTCTGCCAAGTGTCTCGCAAAATAATCTCAGAAAGCTGGACACACTACTTCAAACACACCTTTGGTGTTTACCATTCCCCACCCACACCCGATCCTAATCTAGTCCACTCACATTAGGCTGCACACCATCACAAGCATGGATTGGCTAACAGGAGGTCGCGTGACTGGTCTGAGGCTAGCATGCTGATCTCCTGCTAAGCAGACCTTCCAGGATTTTGCGGCATGAAATGGCAAATTTTGCGGCATGAAATGGCAAATTTTGCGGCACAAACCTTTATTTATTGCAGCATTTTTGCGGGACATTTTGTATTAACTGGAGGGTGTAAGATTGCCACATTGCAGAAAATAGGCAGAGTGCAAGGCTACAAGAGAGCCAGGGTATCATTATTATGTATCTTTTGTATTAATTTAATAGGAAGAGTCCCAGGTGTCTCTGGCTTGGCAGAACAGTGTTTGATTTGGCTACATTTCTGGTTTAATGTTCAAGCCTATTTAATAGTATTTCAAAAAAGTTAGCAGGCACTCCTCTCCAGAAAGAACATGGCATGATTACCTGTTCTGAGATGAGAGTTTGCAGCACATGCTTTTTGCTCACTGTACCTTTCACAGATGGGAAATGTCCATTTGCATATCAGTCTTTGTCCCGCCCACATGGGCAGTCCAGAACCGAAACGCTATGGCACTTCCTCTCTGAACAAGAGTACCAAAAGCAACCCCATACACGTGTTATCATGCCATGTTCTTTCTGGAGAGGAGCGCCTGCTACCTTCTTTGAACTATTTAATAATATTAACTAAATTGATCATTATAAATTGTAATGCTGAAAATATTCCCCTTCTATGTTCTCCAATCCTCCAAACACCCACACACCTCTCTCACCAACACACATCTCACCAACTCTCCATCCCAATTTACATTCCTTAACCTCTCACTCTGTCATACAAATACTCACGTGCTATGTCACACTGTCAAGTCACAATTTGCACTGCCCAGCCCCTGCCACACTCCAAATCATACTCCCAACTCACACCTTACACTCTACAATTCCTCCCGCAATATACAGTTTCATTCTTTTGTGCTGCTTCTGCATCTTGCATCCTTTCTCCCATTCTATCACACTCTTCCCTCATACTTTTTCCCAATCTGCAGCTCACTGCCTCTTTCTGGCCAACCGCTTCCTCTCTGCTTTCTGGCTCACTGACCACACGCTCCCTCTACTTTCTGTACCTCTGCTCGCTCTTAGATTTCTGGCCCACCGCATCACTGCTTCCTCTGCTCTCTTGTGCTGCGCTGCCTCCTCTGACCCACTGCTCTCCCTTTGCTTTCTTGCCTATCACTTCACATCTCACTCATCACTCTCCCTCTTTCATAGTGTAACCATTTTTTTATTTTTTTTAAAATGTATATTTTGACCCAGTTCCTCAAATAGTGGGGCCTTTAAAAAAAGAACTGAGGATATGCTATTTTTAGACAACCCATTTTTGGAAATGAGCAGGTCACCTTATTCTCAAAGGTGACCGGCGCATTTCCACAGGCTTGAGCTGTAGCGCAAATTGTGCGCTGGCCAGCTGCCTTGAATGGTGTTCTGGGTTGTTTGACCGAAGTGTAATTATTTGCGGCAGAATTGACCTTAGTCAATTTCGCTGCAAATTGATTTGCACTTTAGACAAACAACCCAAAATGTACCTTTCACCACCACCCCATCCCCTCCCCTACTTAACTGCTTGGTCGCTGCCACTTCCCCTGCAACCCTGCGGTGCCAGATCCGTCCCTCTAACGTGGGTCGGATACCGACTCTGGAGGGTCCCTTTTTTGTTATTTTTTGTTATTTTCTTTTTTTTTTTGTCCCCGGCTCTAATTTTGAGGAAAAAGGGGAAAACACTTATGCAACCACCCTAGACCAAAAATGCGGAACATGGGGAGCGGGTGACACCCACGCAACACATGTTCAGTATTTATAGAAATTGATCGAATAGTACTGGACGAAATAGGTCAAATTGTAACATTCGATAGATTTTGTCATCAAAATGGGCAGTACTTTGAATAGAATCGCTCTACCGACAGTGTTCTGCAAGCTCCTAGCACCTTTCACAGGGATAGGTTTTTTTTTTAAGATGCAATTTTTGCACAAAACGGCAGTTTTTGCGGCATTTTGCACAAAACGGCTGTTTTCGCGGCATTTTGCGGGATCGCAAAATCGCTATAAGCTGGAGGGTCTGGCTAAGCAAAGCGGTTCTTTGAGGCATCCTTGGTGCACAAATTGGCCTATAGAGAGCATGCTCCCTGCTGCCAAGGATACCATCCATAATCAATCAGCAGAGAGAGCAGCCAAGCAGAGGACCAGACCTCGGATCAGAGCTTTACAGGGCCATTTTAGTTAACTGTTTTCACCTTCCAATCCATATCTGGGCTCACACTAACCTGCTCTCAGTCAGCAGAGGAACTGTGCTCCTGCAACAACTGTCTTTCCAGAGCACCCTTCCATGAAGACACGAGTCCCAAACCACAGAGTGGCCACAGAGGCTGACGTCACCATCCAGAAGCTACCTCACTCACCCCATTCATCCGTAATTATTGCAACATAACTCCAGCATGCATAGCAGCCAACAACAGGGTCAGACCTACTACAGAAGATTTGTATGAGCATTCATGTGAATATTTGCGGCTCACTTCTACTATTTTTCACTTCCCATCCACATCTCCGCCCACCTCGACCAATTCCCAGCAGGACCAGCACCATCACTGTCATGGGGTGGCCCACCCAGGGCCCATGTGACCTTTCCTCAGCCACCATCCCAAGGCACATTAGGGCAGTCTTGCCAGGACAGCCGCCAAAAGGCAATGGGTGATTCCTGCTTGTTTGTTCCCAATGATAAACACCCCGTGTCCTGTCCAGCTACAGCACTAGGGCACAGACCAGTCTTTGACCAGGTAAGAGACATCACCCTAAACTCTCTGCACCACTATTGAACATTGTACTGTACACTGTACTGTACATTACATCTAGTACTGTACATCTAGCCATATAATCTGCTCTGGGTCTGGTGGTTTAGCTCACTGTAATACTGTGCCATATGTGTTGTTGTTCCAGCTGTGCACAGCAATTTTGACCAACTGTAATTGTGTTACCAGAGGTACCACCGTGATGTGCTCATGGTTTTCAGAATTCGAGTTGGCTTTTATCAAAACTGTTAGGATATCTTCACAGATACAATGATCAATTTAAGTTTATGATTAATTGAACTCATCTTTCTTATACGGGGCCTGTAATGATATTGGAGTCATCTGCCTACCTTTCCCCCTCTTCCTACTAGAATATTTCATGGTCCCCTTGCTTCCCTTCCGAGGAGAACTTGATGTATCTTTTGTTGTGAAGTGACTGGGCACTGTACTAGTTCTGTGTAGGATTTTGGTCATGTCTTCAGAGTCAAAGACAAAGACTTGGTAAAGTTTTCGTTTTGTATGTTCCTGTCTTTAGTGGAGTTCTAACCTTACTTTTCTGTGCAACCCCCTCGCCCCTGTGAAGTGTGAACCTATGGTATGTCACATAGTGATGTTAACTGCACAGGTGCTCAGTCTTCTTTATGTGAATTTGACGACATGAGTTTTGAGCTGACTCACATCTTGTACCATTCAGCGTCCAAAATAATTGCTAATCCCTTATCTTCAGCACAACGGGTTCAGGTCTGTGTGTCAGGTCTTGGCTTCGATGTCGAGTTAGTTTGTTGAGTTAGGTTGTTTTGCAGCCATACGGCCATCGGTCTAGCACTCCCTAGGCCAGCAAGAATCAAGACCTTTGTCGATGGGGACGGACTGTGAGGAATTTTACTTGGAATGCTCCTTCAGTGGCTGATCGTGTATGGTGTTGTCCCCTTTCCTCTGTCCCACAAAATCGGGAACATCCTCAGAGCTAGAAGCCTTACTTGCTCTGACTCGGCCTGCTTGGTGTAGGCCACCCAGTGCTTTACTTGATGCTCCTTTTGGCACTTCAGTGTTGTTTCTTGTAAGCCATTGGTTACACCCTTGATGTGTATCCTTCCAAGGGAACTTTGTCTTGCACATGGGGCAGATTTTAAAGGAAGTATTCTCGATGTGTTTGCAGTGGCACCAAGGCCGTCTGGGAATGAAGGCGTTTGGGGGTCCAAAAGCATTCTTAATATGTTGCATATATTAATATGCCCCCCCGCCCTCCCTTTTGGATGCTTCCTGGCAGGTCCAGCTTGGGTGATGTTTCGGCGGCCTGTGTTGGTCTGGAGTAACTGTCGTATGGCATTGCAGTGTACAGACATCGCTTAGACGATTGTTAATGATGGTAAGGTTAAGAAACATGGCAGTCAAAAATGCCTTTCTTTGATTTCATGTGTTTAATATTTGTTTAATATTTGTTGATGCTAGGCTTGAAATGTTTATTGACGAGGATAGGCTGTTCATGTACCTCATTGCTCAGTGCATGCACTTATTACAAATACGTATACTATAGCTTGACGGCCGACATATTTACGCTGCATGTACTTTCTCAAGGCCAATGCCATACAGCCGGAACATTCTGAATATTGTGTTTTATTATTTTGATACTTAGTGCGAAATTCTGGACGGCTCCTTCTTTGAAAGGATTGATACATTTTTAAGTATGGATCTGTGTCTTCATCAGGTTTACAAATAAGCCACATGTGATGAAAAAAACATACATTTTATAATGCATTTCTCTGGCTTTGTCCTTTATTTCTATACTTAATCTGTATATAAGTATAAACGTAACACTTTTAAAAATATATATTTGTACACACTAATTTCCTCGTGTCTGGGGGCAGATTGGCTGTATGGGGGATGTAGTGCATGCACGTTGTCTGTTTGTGTAGGGTGTTTGAGTGGAATCTGCGTGGGAGTGCCTCTGTATATGCACATGGACAGACTGCATTGCCTCTTGGAATAATGAACATCATGTCTGTCCTTTGAAAAGACAGCTCCCATTAAACTTTGAATTATTGAATTAACGCTTGTCTTATACCTATTACAGATTTTATTGCTTTGATTGAGTGAATTCATGTTTTTATGTTTCGGTTGATGAATTGTTTTGTTTTTCATTTATTTTATAAACCCTTATCTTGCTTCAATTCGCATTTTCGGCTCTGGATGTGCAGATTGGACTGGGCACCTGTGTGGCACTTTCAGCTCTGGATGTGCAGATTGGACTGGGCACCTGTGTGGCACTTTCAGCTCTGGATGTGCAGATTGGACTGGGCAACTGTGTGGCACTTTCAGCTCTGGATGTGCAGATTGCACTGCGCACCTTCACAGTATTTTCAGCTTTGGATGTGTAGATTCGACTGGGCACCTTTATGGATTTTGAATTTCATTAGTCTTCCTATTAATATTGATACATCAAAATGCATTGTGGTTTGCTTTTGTTTAATAAAACCAAAAAACAGGACAATGTTTTAATTTTACATTGTTCTTGAGTTTAAAAAATCATTGTCATTGAGAGCCTGAACACGGTGCGATTTCACTTGGTTAGTTTAATGTAGACTGTTTTGTTGTAGCTGCACAGTACATATTATTAGTTGGTGCTGCATCAAACGTGTTCGTTAACAGGGGGATTCTTACTATCTCAACTCTGACAGTCCTACAGGAAAGAACTGATTAAAGATGTTCTGTTACCTCTACAGGATTTTGTGACCGGTTCAAAAAAATGGAAACGACCAAAAAGCCTGTAAATAAAAGCCTGAATGGAAGATTTGGCCGAATTTAGGCCGTTCGAAAATTCTGAATGGCCGAAAAGCTTGACGAAATCCTCCATTCGGTGCTAAGGGCTTTGGGGGTGCACAGTATATTTTGAGTGGGAGTTACGGGGGTGTCCCCCGCAGCCAATCTAAAAAATGTAGAAAAAACAAAAAAAGGAAAGGACCCTGCTGCGGCACTGGTTCCCAAGCACAGAAGAGAAAGGGAACAGGCGTCGCAGGAACACAGCGAGTCGGACGCACACAGCAGAAGTGTGCCGCCGCAAGGTAAGTGGGGGGGTGGGGGTGTGGATGGGGGCGGGGGCCAAGTCAGAAATGTTCAGGGGAGAAAAGACCAAAGGTTATTTTCGGAAAAATAATCTTCAGTCTTTTCTCGAACATTTCCGTCTCGGGATTCTAGACGCGATCCCATAAAATGAAATGATTTGACATTATTTGCTGTATAACTTCTTTTGTTCTTCTTCTCGGATAAAAAGTAACACCCTAATGGGTGGGCTTATTTCACAGAATTGGGATTCATTTTGTATCCAGCCAGCGTCCAGGCGCTATGGAATTGAGAAGACCAACACAAGGCTGCTCCAGCAGTCTAAACAGCAATATAGACGTCTCCCTTCTACTGGAAGAACATTCTTTTTAATGAGACAAATCCAGGATAACAGGCTTTGTGAGAGCTTTGATTTAAAGGTCTTACTGCAGTAAGCCTAGTAACAAGACTGCAAAATGCTTGTGGGTACATTTTCGGTTGCAAAATCCTCATCTAGCGAACGTTTATGGGTTTCAGAAAATGCCTTTCAGGCAAAATAAAAAATAAACAAATTAATGACGTTCTTTTAGTGTCACTCTACACCTAGATGTTCTCACCTGTTTTTTGGTTTACGGCAGGAGACATGTAAAATACGCCCATTTCTTTGCAGATATTCTGATGTCCTCTGTGTGTAGCATTATTTGCCATTAGAAGAATGAATCACACATTCAGAGGCCCGGGACTGACACACGGTTTAGAGTAGCATCATGACAGCGATTAGACGTATGAACGTTCAACTTGGATACACATGATTGTAAATGCTTGGTTCACTGCTAGGACCTTCCCAACCACTTTAGGTTCAGATTGCCCCTTTATGGATGCACTTTGTGAACAAGTTCAAGTCCAACGTGTTTTCTTCTCAAGAAGTTCCCGAGAAGCTTTTAAGACATGGACCAAAATATGAATGAAGAGGGATGGAAGAAGACACATATAGCGTGTGAAATGAGCTTCCATGTGCCTAGGGTGAGCAGGGGACGCGAGGGCACACGCAACGGATATTTGCATGGCACAAAAAAATTGCTAAACCTAGAGAACACTATACAAACTGGCTTTTTGAAGTTCCGTGTATTGTGTGTAGCATTTCATGTTCTCTATGAGGTGTGGGAAGTCAATGAATATATGAAGATCAATGACTTGAGCCCACCATCGGCAGGACGTTTATTGAAAGCTAGGACCGCCTCTTTGCAGGAGAAGGACGACAGAGATTCGGTTTGGGTCTACTTAGTTGAAAAATTTGACCTTTTCAGTTTTGACTGAATTTCTTTTGCTCTTTTTTGATCGAGAATGTGGGGGGACACCCCCTCACCCCCCAACCCCTCTATTCCCTTACCCGACCCCATATATATGTATTTAATTGTATTTGACAGAATTTCGACCAAAAAACAATCAAAATAATTTGGTCAAAAGTAAAAGGTCAAATGTTTTTCGTCCAAGTATGCTAATACCAGAGATTCAAGGGCCCATCTTCGCGATGTACACTTTTTATTGCTCTTGCTTTCCAAAGGGTAGGGGTCTGCAACCGATTGCTCTCCACATGTTATGGTGTGAAACCCCAACAATACAGAATTAAGTGTACTTTTAGATGTGCATCTCCAGAATCATCTGCACCAGTACATATTGGATTTGTAGTACATGAAATCAAATGAGCACATATCGCATAAAACAGGGGTCTGCAACTGTTGGCTCTCCACATGTTTTAGCAAAAACAAAGAGGTGATGGCTGGAAGGTTTAGAATGAATCTTAACCACTGGCAATGCTCTGGGCAACCCTCCAAACCACCGTTCTTCACCTGTGTTAAGACGGATTTCTGAACTATGTCCTGGTGGCGCAGAAGTTCAGAAGGCCAACCTAATTACTTGGAACAGGGTAACCTCTGGACGAGCCAGACCAATCAAGGTAGCGATCGCGGCGGTCAAAACTAGGTCTCAAGAGGGGTGAGGGTGACTGAAAGCCCACAATGAGCACACAAAGCAAGAACACTTACAAACTACTCCAAACAGTTGTTATATTAAAAATATATACACATTTATTTCAAGGCCTTTAAAACAATGACCGTAGCGAGAAAATCACAATATAACGATAGTAAACCAACACATACCATATCAACACAATATATATACAAATACAACAAGTCTCAAGCGTTATATGCACGAAATGTGTAGTCCACCTAAAAGGGAGGGAAAACAGGCAGTGCACAATAATGGTTAGACCCAGTTCGCCTTCTGAGGTGGAAGTCCGAGCCCTGCGAAGAGTGGAGCCTTGTGCTCAAAAGTACCTGCACGCGCTGGTGCCAACGGGCAAAAGGAGAAGCTCTTCGAGGAAAATCAGGCAGTTCAGTTTAGTGCACAAAAGAAGAAGAACAAGTTCCGCGACTCAAGCGCAGCCTCCACAGTGGGCAGAAGCAGAGCGCGAGTACGGAAAAGGGTGCTGTTTGACACAGCGGGGAAAAGCAATGGGCTCCTGCAGGAGGGCGACCAGATCCTAGCTATGCTACTCACCGGTCCCCGATGCAAGCAGACCCAGGCTTCTCCGCGTCAGTTTCAGCAGCTGGCAGGTTCAGAAGAGCAGGGAACGCCTCGTCGTCGTGTTGAGTAAAAAGACGTCCCAATCGAAGAAACCCGCACAGTTTGTTACCACAGCAGGGCAACAGAGCGGCCGTGTGTATCTGAGCCAAATGTACACTACTCACTTCAGACCTGGGAACGCCAAGTGTACGAAGCGTGTGAGAGTGACAAGGACTCGAAATACTACACAACCTGGCGGCAGTTACAGAGCAAGACTCCCGTGTAAGCTGGTCAGTCAGCTGGATGGCCCAGAGACGCTTCCCAAGGCTTTCTGGCAGGAGATGGTGAAGATGCCGAGAATAGCTGTTCCCGCTATTCCAAGGGTCGAAGTACCAGTACAGGCCTTCTGGTTTGATCAAAGGTGAAAAGGGTTTCACAAGGCGACAGCAGTGCAGAGGAGAAGTCCTTCAGCGGGTCACCAGCGATTCCTCGGTCCAGCCTCTTGGTTGCAGGATACTTGGCTCCTGTATTCCTTCGTTCGTGAGAACTCAGGAGATCGACATGGTAGTGGTGTTTCCAGCCCCCTCTTATCCACGGTTCCCTTCGCGCCAAAACGGAGGGGACCCAATGGGAGATCCGCTCATCAACACTCACACCATTCGTGGACCAATCACGGACCACGGTGGTCCCAGGCATTCACACCACCCTAGACTCTCTGGCACCCAGGATGTGTATTGGGACCAGACATCCCAGCCCACATCCTGGAGGCACACACAAGACATGTAGAAGCCCGCGAAAGCATCCGTGTTTCGCGGGAAAGTACATGCCCAAATAAGGAAGGCCCCGGGTCGGCTCGACCTGGGGAAGGTGAAGGGAGCAAGACGGTCAGCAGACAGGACAAAGGAGCCTCGTGGTCTGGCCATTTTGGGAGCCAGGCCACCATTTTGGGTTAAGCGTGGAAAACGTGCTTAGAACGCCAAAAGGAGCTCAAAACACAAGAAACGATCGCTGCCACCATTCCCGTCCCTGAATCATTTGCACCGATCAGATACAATCCTAAACAAGTATCTAGGGCCTGTAGAAGGCTAGAGACCCAAGAGAGCTGTAACTTAGCTTACAGTGCCCTCTTGTGTCATGTTGCACGAAAGCCGCAACATGATAAAAGAAACTACGGGAAACAGCGTTCCCCGGTACTGACTGTCTTAAGGGCATGTCAGTTTCCCCGTAAGAAAGGAGCGAAAGCCCAGAGGAGTGCGGCAGAAGGCTGCACTTCTCTGGCAAAGTCAAGAACAAGGTGAAAAACAACAGCAAAAAGTTTAGGGGTTGCCACATGGAAGGAAAATTACCTACAATTACGAAATCTTTCCTAACAACCTGCCAAGCCATTACAGAAGGGGAAAGAACGTATGCAAATCAGGCTTAGCCCCACCCCAAAAGGGGCAGTCCAGCCCGAACTGCTAGGCCACACCCCTTCTGCACGAGACCACAAGCATCCCCAAACATGTTTCTCCCTTGTTGGGGCTCATCAGTGAGGAGTAGTTTGGGTCTCTAGGCCCAGCAGGCATGGCACCCACGTCTGGGCATACCCGTCCCACTCGGGGTGACAAAGCAAAAACAAAGAGGTGATGGCCAACAAGGGCGAAACATGTTTGGGGATGCTTGTGGTCTCGTGCAGAAGGGATGTGACCTAGCAGTTTGGGCTGGACTGCCCCTTTTGGGGTGGGGCCAAGCCTGATTTGCATATGGTCTTTCCCCTTCTGTAATGGCTTGGCAGGCTGAAAAACGATGGTCTGGAGGGTTGCCCAGAGCGTTGCCCGTGGTTACGATTAATTCAGAACCTTCCAGCCATCACCCTTCTGTTTTGCTAAAGTCACCCCGAGTGGGATGGGTATGCCCAGACGTGGGTCCCCAGTCTGCCGGGCCTAGAGACCCAAGCTATTCCTCACTGATGAGCCCCAACAAGGGCGAAACATGTTTGGGGATGCTTGTGGTCTCGTGCAGAAGGGATGTGACCTAGCAGTTTGGGCTGGACTGCCCCTTTTGGGGTGGGGCCAAGCCTGATTTGCATATGGTCTTTCCCCTTCTGTAATGGCTTGGCAGGCGAAGAAAGGTGGTCTGGAGGGTTGCCCAGAGCAATGCCAGTGGTTAAGATTCATTCTAAACCTTCCAGCCATCACCTCTTTGTTTTTGCTTTGTCACCCCGAGTGGGACTGGTATGCCCAGACGTGGGTCCCGTGCCTGCTGGGCCTAGAGACCCAAGCTAGTCCTCACTGATGAGCCCCAACAAGGGCGAAACATGTTTGGGGATGCTTGTGGTCTCGTGCAGAAGGGATGTGACCTAGCAGTTTGGGCTGGACTGCCCCTTTTGGGGTGGGGCCAAGCCTGATTTTCATATGGTCTTTCCCCTTCTGTAATGGCTTGGCAGGCGAAGAACGGTGGTCTGGAGGGTTGCCCAGAGCAATGCAAGTGGTTAAGATTCATTCTAAACCTTCCAGCTATCACCTCTTTGTTTTTGCTTCTCCACATATTTTAAACTACAAATCCCATGATCCCTACCAAGTCTAGTCAAAGGCAAGGCATCATGGGATTTATAGTCCAAAACATCTGGGGAGAGCTTCAGAACCGTGCCTTACAACATATCACTCTTAAAATAAATCAGTTTATCATGCATAGTAGGACGAAAGTCAGCACAGATTTGTTAAAATACATGTCAAAACAGAAAAGTATGGTGACTTCATAATTCGCATAACATTTACATTTCCCCCGTATGTTTCCTTAAGTGATGCACTGTTTGTAGTCATATCCCCGGGGATCAACTGCCCCCACCATTTGCAGACCAGCCACTGAAAATGCAGAAATCTGTTTAAACCGCAAGCATGTGAGACTTTAGGGTGCTTAACATTTCAGCTCAACCCGCTCATATGCACACAAGAATCACTCTGGTACAGGTCACATCTGAAGAGTCAAAGGTTGCAGATCCCCAGTCTCTAGTTAGCAATGCCACTAGTATTTAAATTTACTTGGAATACACAAATTTAGGATATTAGCAAATCTCAGGAATTATTAGAAAGAGCTTCTGGCATTGCAACATCCATGTCTCACAGCCACTGTGAGCAGTGAGCACTGTGTTGGGAACAATGTGCATCGTTGTGTTCCATGTTGGGAATGTGTAGATCCAGTATTTTAATCTTAAATTAATTTAATCTTTTGAATGTCTGCACCCTGGTGGTGCAGAGTGATGGAACAAAAAAAAGGTTTTGATAAGGGGTGCCCTGGGCTTCAGGGGTGGGCACAGGCATTGTTGCAAAAACACAACATGTTTAAGGTGT
The DNA here is from genome assembly GCF_040938575.1 of Ambystoma mexicanum. NCBI lineage: Eukaryota > Metazoa > Chordata > Amphibia > Caudata > Ambystomatidae > Ambystoma > Ambystoma mexicanum. Next base: position 122,166,184 of record NC_090933.1, on the reverse strand, counting down.
ATGTGCGAACATCTTAAGGCCACTCAAAAACTAAAATAATTTCCCCAAACCCCTTCCATAGCATGGTAAATCATTTCATACATTAGGACAGACAGGGCGCTAGCTGTACTGATAGACAAAATAGGTTCTTCTAAACCTAATGGAATGGTACTCACTTCTTAAGGCCCTGGTCTCAAAGGTAACAAATTTCCCAACAAAGAAAATTCATTTTTTCCCCATTTGTAAATCAAACACAAGCGTCCTCGAGCGCTTGCTCACTCACCAACACAATTCATTGCTTCCCCCCGGACCATAAACTACTTCACCACATCCATTTCACCACCTGCAAGGAAAGAATGTCTCCATGCCTCAGACTTCCTGATTGCTGCAAATGTGGTTATGCTCTTTTTTTCTTACAGTGTGGCTGCGTGACTCCTGGGTGATTCGTATATACAGGAAAGGAACACTGTTTCTGTGTTTCACATGTTAATTTGGGATTGCAGCACATCCACCAACATGGTTATAAAGCAAATAATAAACTCTTTGTTGCCGCGAGCAGTGTGTTTCACTATGCCTCAAGGGCCTGGCATTGTTACATCAACCTCTTTCTAAAAGTTTACATTTTGGTTTAATCAATTTGTTCGAGGTCAAGAATACACACACACACATATATCCAAAATGAAAATTTAAAAAGGTTTCTGTAACAATGTAGAACCTTTCCAAGACCGCTTTTCTCCATTCCTATTAAAAGATACCACGCCAGACCTAAGAGATCATACTGACTGCCGGTATATGGCAAGACTGCTTGATATTTCAATAAGTAGCACACCACGCTGCAGGCCGCCTCTTTACAGATGCCCGTAAATTCAACCTTATTTGTCCAGTACTGTGCATGCTTCACTGGCTCCCCCACCACACCAGGATTATATCGAAAACCAAACATATCACCTACATAGCAGTTTCAGACGGAACACCAACATGCTTGGTTGCTAAACTCCACACCTGTGGAAGCTCTCGCACCTCACGTAGCAAAACTTTCAAAAGGTAGGAGTCAAAGCTAGCCCACAAAGAGGAGACTCATAGGCAGTTCTTCTCCTGCCACACCACGAGCATCTGGAACTCAATCCCGGCAGAGGCTCGAAATGCCCCTACCATCCTTTCAACAATACCTGCTAGAGGAATAAAAATCAGTCTCTCCCTCCACCAACTTTACTGCATTACTGTATGAATTGCCAAACCCAATCGTGGCACAATCCTGTTGTAAAGCGCTCCGCTGTTCTTGAGCTAGGTTTGTGCCATAAGCAGTAAAATAAAAATAAAATAAAGTACTAGCAACACCCTACAGCATTCTCATCAGTAGCACTGCAGGCTGATCAATGGGTTGGGAATTCCTGGGTGACTAAATAAGCTTCAGGAAGGTTTATTTGTGGGTTTGCCTTAGCAGACATCTTACCTCTGAGCATAGCTGGTGTCCCGGGACAAGCTATTGTTTCATTTCACTAACTACTACTTTCAATGGCCCAGAGATATTCAAAACTGGACAGATGACAATACGTTCGCCGTTGCAAACCTGATTATGGTCATGAAAATCATAAAGATTTTAAAAAAGTGTCAGGAATGTAAAAAATATGCTACTTCTATGTGCATGAGCCTGGAACATTCAATAGACGAGGGGAAGGTAGCAAGAAAACAAACCACCTCAGAAGGCTGATCAACAGCCAGGCCAATATCAAGCATTCGGGACGCGCCCATTCATCCTACCAAATTTGTTTACATGTGTACCACTAAGGCTGTTGAAACTGCAAGAGGAAAGGTCCATGGCAGGCAGGTACCTAGGAAAGGTCTGTATTGCATGCACATCAGAAATTAAGTTAACAGCCTTTTATTCATGCATGGCTACACGCTCCCCTGCTGAGACCACAGTTCCACAACTTTTTTCAGTACACTTCTACCACTGGCTTACATGAGTACCACTTAGCATGGTAATTGTACGATATGGAGAGTTCTTTGCCGTTATGATTATCCCAAAACCAGTGGAGCTGAGGCACAGTCATTGACATGTCAAGAGTTCATGATGTGGTATTTTATATTTCCGAGGTTGTTCGCATGAAGGCCATCTGGCACGGTTGGGCTTTTGCCACCACCCTCTTTCCCCCCAGTCCGTCTTAAGGTGGCCACCCCCCGCACGCCCACTCCAGCAGTGCAGCACTGCCACAACCCCCCCCTCAAACCCTACGTCTTACATTCACCAGCTTCTGAGGCCTCTCACGACGGTCTCCTGTTTGCTAACCTGGAAGTCCAATGTGCTGAGCTGCACGCAATGTGGCACGGCCATTAGTTCGTCAGGCTTCCCCGAAGTAGCCTAGGCACTGCAATTAGTACAACTGTAGTCAGTAAAACTACCACAAAGGGAGTTCTTGGAGTTATGCATATTGGAATGGCCTAAAGGGTTGACAGACAATTATGTGTCATTTTGTGGCCTCCTACGTGAGTGACATCAAAGATGGTAATATTGCAAATTGGGAATATTTATGGCTGTCAGCAGTCATGTGCCTGAAAAAGGACCCTTTAGTCAGACCTCTGCAGTTGGTGTTTTTTTAAGGATCCCTTTATGCAGCAGCATAAATGAAAGAGCTAGCTTTACTTTTTTGAGAACACTGTCAAAACAGCTGCACACATTTAGCCTTGCAAGCACCACTGTGTTTCCTGTGAATAGATGCAGCCAGGGAAGGCTATGCCCTCCTTGTCACATTGTTTACATAAGCTTTCATCAGGTTCCACCAGTCATGAATTTCACTATAGTGTTGAACGGAAGTACAGTTCCAAACAGCATATGTGTTCCCCAACCATGTGCAGGTGTTTGTTTTCCCCTATCCTACGTGTGTGTTTTCCTGCATCATGTTACCATTGGTTGGGCTAGAACGTTGTGTGAGGTTGAATACTACCCTAGCAGTCTGAAGGCCAATGACTGGGTGCATTCTGTATTTGATTTGTGTGGGAACCCTCACCTGGTGGTCTTTTACAACGTTGCTGTAGGCTGGGTTGGACCACCATCCTTAGACGTATAAGGTGTGCATTGCCATTTTTACATTTTCGACACATGCTTCATGGGAATAATTTACAAAAATTATAGAAATGCTCATGCTTGCAATATGCAATTCAATTAAGGGCAGATCAGTACAGGCAGAGGTTTGGAAAGACTGCTGTTTGAATTGACCTTTCACCTGAGACATACCTTCAAAACAGGAACCCAGAGACACAGAAAACTGGCCAAGGAACACGTGCATCCCCCAGCATATATCTTCATAAATCAGGGAATTGCTCTTGGATACATACTCCTATGACACGCCTCAAGAGCTCTCATGTTTCTGATTGTGCTGAAATTCATGTGCAAAGGAATTTGCACAAGCAGCTCCCCTTTCATGAATCAGGTGACAGGCAAAGGAATTGCTTTAACTCACTTGCATGTGCACCTGGGAAAATCCCACTTGAAGAAGCACAGCAGATTGAGGAGCCTTTTTATAATTATAATTGGTTATTTATAATGCCAGGGGTTTCTGGGCACGGACCCGGGGATCTAACCTGTGTTGTTCTGCGTCATCTTGCTTCCAAGGCGAGCGCGTTGCCTGTGAGCTATCCTCCCGCCTTGATTTATATGCAGGGTTCAAACATTAAACCAACCGGGTGTATAATGTAGGCAACTGCCAGGCATAGATGCTATGGATGGTCTCAATATTCTCGGTACCTAGAATACATAGAAATATTGGTGTGAATTGAAACATATTTAAATTATATACAATAAAGCATGTGATTGTGTACTCTTTCAAATCTCATTGGGCTTTATATGCTTTTTCACAATGCTGGTAGTCCTTTTTTATTGCTTGTTAATTCTGCAATTTTTTTAGTTTTGGCTATTAGGTGGTGCTGTAGCGCCACCTATAAAGCCAAAACTATTGGCTAAGGCAAACAGATAGGAGAGAGATGGAATGTCACTAGGGACACAGCCTGTGGGTGTCTGGCCTTTCCCCCCCTGACACCATGCCTGGTCTAGCAAATCCATATGGCCACTACAATCCTTGTGGCTCCCACTCTTTTCTTCCTACCCAAAATCACACCGTACTGGGTTCTCTTCCAGCTAGATCTATCGCGCAGGAACATCAAACTATGGGATTTTATGGGGTTAAAAATGCTATTTCTATGCAGTCTTCTAAAATGTAATGGATTAAATTAAGTCATACCGCAGTGCCTGGTGTAATAAAAAGGCCTTAACTAAGTGTGCCTTCAGCCACTTGATTTTTTTATTTTTTATTTTGTTTTATTGATTTTGAAACAAAAAGAAAAAGAAAAACAAAAAAAGAACACAAGATTTGAGCGTTTCAATTGTTACAACTCTGTTAGCATATGGTTACATTAAAAGAACAAAACTAGAGTCTCATTATACAGTTGATCGTCCTTGTGTTTGTTTCCGATCTCTAGTAGTAACAATCAGGATAACATTCTCCATACCCACCCCTCTCCCTCCCCATGGTTGGGCAGACATCATTGCGGCATCTTTTCTCTGTTGACATGCTCATAGCGGGTAATGTTAGGTTCACTATTGTGAGGTTTCCTAGATTCTTGGGTCTTAGCTGTCCTGTATTCAATGTGTTTGGGATTCTTGGTTCATTTAAGATCCTGTAGTGTCTTCGGGTTGGGAGTCTGTCGTCTCGGAGAGGTGTTTGCTTCGAAATTCCGACCATAAGGTCTCGCATTGCGATGCTTTGTTATGCAGGGATGCCGTGATCAATTCCATTGTATAAATGTTGGTTGACAAATGGATCCATTCCTTCTTACTTGGAACCTTTTGGATTTCCATTTTGTTACTAGCAGCGCACAGGCTGCTAATAATAGGTGTGGGGCAAGACACCTGAGTCTGGTCCATTCATCCTCATTTTTTTCCATTCCAAAGAGAACCAAACATGGATCAACGTCTCTTTGTATGCCATCTAGGTCTTTAATCCATGCCAGGATTTCCTCCCAGAATACTCTAATGTGTGGACAGCTCCACCACATGTGCCAATAGTCGGCAGTTTCTCCACATTCTCGCCAACATTTCGGGCTCAGACTCTGAAACATCTTGGACAATTTGAGTGGGTTGTATTGCCATCTATGTAGGAGTTTGATCGTGTGTGATTTATATTGGCTGGATAAGGACGTTTTGGATGCGTTTTTGCATATCATTTCCCATTGTTCTGGGTCTATCTCTCTCCTAAGTATCTCCCCCATCTGCTTCTAAGATGTTCCGTGGACCCGGTGCCTGCTTCGATAAGTTCTTGGTACATAGCCGATATCAAACCCTTCATTTCAGACTTAGAATCCAAGAGTTGTTCGAATGGGGTGAGTTCTCTCTGCAGTTTTACTTTCCATGCAGATTTTGTGAGGACTCCTTTTATCTGGATGTATTGGAAGGTGGACAATGGGCTTATCCCTAGGGCATCAGTTAGGTCTGGGAGAGGAATGAATTTGTCCTTCTGCTGGAGTTGCCCTACCCTTTTGAGTCCCACCTCGTACCAGGATTGGAATCTTCCTACCTCAGGTATGTGATCGTTTATACCAGAGGACCATAAGTGGCTAAGTGGGGACGGACAGGTAGTGATCTTTTTCATTGCTTTGCTTGGTTGCCAGATGTTCCAGATGGTACTCAGTATCGGATGGCCCTTCATTTGAAATTGTATCCTTTTGTGAGGGGTCCATAGCCATTCTGACACAGTGGCCGGCGAGAAGTAATGGTTGTCCATGTGGACCCATTGTAGATGGTTGTGATCACGTAAGTGTGGGATAAGGATATGTAGTTGTGAGGCTTTGTAGTATGCTCGCAGGTCGGGGAGACCTACTCCTCCTTTGTCTTTGGAAAGCGTCAGAGTGTTGAATGCAATCCCCGCCTTCTTTCCCTGCCAGAGGAACCTAAGCATAAGTTTTTTAGCTTCATCAAAAAACGCATTTGGTATCTAGATAGGTAACATCTGGAAAGGGTACAGGAATCGGGGGAGGCATACCATTTTAATGGCGTTAATCCGTCCTAACCACGAAATCGTGAGTTTGTCCCACCTGTTCAGATCGGCCGAGAAGCTCTGGAGGAAGGGAGGGAAGTTGGCTTTGTATAGGTCCGTTATGTTTTGGGTGATCTGGATGCCTAAGTATTTAAAGGCAGAGTGTTCGAGTTTGAGGCCTAAGGGCAAGAACTTGGTTTCGTTTTCCTCTTTCGTTCCTTGCAAAGGGAACAATATTGATTTAGTCTTGTTCACCTTAAACCCGGAGAGTTTGCCATATTCTTCTAATAGTTGGAGAGCATGAGGGACAGATACAGAGGGGTTGGTAATGTTTAAAAGTATATCATCAGCATAGAGTGCTATCTTATATTCTTTTGTTCCCAATCGCATGCCTTCTATTCTGGAGTCGGATCGTATCTTTTGGGCCAGGGGTTCTAGAGAGAGTGCAAAAAGTATAGCTGAGAGGGGGCACCCCTGTCTAGTACCACGTCCCATGTTAAACCATCTGGAATATTCCCCATTAACAGAGATAGATGCCGTTGGGGATGAGTATACTGCCTGTATCCCTTTCCTAAATCTCGGCCATATCCCCACCTTGCGAAGGACTGCCCTCAAGAATTCCCACTCCACTCTATCAAAGGCCTTTTTTGCGTCTATTGACAGTAGGGCAGGGTCACTTGGTAGTTCTGGTGATGAGTGGATGAGATGAAGAGTTTTGCGCATGGTGTCAGCCCCTTGCCTACCCAGTATGAATCCGACTTGGTCATTGTGTATGAGGTGAGGGATCAGTACTTCTAATCAAACAGCCAGTACCCTGATGTACATTTTTGCATCCAAGTTGAGCAATGAAATTGGGCGGTATGAAGCACAAAGTTTGGGATTCCTTCCCTCCTTTGGGATCACTGTTATGAGCGCCTTTGTAAAGGAGTTGGGGGCCGTCCCTGTTTCTAATATCTCGGTAAAGAGCTCTGTCAGGAATGGTGTTAGTTGGTCGCTGAAGGTTTTATAAAACCCAGCGGTATAACCGTCCTCTCCAGGGGATTTACCTACAGTTAGTCTTTTAATTGCCTCTTGGACCTCAGGTTTGGATATCAGAGATTCTAAGAGCTCAGTTTCGGGGTACGAGATTTTGGGCATATCTATCTGGGAGAGATAGTGTTCTGTATCTGATCGCCCTGGGGTCACTTCGGAGGTGTACAACGCCTCGTAAAAGTTGGCAAAACTCTCTGGGATAGTGTGGGGGGTTGGGGGTTCGTAGGGTTTTCTTCAATTATCTCTTTGACTTTCCGTTCTGCCCTTTGTTCCCTGAGTCTGGCTGCCAATAGTGCATCGGCCTTGTCCCCCTTCTCATAGAATTTCTGTTTGAGGAATCGGAGTTTGCGTGCAATTTGTTCGTGCTCCAATAGTTTTAGTTCTTCCCTTTTACGTTGTGTTATGTTGTTGTTGTCGCAGTCCATGCCCAGGTGTTCCCTGTTCTCACTCTCCAGTTGGCATATTTCGGACCTAAGTCTGTGCTCAATGATCTTTCTCTCTCTTTTTTTGGTAGATTCTTCTCTTATCAGGATGCCTCTCCAGGTGGCTTTACCCGCCTCCCATATTGCCTGCTTCGAGACTTCCCCATTGTTATCTAATTTGAAGTATTCCTCAATTTCAGTTGCCATTTCAATTTTAAATACTGAATCTTTCAACAGGCTTTAATTACAGCGCCACTTCCCTCCTGAAACAGGTACGTCTGCCCTACTTATATCTGACAGAACCATGTCATGGTGTGACCATGTTATCGGAATTATTTCTGATAGCGTTGTGGTGTCAAGGAGGTCCTTGGTGAGGTACAGGTAATCAATCCTGGTGAATGTTTTGTGCGGATTGGAGTAAAATGTGTAGCCCCTTTCATCAGGATGTTTAATTCTCCACACATCTTGCAGGTCGTATATCTCCATTATGTCTGAAAGTCCAGTGCGTTCACTTCTCATTTGGCTTCTCATCTCAGGGTTGCCTGGTTCCCAGTCTTTGGTCGGGTCTGCCCACTGGTTAAAGTCTCCTCCAAGAACAACCTGGCCGGATGCTTCCAACAGTATTTTGGGTATTGTCTTTTCTAGGAACTTGGCCTGTCCTGCAATGGTAGAGTATATTACTGCGACTGTTACTTTGACCTTTGCGATGTTCCCAGATATCAGGAGAGCCCGCCTGCTTACATCGGACCAGGTCTTATCCACTTCGAAGTTGATTCCTTTCTTGATCAGGATTCCGACTCTGCCTTTCCTGAGTGGGCCCGAGCCCCAGAATTCCTTTCCCCCTCTTTTCCCAAGTATTCCTCTCTCCTCCCCCTTGGCAAACTTTGTCTCTTGTAGAAGGAGAATGTCTATTTGAGATCTACGGAATTCCCTTGCCCCTAGTGATCTCTTGGTCGGCGAGTTGAGGCCTTTCACATTAAGTGTTCCTATCCTTAGTGACTCCCTACCCTTCCGCTCTTCAATTGGTGCCATTATCAGAGTATTTCAGTTGTGGATCCGAGACCCGTTTCAAGAAAATATATTGGTCATAAGGACTCACGTCGTCTTGAGTGATCCTTTGTGTTGCCGTTAATGCTTCATCCCCTGTACATTTCCTGTCTGCCCAGCACCCCCACCCTCCACCCTTCCCACATTGACGGCGTCCGTGCGGACCCAGGTAAAGACACTGGTCCTGCATTGAACCACCTTTAGGGACCGTCGCTTCGGGTCCCCAAGACTATTATAATATCATAATCTTGATTGAGCCCCCATTCACCCCCCATCTTTGTTTACATGGTCTGGATCTTTTTTGAGCCTAGACATCCTTACACAGTTCAGGCCATGGCCATATGTATTAGAATATATGTCGTTTAACCAGTGTTGTAGTTCATCAGTTCACCCCCCTGGGGGGTATTACCTCTCCGAAATTTCCTTGATCCCTTGACACGTTTCCTTCTGGGGCCCTCTATACGCCATCCTCTTTCTTCGTGATGTGGGTCTCCCCGATCGTGTTCCTCTGCGCTTGATCCAAGGAGTTCGGAGATGTATGCCTTGATCTCCTCTTCTGAGCTTAGCTTGATTTTGTTTCCGTTATATTCAAAGGACAGAGAGAAGGGGTACCCCCACCTGTATCTTATGTTCTTTTCCTTCAGATGTTTGGATATAGGCCCGCACATGCTTCGGAGTGCCAGGGTCATGGATGATAGGCCCTGGTATATCGAGATTTGGGATCCTTGGAGGGTAATTGAGTTACTGCCTCTTGCTTTCTCGAGGATCCGTGTTTCGTCCTGAAAGCAGTGAAATCGAGCAAGGACAGATCTTGGTCCGCCTGGGGGCCCTCCGGGTCTGTGTATCCTCTCTGTCTTAGGTTCATCAACAGTATCATCGGCAACTAAGAGTTTGATGATGTCTTGCAGGGTATTCTTCAGATCGCTCTCCATCTCCCCTTCTCGTTCCGGGATTCGGAAAATCCGCAGATTATTCCGCCTCTCCCGGTTTTCCAAGTCATCAAGCTTGAGTTTGAAGCTCTCCTCTCATTGCTCCCGTTCGGTCATCCGCTGGTCGAGTTGCGCTTCAAGAGTGTCTATGGACGCCTGATTGTTCTCGACCGATTCGAGCCTCTCCTCCATGGTATCTAGACGTTGGGTAATCTTGTCAATTTTGGAGTCAATGCTGGCGCCCATATTCTTTATTTCGCCCAGCAAGGCGGCAATGTCCCCTTTGGTGGCTGCTGATTCACTCTCCGAGGGATTTGGGTTCGCCATGATATGGGTACAGTTTTCGGCAGAAGTCGAGACGTAGGAGAATGTGGCTAGTTTCTCCCTAATGTCCATTGGTTCTCCCAAAGTTCCTTAGTGTCACCAATGCGGTTCGATGGGGAGATGGAGTCGGGGTCGGAGGAGGCAAAAGCCCCTGGATCGGGGGCCCTACCCTCTGCACTTCGACGTCGGTGTCCTCGGTAAATTAGGCGTTGGGAGGGGTGTCCGTTGTGCATTTGTTGGTATGCCCAGGGTACGGGCGGTTCAGTAACGCGTATGGGTTACCCGGGGTGCCCTTTAGGCAGTGTTCAGGTCCGGTAACGCTTTAGGGGTGTTTTCCTCATGTGCAAGGCGAAACATTTAGGGCACGAGGGGTCCGAACCGCCGCTGCGCGGTGATGGCGCCGTTGTTCACGGGGTAGATGGGATGGGCCTACCGTCTCCCCGCTCAGCTCTGTCTCAGGGCCTAGCCTGGTCCCGCTCTTCGGGAGCTCCGCCGACTCGACCGAGGCTGTCCCATCACCTTTGCGGCGAGGAACGTCGTCGGGAGTGCGAATTCCGTGGCCAGGGTTCTGGGTCTTTCAGGCTTTCTTCGTTCGGCAGGCCTAGGGTCCGCCTCCGACCGTTGCGCAGTTCCCTGCGAGCGGGCTGCGGAGCCGTTATGTGTGGCGTCTTTTTGAGGGACGTATATCTCCGGTTTGCAGGGGTCGTTTTCGATCGGGTTTTCGACCGAACGGAGAGGGGGTCCTCTGCTGGCAGCACACCAATGTAGAGTCTTGGGGGGGTCATCAAAGTGGGGGCTCAATCCTTCCAAGGGACCCAAAGTAGCGGAGCTCACGCGAAGTCAGACCACATCCGCGCACCCCCTGGTGGCCAGTTAGTCACTTCATTTTTAAGCATGCTTTTGAATCTTGGCTCTTCTATAGGCATCAGCTAGGACACCCCTGAGTAAGAAACTAGCTAGGTATTTGTCAGGCACTGCCATCATGTGCCCCAATACTCCCATAAGTTGCCAATATTTGCCATCTCGTGGCCGTGTAGTACTATTATGGCAGTGGCTTGCAAATGCCAATCCTATGCCTACGCAAATGCCAACTCTGTTGACTTTACTAATGTGTGTTTCTTTTTGTTTATTCTGTCACTATACCTGGTGTTGATCATAACAGTACAGGTTTCCTATCTTACCCTCCATGCAGACGACAAGCAAAAGGCACACAATACACAATGACTGCAGGCATTTTTCAAAGTGCTGCATAAGCAGTATTGATTAGCGTATAGAGATTTCAAGCTCATCCATTAATTAGCTCAGCACTGCAGCACTTATTCAAACATTTATACTGGATAATTTTTGATGTTCATTACTTTCAAGCAGCGCAGTGGCTTAAAAAAGCTTCCCTGTCCAACTGCACAAAAGTATGCAAAATAGTAAAAGAGATCTTGACAGGAAATTGTTTCACCCTAAAATCTCAAAACGCTTGCACTAAGTTTCGTCTCTTCTAGCCAACAGTGTGAATCCTTCCATTGAAAAAGCAAAACATGCACAACACAGCACTGTGCATTAGATTGTAGGAACGCACAGCAGACTGGGCCTGATTTTGGACTGGCCCATTGTAAAATCCCACCACCTCCACCATATCTGAAGCTCCCTCAGAATAGAGTAGATGTAAAACACAATCTTTCAATAACCTTCAGATGGGACCAGTTTCGATGAAAAGAACGACCGAAGTGTGCATCTGCAGAATTATAGTTTTCCATTCGCTGTGCTCGGGTATATCGAAGACTCCTGAGGCCACCACATAAGTCCTGCCGGCTGCTCGTTTCATTCACCAAACCTACCTCCAGCTTGCAATTGACTGGTAAAGGATTTTGGGTTTCATATTTGCAATGGTTGAAGTCCCAAGGGTAGACCTCACACTGTGAAGGTAACCTGGAGACATGCAAATGGCAGCGGTGCATGGTATAAAACCCAGTAACATAACATCACTTATGTGGTACTAACCCTCAGGGCCATTTGAGAGATGCATGTGCTGCCTTGATTATCTAGATAGCAGTTTTCTGTGGGCAGATTAAGAGAGGGAACACAGGTGTCCATGAAGCCATAGCTTGGCCTCCAAGAGCAGTGATTTGAATGGAGAGCCTGTAACCAGATGCCACGCTACTAGGCTGCCCCGATGGCCAGTTTTCTGGGCATTTGAGTTCTCTACAGTGGAAACTCCATTAACAGTCATACACAACTCTGGACCACAAGCCAACACATTATAGTCAATCTAGTTTTCTGGATTACTACTGAATATGTAAGGGAATAGTTTCTTACCTGTAACTCCATTTCTCCAGCATTGGTATGTTTCATGGATTCACCTGCTTAGAATATTCCCTGTTTGCAGGTTCCACAACAACGACAGAACATTAATTTAGTTAATACACCAAATGCAGGATTTACATTAACTGATAAGGTGCAGTTACTTGTCGATTGAGCAAGGCTCTGCTGATAGTAAAGGAAATGAGCTACAAATGATGGGCAATTTGCTACATTCATGGTGGTATATAATGATATGTTTATTTGATTTTATAGAGAGTGCACCGCAAAAGTTTCTTTCAAAACTTAGCAAAAGCGGTGCTGTGTTACAGTGAACTCATGATCAAACAGGGAAGGGCTGATGCAGAAGATGTGGGTGTTGGCTACATGAGAGTAGGGGTCACAGTGCATCAATGAGTGAACAGGAGGGAGCCGACACAGTAGGTGTGTGTGCGCGATGGGAGGAGGTTATTTGGACCGGTTTGTTCTCGGAAGAGGGGCTACTAGACCTTTGTATATATGTTTAGGGACTTGAAGTTTCACTCTAAGTTACCACGGGTAATCCAGAAATGGACCACTTATTCAGTGTGCTTAGAGAGGCACAGCTTCGCCTCACTGAGGAGGCTCCACAAGGCTGAAACACGTATCTAGAGTTTATGTTGGTAATGGACTGCCCAGGTGGGTGGGACCAGACTGATAAGCAAATGGGTATTTCTTCTCTGTGAAAGGTACAGTGTGCTAAAACGGAGTTGCAGACCCTCCAGAGTGGGCACCTTCCCATAGAACAGGTTATTTGCCCATGTTTGTTCTTGGTAGATGGGCTCCCAGACCTTTGTATATAAGTTTAGGGACTTGGGGTTTCATCCTAAATTACCCTGAGTAATACAGACGTGGACACCTTGCTCACTATGCTTAGAGAGACATAGCGTCACCTCACTGATGAGGCCCATCAAGGCCGAAACACGTGCCCAGGTTGCAGTTGGTACTCAAGTTCAGAGGAGAATTTCCTAGGATTTCGGTGCTGCACTGTCCAGGTGGGTAGGACCAGACTGATATGAAAATGTATATGTATTTTCTGTGAAAGGTACAGTGAGCTAAAACATGGTTGTAGATCCTCCCGAGTGGGCACCTACCCATATATCAGGTTATTTGGCTGTGTTGGTTCTCGGTAAAGGGGCACCTATATGTGAACATAGGAAAGAGCTGACATAGCAGGTGTGATTTCTGCGTGTTTTGGGAGGACCAGAGTGGGGCTAAAAGTGCATTATCAGCAGCAGTGACAGTTGGGTGGACCAGAAGTCACAGTTCATCAATGGGTGAAGAGAAAGGGTTTGACGCAGCAGACATGTGTGTTGGGGTCACAGTGCAACAATGAGTGAACAGGAGGGAGGAGATGCAGCAGGTGTGTGTGTGTGTGTGTGTGTGCATGTGTGTGTGTGTGCACCAGAATGGGGGTAACAGTGTAGCACCAGAATTGTGTGTTGGGTGGAGCAGAGTGCTGAAGAGGGAAAATCTGATTATGCCTTCCATCCCGAAAAAAAACCCAATCGGAAGAATCACCAATGACAATATGGCTGCCGATCATATGAGCTCACACTGCCCCCACAATGGATAACTACCATGAAAGGTACCCTGTCAGCAGGCCCCCCAACCTTGCAGTAATATGACCCTTTCCCAGAGTGGATGAAGACACACAAGACCGAACTGGAAACGGATACATGGACAGAATAGACTAAAGCACCAAGAAGCCATGCCTCAAGTCATTAGATACATCACAACGACATAGCCGCATTAGACAGGAAGCACATGTGCAATGTGACATATACATACTGCATACTGTCTGCACGTTTATTATTTTGCCACTTAGGCTTATCACAGCAACACAGGAATGCAAGAAGCAAGAAGAGCTTGTGTACATGCTTGCTGATGCTTACATTCAACTAACCCTATGGTATGACAGGAGGACTCAAGGGACCTGGCAGCCATGACACACTAACCTATGGACACTAGGGAAGGCATGTAGTAGAAGCCAGACTATGGTTTAGGAAATCAGCAGGCCATGATCGCCTCAGAGAAATCTTAAGCCTCACAAGATGCTGTGCAAGCAGAACTACCACGGCAGGAGCAAAGGCGCTACCAAGGCCACAATGCTGCAAGCGACATTCCTCACACTGAACCAAGGTGACACGAGCTGCAGTACAGGATATTCCCTGCAAATGCAAATTAATTCGAAGTAATTGAGCTCGCAAGCGTGCTCTCCAAACACGTGACCCGGCTGAACTGATACTGGGCCATGACTCGAAGGCTGGGAAGGGACAGCCGTCCCATGACCAGACACTGGTTTGCAACAAAATCTCTACTCTCCATCTACTCGTGTACGATGGGAATGGAATGCTCTCATGGCATTACACCATTGTGGTGCTGACACACAGTTGCACCTTGCTGATACATAATATACATGTATTGCAACCAAATGTCTCGTGGGCTGGGAATAGAGTTTGTCCCAAGCTTGGGAGGCCTACGGCCTGACCAATCCGAACCCTTGGGTCTAGGGGCAGATAGCGGGGGCTACTGACCAACCACAGAGCTTGCTCACTGTAACATTTTCAGAGTAGCGACTTTCAGGGATGATCCAAGCACACCACCTGACACAGCATTGTCCACTAACTTCATTCTTCTATAGGTTCCTATACAGGAACTAAAACTCAGTGGCCTATCCTGAGTTGCAATAGGTTTTGGAAAAGAGCCTTGCGAGTGACGCAGAGTGATGCAGAATGTGATGTCACTAGGTATGAAAACTGGCCTGCAAGCCAGAGCTCGCTGGGATGTGCCTGGACTTCCCTCCATGCATATGACCCCTGTGTGTTGTTGGCTGCAATAAAACCGCAGTGAGACTTTGCTGCTTGTGTGGGCCTCACGTCCTTTGGGACAAGAGAAGGAGTTAGGGCCTTCCTTTTTCTGAGTGTCCGCAGACTCCTAGCACGGCTCTGCCTGCCTGGGGGTTCCCCTAACAGTGCGGGAAACAGTGCACAGTGGAGATCCATGCAATGTAAATGTAGTCCACAAAAACATGAGACGCCAAAAAGCTGCCCTACTTCTTTCAAATGTGGTGCACTTTATTTAGATGTGAGGAGAAATATTGCGCTGATAAAGTAAGCAGATCGGTATTAGCTCATTCAATGTACAGAACCCCACAAATGACACAGAGATTCCTAAACACCAGTAACATTCCTTTGAACTGGCATAGGGACTGGGATTTAATCCATTTTTCATGGACAATAGGAAATGCTGAAAGATCCAGTTCAAAAAGGAACTCTCTGCATTTATTTGATAAATGATGTGCTTTGTGAGGAACTAATGGTGACAAGAATTAAGACAGACACAGGTGATCACAGTTCAAGGGTGTTTATTGAACGATGAATACTGTGTGCAGGTTGGAAAATCGCCTAATGTAAACCTAAATCTAAGATGGGAGAAAGCGTCGACCATCAAAGGAAAAATAAGGCAGTCCCAGTGGCGCTGTGTCAAAACAGAAAGGGCCTATACTTCGAAACCTAATTCCAAACCTCACAACTAATACAAAAAGGGGGTGTGGGTTAGTTCTCAAGAAAAGAAAGAAGTGTTCTTAAATAATATGTCAGGATGCAGTAGCTTAGGTTTCCCTTTCCCATGTTTTGGGCACAGGGTAAGATGGGAGCTTGGAGCACAGTACTGTCCAGTGCTTCTCCAACACAAGACAACAGTTCTAATGGCAGCTCTCAGGACACATTCTCAGGCTTTTCTAGCACGAGATGATAGTTCAGCTTTTAACTCTTAAGCTTTCAGTTATCAGGGCTGTCGATGACCAAGTCTCGTTTCACTTGAAAGCCTCTTGCCTTCGAGGACCTGACGTGTTCAAACAACAAAACAAAAGTTCCTTTAACAAATGAAAGTTTATTTCCAAGGTTTGCTGGTTGATGGGTTCACCCTGGGCTCCCCCTGTTCTGGGCCCTGACACTTCTCCATCGTTTATCAAAGGTTCATGTAGGATGCTGGTTTCACTCCTGGGACTCCCTCTTCTGGGCACTGCCCCTTCACCTATCGTTTTCCAAAATATATCACAGTTCCTCTATCAATCAACTTTGGGTGATAGCTTTACCCATGGATCTCCCTCGGTCAGGCTCAGACCCATCTCTTTATATTCTCTCGGGAGATGGCTTTACCCCTGGATCTCCCTCGGTCGGACTCGGACCCTGCTTGCCTCTTGCAAGATTTCTCCTCCCTCAATTTCTTTATGTCTTTTTCTTGGGTGATGGTTTCACCCCTCGATCTCTCTCGGTCTGGCTCGGCCCAGACCCTTCTTGCCTTTTTATCTTCTCGGGTGATGGCTTCACCCCTGGATCTCCCTGGGTCAGGCTCGGACCCCTCCTGCAGGATTTCACCTCCCTCAATTACTCAATGTCTTTTTCTTGGGTGATGGCTTTAACCCTGGATCTCCCTTGGTCGGTCTCGCACACCTCTACTTCTCATTCATATATGTCCAATGTCATAGGGATTCTCTTCGCTTTCTTTCACAGTGCTTGTAGATCAAAGTCTTTCGATTGTACAGGGATTTTGCTTGACCCTCTATATGACCACTTTGACCTATTTCGCAAGCCCTCCTCTGGCCTCTGGTACTTGTGGTTAGTCTCATATGGGGCTCGGCCAAAGTCTCCCGAGTTAGCACCCACATGGTGCCACCTTTCCCCTATAGCTGGTCTCCTCTTCACACTTTTGACAGTTCATTCAAAGTTCATCAGCTTTGGTTAAAAACGTGCCACTTTGCGATTCTCACTCATCACAGCCCGGTTCTTATCGGTTTTCCCCTCGACTCATTGGCTGCGTCGAACCACTTGGCGGTTGCCTTTCTGGAGTCAAGGCAGGTACCACAGGCGGCGGAGCTTCTCTCGCTCCTGTTTATTGGCATAGGTTTGCCCTGTGTACCTTTGACATCTGCTGCAGGACACTTGTGTTATTGTTCGCGGTTTTAGCCTCTATTCCACGAAGGCTCTGCTGGCCTGGGATGAAAAGGGCAAAGTCACTTCTTTCCTCACCACCCTCTCACTTCCTGCCACCTTTCTCCTTCTTTTGAACTGCTGTGCGGTAGCCATCTTGTCATGCTGTCTGCTGTACTCGCCTTGCTTGCACTGTGCTTTCTGGCTCCAACATTTATCCCTTTGGGGAAAAGGAAGGGCCGTCAGGTGTGTGTGGGTCAGGTTAATTGCCTGACTTTCCCTGATTCTGGGTTGTGATGTGTCAGGTAAACGGTTCTGGGATTAGACTGTTGTCTGTTGTGGTGTGAAAGGATGTTTGTGTCGGAAAAGAGGAGAGGTAGAGTTTTCAGATGTCTTACCGGGTCAGAAGGAAAAGAGGTGTCACATGGAATAAAGACCCTCATATTAGGGTTGTGGGGATCACAGAAGGGTAGGCTACATTTGACTGGGAGCAGGCCTCCAGATAAGGTGGGTACCAGGCCTTTTTACGCATGAAAATCTTGCAAATACGACAGCTTTATTATTTTCCTGGGTACATTTACACACAGGTTTAGAGCAGAGGGCAGTGAAAAGGTCAGGTTACTTGATATAAACTAGGAGGCTTCTTTTGATTTTTATCTACATAGATGCAATTGCAAGCCACTTCTGAAACAGAATGCATTTCTCTGAAGCCTTTCAAAAAAGTAAATTACACACTGTGATAAAAGGAATGGTTTCTTTCCATTCAGCTTTACAAACACTGTGCATAGTTTCCTAGATTTTAGGATTGTACAGTTAATTAGATGGAAAACTAAGTTGCAATTGAGAATTCATATTTTGTAACAAATTGCTTTTTTTCCAGTGAAAGCAAACCAGTATTGCACAATTGTATTTTTCATAGTTCCGGAGCTGTGTGCATAATCATGCGGAGGCAGATCATTTTTCCACTGATAATTTAATTTATACTAATTATAAGTGTGTAAAATGATGACTATGCACAGTCTAGATTACATCCATTCAACCTTGCAGTAAATGGGGTAAATTTCTATAAATGGTCAGTGGCAGCAGAGTCTTTGCTCAAGTGTGAAGGATTGTCATTACACCCATTACGGGTGTTCTAGCCTCTCAAATCTTCAAGACTACAATTAAAAAACATCCAAAACCTGACTCTCCAGGAAGTGCAAGCGCTGTTCAAAAACAAACCAATGAAAGTTACATTGGTAATTGAAATCGAAGCTCAGCAAAACCTGCCCCTGTGATGACCCAGATAGATATTTAACTTCATGGAGTGCTTCATAAATGGTTGTTCCAACATCTAGGTACTGTGATTATTATACCTCAGTCGATACTCAGTTAACCGACCTCTGAAGGATGTTAGCCAATAAGATAGCTCCGCCGGTTGAGCACTCATTGCTGCAATCTGTGTGTGATCTGTAGGTTGCAGGCTCGAATCCCGACAAGTCCAACTCAGCCTTTCATCTTTTCGAGGTCGATAAAGGAGTACCGACTTTGGTTTGGTGATAATTGTGACAAATGTGTTCTATGTACAGTGCTTGGCCAAAAGCACTATATAAATAACCATTTGACCATTAGATTAGATGTGGAGTCATTGCCTCTCTGCACTGTTGTATCATAACATTGGCATACTATTAGGCAGTAATAGCTCCAGGAAATGAGGACTCGTAAAACATCAAATGACAATTCTGCTATCGAACCTCAAAACACACAATACAATTCATGGCCAATCAATTCATTGGCTAGGTTTTTGTGATTTCAACATTTAAATATATACAGGAGAGATCAAATGGCCAGACCTTCGAAAAATAAAGAAAGGTGTATTCTGTCACAATGCAGAAAGCTGCTGTACGGTAATTATTTCCCTACAGTATGTGCATGTGTCGGCTGGATGTCACATACATTTTACTCTTGCAAAGGAGAAAAGCCATTTTTACTCTCACATTTACTCTCAAAGTTTAAAAACAGGGAGTAAAATACTCCCACCACAAAATCTTATCTGGAGCACTGACTGGGAGTTTGGTACATGATATTCAGAGGAACGGGATTGTTGGGGTTTGTGAGGCACACAGGAATATCTGGGATTGTGAAATGAACACAAGGGAATCTGGGACCGGTAGTGTCTTGTCAGAGCAAAATTAGTGCTTGTAAAAGAATAATCAAAAGGAAGTAGAAAAAAATGGTTGAGAGTTTTTGGGAGATGTGATTTTCCCATTCAATAGGGTTTGTGCTCTTAGGGGATTTACCAGATTGCGGGGGGTTGGTAGATTTTGATACAGGAGATTTTATGAGAGAAAGGGGGGCCAGATGTAGCACAGCCCACAAAGATCTCAGGGATCTCCCCCTCCTCGTCTTCTTCATCAGTAAAATACTGTGTCACATCTGGGGCAATCTCCCGAGCATAACCCCTGGTCCCCTATCCAGGTGATTCCCTTTCGCTCTTTTGCCCCTGGGGCTGGGATCTGAGCATGTCAGGCTTCCATTGGCCACCTGAATAAGGGCTCCTCTGGGTTGCTTGCGAGAATACCCTCAGGTTTCTCACAGCTTGCGGTATTGAAACGTTGTACATTACAGGAATCTAGAAACAAGAAATATCAGTGAAGTGCAGAGCAGCACTGCATGTAATGTAATGTAAATAGGGAATACTGTTTAGATGTTAAAACTTTATTTGTTACACTTGTTCTCAGAATACTTGACGACTGTTCCAGCCTCTACCTGGGCATTCCTCTTCACTCTTTGACCCCCAAGCAGAGTTATGAATAGTGGACCTCAAAGGCTTTACATCCTATTCCTCTCCACCCCCACCACTACGCACCATCTTTGATCTCACTGGCTGAGGAAGCACCATTGATCCCCATTCACAGTTCTTCTTTTAGTTTCCAAATGTATCAATGGCCTTGCCCCCCATCAGATTTGGTTATTGTTTTTTCCATTATGTGACATGCACCCTCCATTCTAATGCACTACATAACCTCCTTAACTCCCACCCTCCCTATACTCCTATTGCTTTGGCTCCTTCACCCTTCATGTCCCCTGCCACTGGAGTTCCTCTCATCCCAACATCGAGAACATCACCACTATTGTTGCACCTTTTCTGTGTCCATCTGTACATAATTGTCCTTGATTGTAAACATAGTTATAATTTTGAACTGCCATTGTGTCATATATTCGACTGTTTATGGGGTAGACGAACAAGTTACTTCTTACCTTGTAACGTTCTTTCGACGGGATGTTCCTCCGACGTATTCCTCATCTTAGATATCTCCTTCTAGCTCTGCTGGCCTCGGAAAATTTTTTCTCTAGAGGGCGCTGCGCGTCGACGTCCTCCGAGTCGATGTCCCTCGACAGCCGCCGTATCGACGTCAACGTCATCCTGCCTATAAAGGCCGCGCGCAGCGTCCGTTGCTCAGTTCCGTTTTGTAGCCCACAATAATTCTTTCTGCACTAGACTAATCACCCTGAAGGAGCGTAAGCTGCAACAACAAGGGAAGTAGAACTGCGTGGATGGATGGCAGGGTCGATGAGGAATACGTCGGAGGAACATCCCGTCGAAAGAACATTACAAGGTAAGAAGTAACTTGTTCTTCGAAGGGATTGTGTCCTCCGACGTATTCCTCATCTTAGATAGGCTCCCATAGCAGTATTCTATTATTGGAGGAGGGAGTACTGACTTCACGCTGTCTCCTATTGATGAATAGAATGCAGTACAGCCCTTCCAAACCTAGTCTCTTGACTGGAGGAGGAATCCAAGTTGTAAAATCGTGTAAAGGTATGGACAGACGACCATGTAGCGGCCGCACAGATGTCTTTAACCGCCACACCTCTTTTGAGGGCAAATGAAGCTGCAATACCTCTGGTCGAATGAGCCCTAAGGTTTTGAGGGGGCTCTTTCCCTGCCAGTTTATAACATTCCAGAATGGCTAGAATGATCCATGTGGAAATGGTCTGCTTAGTTATTGGTAACCCCAGCTTGTGACCTGTGTAACCTACAAACAGCTGGTCTGCCTGTCTTATCCTGGCTAGTCTACTGATGTAAAAACTTAAAGCCCTTCTAGGGTCTAGCCTGTGTAACCTCTCATCCTCTTTCCCCGGATGAGGAGGAGGATAGAAAGATGGTAGGGTAATCTTCTGAGTGATATGGAATTCAGAAACCACCTTTCTCTAGAGGGCGCTGCGCGTCGACGTCCTCCGAGTCGATGTCCCTCGACAGCCGCCGTATCGACGTCAACGTCATCCTGCCTATAAAGGCCGCGCGCAGCGTCCGTTGCTCAGTTCCGTTTTGTAGCCCACAATAATTCTTTCTGCACTAGACTAATCACCCTGAAGGAGCGTAAGCTGCAACAACAAGGGAAGTAGAACTGCGGGGATGGATGGCAGGGTCGATGAGGAATACGTCGGAGGAACATCCCGTCGAAAGAACATTACAAGGTAAGAAGTAACTTGTTCTTCGAAGGGATTGTGTCCTCCGACGTATTCCTCATCTTAGATAGGCTCCCATAGCAGTATTCTATTATTGGAGGAGGGAGTACTGACTTCACGCTGTCTCCTATTGATGAATAGAATGCAGTACAGCCCTTCCAAACCTAGTCTCTTGACTGGAGGAGGAATCCAAGTTGTAAAATCGTGTAAAGGTATGGACAGACGACCATGTAGCGGCCGCACAGATGTCTTTAACCGGCACACCTCTTTTGAGGGCAAATGAAGCTGCAATACCTCTGGTCGAATGAGCCCTAAGGTTTTGAGGGGGCTCTTTCCCTGCCAGTTTATAACATTCCAGAATGGCTAGAATGATCCATGTGGAAATGGTCTGCTTAGTTATTGGTAACCCGAGCTTGTGACCTGTGTAACCTACAAACAGCTGGTCTGCCTGTCTTATCCTGGCTAGTCTACTGATGTAAAAACTTAAAGCCCTTCTAGGGTCTAGCCTGTGTAACCTCTCATCCTCTTTCCCCGGATGAGGAGGAGGATAGAAAGATGGTAGGGTAATCTTCTGAGTGATATGGAATTCAGAAACCACCTTTGGGAGGAAATTAGGCTTCGCTTGCAGGACAACTTTGTCTTTGTGAAAGATTGTGTGAGGGGGTTTACAAGAAAGAGCTTGTAATTCGCTCACCCTTCTAGCAGATGTAAGTGCTATTAATAAAACAGTTTTAAGGGTAAGGAATCTTAACGAACAAGAATGGAGTGGTTCGAAAGGTGTGCCCATCAGGAAAGTTAGGACTAAGTTTAAATCCCATAGGGGAACTTGGAATGGTCTTGGGGGATAAACATTGGTTAACCCCTTTAGAAACTGTATTACCAAGGGTAATTTGAAATAGGATGGTTCTTCCGCAGTGCGCTTAAAGATGGATAGCGCTGCGAGATAGCCCTTAATGGTGCCAACTTGAAGGCCTGAATTCGCCAAATATAGTAAGAAGGACAAAACCATTGGTGTACCACGTGAAAAAGGGTCGATATTCTGTTCTCTACACCAGCTGCAAAATCTGTTCCAATGGCAGCGGTATAAAGACTTTGTTGCTGGCCTCCTTGCCGAAAGCAACACCTCCATAACATCATCAGGGAGGTCCCAATCCTTGTACCTCAGCCTTTCAGAAGCCAAGCATGAAGGTTGAGGGTTTTGATATCTGGATGGAGAACCTGACCTCCCTTCTGTGAGAGTAGGTTCTCTCTGAGTGGAAGTCGAATTAGAGGGCAGATGGACAAGTCTAGAAGGTCCTGTACCACGTTCTCTTGGCCCAATCCGGGGCAACTAGGATCATGGTTCTCCGGAATCTTCTCAACCTCCTGATCATTTGAGGAATGACAGGGACCGGTGGGAACGCGTACAGAAGCGGAAACCCCCAGTCCACTATGAACGTGTCTCCCAGAGCTCCTCTCGGGGGAAATTCCCTTGAGCAGAACAGATCGCATTTCCTGTTGAGGCGGGCGAAGATCTCTTGAAGGACTTCCTGAGCTAGCTCCCACTCGTGGGAGACTGTGCTCTGCCTGCTCACAGCGTCCGCTGTCAAGTTCTTCTCTCCGGCTAGGTGAACTGCCGATAGAGAGATTCCTTCTTGGATTGCCCAAAACCAGAGCTGCATCGCCTCTCTGCACAGGGGTAGTGATCCTACGCCTCCTCTTTTGTTGAGGTAATGAATGGCCACCGTGTTGTCCATCATTATCAGGACGTTTTTCCTTTGTACAGCTGGCAGGAACGCCTTCAGCGCAAGTATGATGGCTCTCAGCTCTAACAGGTTGATATGTAGTCTGGACTCTGATGGAGACCAACGACCGCTGATGGTCAAGTCGTTGGCGTGGGCTCCCCACCCCGTGAGTGAGGCATCCGTGACTACTGTTATCTCTGGCCAGGGTTGCCAAAAATGTTCTCCTTTCAGAATGTTCTCCTGACAGGCCCACCACTGAAGGTCTCGAGCCACCCTGTCGGGAACCTGAAGATCTGTCATTCTCCCTGAGAATTGTGACCACTGAGTCCTCAGTGCCCACTGGAGGGATCTCATTCTCAGGCGAGCCTCTGGCACTAGGAAAATGCAGGATGCCATGAGGCCTAGCAACCTCAAAAAGTCGAAGGCTGGGAGACGTTGGGCATCTTGGAACTTGGTAACCATCTGTAGAATATCTTGAGCCCTCACCTCTGGTGGCGAGGCTTTTCCCAGGGAAGTGTCCAGGATCGCTCCTATGAACTGGAGTCTCTGCGATGGTGTCATTTGTGATGTCTTTAAATTGAGGGAAAAGCCCAGTTTGTGAAGGGAGTGGAACACGTGATTTAGCTGGATCTGAGCTTGTTCCGAAGAAACAGCCCTGATCAACCAATCGTCCAGGTAGGGGTAGACGTGAATCCCCTCCCTCCTTAGACTTGCCGCCAATACCGACATTAACTTGGTGAAGACCCTTGGGGCGGAGGTCAGACCAAATGGTAGCACTCGAAACTGATAGTGAGAGTTGCCAATTGCGAACCTCAGGTATTTCCTGTGTTTGAGATGGATAGGCACATGGAAATAAGCGTCCTGAAGGTCCAGAGATACCAACCAGTCCTGGAACTGAAGGGCCTGGAGGATCTGAGAAAGAGTGACCATCTTGAATTTGTCTTTCCTGAGGAATTTGTTCAATTCTCGCAATTCCAAGATGGGTCTCAGTCCTCCGTCTTTCTTTGGAATGAGAAAGTAAGGGAAGTACCAGCCCTTGTTCCTCTCCGCTACAGGTACCGGTTCTATGGCACCTTTCTCTAGCAGGTCTAAAATTTCCTGCAAGAGGAGCGGATCTGGAGCTTTCTGAGAGCTAATCCCCGGTGGATGACTCTGAGGTATGCATAGGAAAGGCAGGCAGTAACCTTGGTCAACTGTTTCCAATGCCCAAGCATCTGACGTGATAGCCTGCCATACCGCCAGATGTTGAGTCAACCTACCTCCTACAGGTGTCCTGTGAGGGAAGTCCTCAGAGTGGTTTTGGGGCGGCTGATGCAGATGCCGATGGTAAAGAGGCACCTGCTGTTGCTGCGCCTTTTGAATATCTCCCCCGTCCACCTCGGCTAGTTCTACTTTGTCCCCTTTGAGCCGGTCGTCCTCTACCTCTTCCGAATGCGTAGTAGAAGCGAAAGGACTTGCCCCCCACAGAGGTTCCTGTGGGGCGAAAAGGTGTCTGACGGATTGCAGCGCCTAGGGATTTTGCTGCTGCTTTTGAAGTTTGCAGTTTCTCTAAACTGTCATCCGCCTTTTCCCAGAACAAAGAAGAGCCATCGAATGGCATGGTCAAGAGCCTGGCTTGCACATCTGGGGCAAAACCAGACTTTCTCAACCAAGCGAATCTCCTGGTTGTTGTACTTGCCGCCATTGCTCTGCTGATACTGTCAGCCGAATCAATGCCCGTCTGGAGGGATTCGCACATAGCGTCTTTACCGTCCTGTATGATATTCAGGAATGCCTCCCTTTCTTCTCCCTCCGGGATGCAGTCAGCCGCTGTAGAAGCACACTCCCAAAGTGTATGGCTGAATCTAGTAAGGGGTGCAAGTAGCATTAACAGATTTTAATGCCATGCTACATGCCAAAAAAACTTTCTTTGCCATAGCATCATATATTTTATCATCCCTGTCCTGTGGGACGGTAGGATAAGCCGTCTTGACATCGGTAGAAGATGCTGCCTGTACCACCAGACTTTCTGGGGATGGGTGTTTTGACAAAAACTCTGGGTCTGTAGAGGATACCCTGTATTTTGTAGACAGTTTTTTATTTACTGCCGGGACGACATCTGGGGTTTCCCAGTTCGTCATAATCTTCCTCTGAAGAGCTTTATGAAAAGGCACCACAGGATCCTCCTGTGGGCCTTTGTCAAGAATATCCGTGAGGTCATCTTGTTGGAAAGATTGTGAAGGTGCAGACCACCCCATAAACTCTGTGATCCTGGCCATTAAGGCTCTATAGGGGGTTTCAGCATGCTCCCCCGGGTCTGGCCTAGCAAACTCCACCTCAGGGGAAGTGTTTAACCCACTTGCCTCATGTAAGGAATCATGAAGATCCTTTAACCTGCGTTCTTCAGAGGAAAATTCCTCTCTAATTGGGATTACAGGTCCCTGCAACTCAAATATGTCTTCCTGTTCAGACAATTCACCCTCTTCCATAATTGAGGACATAGTTCTCAATTGTTCTGAACTCATAAAGGGTGTAAACCCCATTTCCAAGGCAGAGGGTGCCGAACTTGTCATAATCGGCCTCGAAATCGTCGATGTCGTCAACACTGACGTCGAAGGCTTCGAGCGTGGCGTCGAAAACAAAGGCGGAGGCCTCGATGACCTCGACAGAATTGGGATTCTGCTCGACAATCTCGAAGCCATCGTCATCGAGGACCTGGGGATCGTCACTGGGTGTGTCGTAACCGTGACTTTTCTTGGCGTCGATGCCGGTGTCGAAGCTGGCGTCGAGTCGACAGACCCGTGTGTCGAAGGTCCCTTCGACAACGGCGTCGAAGACACCGACCTCGGCGTCGACGGAACCTTCGTCGACGGCGTCGACGGGACCTTCGAGGAAGGTTTGGAGGTCATAGTCCTACTCGAGGGTTCAAGACGCGCTTGAGAGGTTTCCTTCGCTGGGTACTGCGACTCGCGGCGTTTTTGACCTTTGGGTCTTTCGACCAGAGCATCGCTCTCGGCAGTCTTCGAGGGGGTCAAGGCCGCTTTCTCGAAGACGCTCATCATATTTTTGCGTAATTCCTCCCATTCAGCCCGGGAACTATGTTTCGTGGGGCAAGGGATTCTCTTTGGCGAAACAGAGGAAGAGGAAGACGGAGAAGGGGATCTTCGACGTCTCCTCTTCGAGTGCTTCGATCTCGAGGAGTGATGGGACCCACTCCGAGACCTGGAGCGCGAATGGTGATGAGGAGACGAATGTCTCGACTTCGTCGACGAAGAAGAAGCTTTAAAAGTCTTACCTTTCTCCAGCTTCCCCCTACGCTCCTTCAGGGCCTTAGCTGTCATGGACATATAGTCCTCGCACTCCGAACAATGGTGTTCAGCTCCCAAACACCACAGACAAACCCTGTGAGGGTCAGTCAGCGACATCTTTTTCCCGCAATCTCGGCATTTTTTGAAGCCGGATCGAGGAGTTGTCGGTTCCGACGAAGAAGCCATCGAGTACGGATCGAATAACTCGAGGTGAATAGGTTTAACCTGACAAAACTGAGCAACGGTATTCCGAGGCACTGAGTAAGCGCGGATAAACGGAACTGAACCTTGGACGCTGCGTGCGGCCTTTATAGGCAGGATGACGTCGACGTCGATACGGCGGCTGTCGAGGGACATCGACTCGGAGGACGTCGACGCACAGCGCCCTCTAGAGAGAAAATTTTCCAAGGCCAGCAGAGCTGGAAGGAGATATCTAAGATGAGGAATACGTCGGAGGACACAATCCCTTCGAAATACATTTTGAAACCACAACATAAACCTTTTTGACCAGTAGCAGGGGTATATAAGGACAGCTGGGTGATTAGGGTTGTGTACAGCATACATGTAACTCCTGCTATGCATACTCTCATGTATAGATTGGCAAGTTCCAGTTAAGAACAACTAGGTCTATATAGGTATTAATGTACTAAGCATATGCATTCACTACAGGGACATATATTATTAAGCAAGCACCTACACAAGACCTCAAGTAGTTATGCATTCACTAGATGCATATATTATGTCTAAAACGCAAACAGAAGCCTCAAGTAGCAGTGCATTCACTGTATACATATACGAATACTAGAATGCCAACACAATGCCCCAAGAAGCTATGCATATAAACGACACACATATACACCTTTTTATTTAGCACTTAGAAATAGTTTATTGAGAATGTTAGTTAGATACATATATTAATGCCTACCAGGCAAATAATAAAACCATAGGTTTTACTTTCAGTAATTGACCGTGCAACCATACTATGGTGCTTGGATTATTGCAGTGCTCTGCTGATGGGGGCAAACACCACCTGCCTACGGAAATGCCACGTCATTCAGAATGATGCTGTCCACATTATAAAGAAAAGGCTGAGGAAATAACACATCTCCATGCACAGGAGGGACCTCCATTGGTTGCCAGGCAAGGATCGTATTAACTTCAAAGTAGGCACCGTCGTTCATCGCTGCCTCTTTTGGACTATTCCACTCTACCTAAAGTCCTTAGTCTGCTGCTATTCTCCGACCAGATCATTGTGCTCCTCCAACCTAGCACAGTTCCATTACACTGGATTTAAACGTTCTAAAGGCTTAGGAAGATCTTTCCCTGTCCATGCCACAAAGTTTTGGAACGCTCTTCCCCTTAAACTTAGACTTGAAGTAAACGCCACAGTATTTCGTATAGCATTAAAATCCTACCTCTTTAAGTAAACAGATTTTCTATCCGCCCGTAGGGTCAACCTTAGGATCTTGAACTGTCCTGTCCAGTGTATTTGTGCGCCCTGAGCTCCACAGGCTGCCATCACGTTAGAAGTAAAAAAAGAACATTTGGGGGGACAAAGGCCCAACAGTATATTTTGAAATTTGCATACCCAGAGTCAGGAAATACCAAGTATGTAAAAGTCCCTTCTCTAATCTCATAGACCAATTAGGCCAAGCAAGATGGAACATATAATGAGGATCCAGATAGATAAGGGTAAGGCAAGGATGGATCCAATTAATAAAGGGACATTTTTTAATCAAATAAGATAACCAGCAGAAGGCAGGTTACTTTAAGAACTTTAAATGTATAATGTGGTAATAATAAAGACCCAATTATGACCCATTTATGTAGGGACATTTATAATAAACAAAAATGACAAATAGGTAAACGAGCTATGGCAAATATGTCAGTGTCCGGGGTAGAAATGTAAGACTCATCATTTGGCAGCTGACATTACATTTAATAAGCTCCAAAAATCAGTATATAAAGGGGACATGAGGTCAGTTTGAGAGCAGCCTCAGAACAAGCCGAAGAAGCAAGGGTGCTGCCCCACAGCCAGGCAGGCAGAGCAGAGAGAAAATGCCCAAATGATCTAAAGAGAGAAGAACCTCAGAAGACCCAACGGGAACAGCCAAGAAAAAGATGGCAGCAGCTGAGGACATGGGAATGATCAAGCCAAGCTAAAATATAAACGGATTATTTTCCATTATCTTTTTAGAAGCACGCGTGTACTATTCAAATGAAAATAATAATTAACATTATTCAAAGAGGTGCAAGGAAAACAACTCAAGGAAAGCATTTTTGGTAGTTCCCACTAGTGAGGTGCCAGTAAAGGCCTTCAAGGCGAGCATTTGCTAGAGTTCCTGGTGAAAATACCCAATAGGCTAAGGGACTGATTCACAGAGCATTTTCCTATGGGATTGTGCCATTATCAAACGCTTCTGTGAATCAGGCCCTACGTGTAGAAATAGAAGGAGCGATTTCTAGCATGTCAGTTTGAAGTCCCAACACTTACATTATAGGGGCACCAAGAAGGCCTGCATTTCCTTTTTTGATTGAGACCAAGACAATAAGCATGATTAACGTTAGATCTACCTGATAAGAGTTGCAACATTACATGAAAGCATATTTTTGTCCAGTTCCATGCTTTTACGTATTCCAAATATAAACAGGTAGAAGAGTTTTATAAGAGTAAGATACAAATGCAAACCATTGCATAGTATTTTAATTAATGAAGGGTGAATATCTTTTGTAAGAAGTTGAATCAACCTAAAATGTGTTTTGTTTAATGTTGATTGCGGTGCTTATCTGCCAATTCTGCTCACCCTCTCAAAGGTCTTCGACATAGTAAACCAATCCAACCTGCTCCAGAGCCTGCAATCAGTCATACACATCTTCAATGAGGTTGAAATGTTATTTCTTTCACTCTGAGAGGATTCAGAGCATATAATTAGGCAACCTAATCTTGCCACCAAGGCCTGTTCCCTGCAGATTTCCTGAAAGTTCAAAGATATCCCCCCTGTTGGTTCACATTTACATCATACTTCTGATGGGCCCGCTGAGAAGATATCACCCTATCGCTCATTGATGATTTGGCTGCGCGTCCCTGGGAAAAACAAGTCACTTGCAGCAATCACTAAGGCACTGAAGGCCATTGAACCATGAATGAGTGCCAGAAGTCTCTCACATAACTCAATACACCCACCACTGTTGACCAATTTGAAGACATCTCATGTGCATCCAGCAATCACTGCATCCTTTTATAATTTCAATCCTGTCCTCAGTCATGTGTCTTCCTCTAGTTTCTTCTACGCATACCTACTCCCTGGTACTACATTTCCTGCTGAATGACTGCTGCGACTCTCACTTTCTTCAATTTCCTTAAAAGGCAACTTTTAGAGGCTCCCTAATATCCTCCCACCAACCAAACATAGTATTACCCACATTTTCAGTTGCACCAAATACTCTCCATTTAGACATCACTTACCACCTTCTCCACAGTTATTTCTGTCCAGCACAAACATCATTCCCCATATTCATTCTTCTTGTCTGCTTTCTCAATGTGAACATTTAGGCATCAGTGAAACTATACACCCGCATCTCTCATCTTTTCTTGCGGCCCAGTCCTTGGGGTAAGCGACCACCTCGATATGAGTGACTTCCTCTTATTAATCAGTTTCTCCAACCACATCTTTGCTTATATCCCTCACATATTTCCCTCCTTCCCCTCATTTACAGACAAACTCCATATTCGCATGATGACTTCACCTCTGCCATTTGATAACAGAGGCCTACAGCTGGCTAAATGGCTACCCTTGACATTGCTAAGATCCTTAACTTCCCCACACCTGCCCTACCCTCATTTACTTCTATGTCACAAGAATATGATGAGCTTGCTCATCGACAGCAAGCTGTTTACTTTAAAAACCTTCTTCTTGATGTCTCCCAATATGACCTAGATCCCTTCAGATGTCCTCTGTTTTGCAATCCATACCCTATTCACCAGATTCAACCCACCTTCCTTACAGATGCCAAGATGACTGGTCCGAATATCAAGATGACCGGTCCACTTTGTACCACTGGCCACCCTCCAAATGTATCATTACTCATTTTAAACGTGTGCATGCCGTACTTTTCACTGGTCATCTGCTTCTACAGCCCTTATGATTACCAGTCAAATATTGCATGACTATCTGTTAATCACCTTTCAAGATTCAGCAACTTTACCCTTAAAAAGGTTCCACCACAAATCCGACCCAACCCCCCCCCCCAGACAAAGATCCAAAAATAATAATAATAATTTAGCATTTATATAGTGCTACGAACCCTCAGGTATCTGAGCGCTGCTTATTATTATCCATGGTGTGTGGTGCTCATTTATCGACCTCGGAAGGATGAAAGGCTGAGTTTGTCCCTGCCGGGATTCGAGCCTGCATCAGCAGACACTGCACAGATATCCAAACAAGCGCTCTACTCGCTGTGCTATCGGACCGGCTGCTACCATCCTGAGCACATTCAAGCTTCCTGCTTGAAGAATCTCCTGTTCTCTCTTGCCTTCCATGAATGGTTGATATCTCCTGGAAAAAGAGTCCCATGCACACTCAACAGACTCTGACCTAAAATGTTGACACATTTGCAACATCCTCATAATGTCTCACTCAAGCTACTCTCCTTAGCATTGGATTCTTGTTACCATTCTGTGTTGGGTTCCTATGTCCAATATCAGGTGTCTGCAACCGTTTGGTCGCCAGATGTTTTGGAGCACAGCTCTCATCAGTCCTAGCCAGCATAGTGAATGGGGAGGGATCGTGGGAGTCGAGGCCCAGTGCATCTGGAGAACCAAATATTTCAGACCCCTATCCTATATGCTGGATTCCGATGTATCGCACGCTCTTGCCAATGAAAACCATTTCTGTGGAAGATGTTCAGTAAATAAATAAAAGCAAAAGCTTACATAAATGTCATTTTTCCCTTCTTGAAGACTTGATTTTTGCCACATTGAGACGAGGAATTCAGAAAACATGTGTTGTCACATTCTTGGCCTGAGGCCAAGGTTTCACTTAGTGATTGCAAAGTTAAACACTTCCATCTAACTTTCCTCCTCACTTTATGTTAGTCAGCAAATATTAGGCGTAGATATTTTGAGCTTAAATCTGACTCCTGACTACATCCATATGCCCAGAACCTGTCTAGTCGTCCCCACTAATCAGCGCCTCGTTGGGCTTTGCAGGCCTCTCCAAAAGCTGAGGCTCGTGTAAGCTGGAAGCACTGTATGGCGCAGCAGCTGGAATTAACTGCAACCACATTTGAAATTCCAGAAGAAGGATGACTGTCTTCAGAAAATGACCGACAATTTGCTTACGCTTTCTTCTTTCTTGATTTTACTCTTTGACATGGAAAGCTGTCATGTTTGGCAGCCCCGGTTGCTGATAATTATGACAAGGGATGGCCTGTGGCAGGAGAACAGAAGAGAACTGAAAGGGTGAAGGGGGAAGTAGAAAGGGCTCTGCTTCCCAGAGTGATTCCACTGCACGAATGTGTTGCACTTAATATTTATAGACAGAAGAATGTGCACACGGCAAGACTTGAAAAAGTGTGTTGTGGAGTAACGTGAGCATTCTTTCCCCCAAGGTTTGCATGCACCAGGACATTACCACGTATAACACACATGCGCATGATAACGTCTCGTCTAGGCTTCCAGCGAGTCAACATCAGGTGAGTTCTTAGGGTGCTAAAAAGTGCTGGGGACCAAAGTAGCACCAGATGGATTCTGCAAGCCAGCAAAGTAGCTCAGCGAGTTAAGTGTTCTGCCAACATATATGTTTAGCCTGCAGGACACAGATTGGAATCCCAACTGGCCGACCCAGCCACTCATTGTTCCAAGGATGATAAACTGAGCAGCATTTTAACTCGGTGACGAGCTATGTGTACACTTCTTAGAAGAGTGGGAGTCATGCCCGAAGCACTATAAATAAACTTGATATTATTAGTAAAAGCATCAGATCTAGATTATAGCAAAGGTGGTGGTGAAAACTGCTACCTCACCTAAACCAGCATACATCCCTACTCTCTATGCAAACTGATCAAAATGATGACTTTTTCCTATCAAATAATGTGATTTTATTTAAATCACATTTTTTTTTTATTTATTGTATTTATCAAAAACCATTTGATTTTAACAAAAACGTAGGTAATTTTCTCTTTTACACCACAAGACAATAGACAGACAGAGGAAAGAAGTTCTTCGTCCTTCGATGATTTTCAATTGTAGTTTTTTTTCCTCTATTTCCTCGATCAACTTGAGGGCATGTTGCAGAATTTTTACTGTTGCAATTGACCACATTATTTGACGTAAAAAAGTACACCTCAGTACATCACTGGTCTGACACCTATCTCGCACTAGATGTTTTGGACTACAACTCCTATTATCCCTTACCATTGACTATGGTGGCTAGTGTTGATGGGAGCGACAGTGCAAAAAATCTGGAGTCAATGTTTTCAGTACACCGAGTATGATGCTCAACCTGTAAGTGGAAGAGATCACCTAGTCCAACTCCCAGTGAATGCATGAACATGCAAAACAGTTGGCGAATGTGGATTTTCTGCACACAGGCCTGATGTGCGTCCTGCGGCAGCCCCGTTGCAAGCCCTCAACTTAAGATCCCCTCCAATTATTAACCCCACATCTTATTGACAGGGTCATCTTCTTACAGACTTCCCCAAGGTGCCCAGCCCATCGGGTGGCCAGACGAAAGGCAATTGGCAAAGTGTAACACCTGTTTGCCTGTTGACGAGGCTCACACTCCTCATATCCACCCCAAGTTGGTTGACACAACTTCCTTGCAGGTACTCTGAGCTCTGTTACCACAATAACTATCCCTGAATTGCGCCAAATGACTCTCTCACCTGAACGGTCTAAATAGGCCCCACTTGACCCATCCATTTATCATATCTTGATCAGTGACATTCTGTTCATCTGAATTTTGTCCATTAGATGCCTCTTGCACCTGAGTTGTGTCCCTCAGCAAAATATTACACCTCTCTACTCAGTCCTGCAACATGTGATCTTAAACTAACAAAACAACAGAAAAAGTAGGAATGGGTACGTTTTTGGGTTTCTGTTTCACACCCAAAAACCACATGACTATCTATAGAATATTGCAAATTGGATTCTCGAACATAACACACTCACTACATAGTAGCCAAAAAAATAAACTCTCCCTTAACAAACGCCACAACCATGTCATTTATACACAACATATCGCTATATTCATATAAACATATTTGATTAAAAAAAACACTTCTTTAAGCCTTCATTTTTCAAACAAAAGCAATAATAAGGGTTCACAAAAGTGCATGTTTCAAAAGAATGCACAGATGTTAAAGTGTGATATTCAGCACTTCGGTATATATGCGGGACTGCTACTGTGACATATTGAATCAAATGTCTGTGATTAGGAAATACAACTAGCCAAGTATACAGAGGATATATGAGCACAGGTCGTGTAGATGTTATCGGGTAGAAGATAAACTGCTAACTGACCACTATTTGCAAGCTGAATACAATGACCACGAGTTCTGGCTGGTTTTTCAATAAATTACATCACATCCAAGGAGAGGCAACGGAGATAAAGTGCTTATTGAAACAAAACCAAAATTGATAAAGCATTTAATACAGCAGAGAATCGTTTGCATATCTGTATTGAATGTAATCAAATGATGTTTGTCTACACAAAGTAAATGTTCTTATGATATCATTATTTTTCTATTTTTCAGCTTCGCCCTCGGACTCGTACCACCATCGGAAATCCTTACACACTTACATCATGTCCACCCCCCACTGTATGAAGTTTCAAGAGTGTACTGAAATGACTCCTCCTTTCCTTTGAAGGAACAGATAATTCAGCAATTGGGATCATACTTTCCAATCCAAAGAAGGGGCACCCAAGGAAGACCACTACCCACTGGGACATCAACCACTGTATCAACATTATGCAAGGGATTGTGAGTGACACGGGCGGAGATCTGTAGATACACTTGGAGACTTCTTTTTTAATTGGAAAGACTTTTTGCCATAATGATCCCTTTTGTTTTCCCAATCTAGTACATAACCGCGGATACAACTTGTGGAACAAATCCTTGAGTTGTGTCCTGTGTGGTGTCCAACTGAATTCCTGACTGAGCTCATCTCCTTTGGGAAGGATGTGAGGGGTGGTTGGCTGAAAGTGATAGGCTTGTAAACAAATGTAATAACACAGAGCTAAAAAACTGAATGTAGAAATGATTTAAAATGCACACAAATCAAAAAATAATCCAGCCTGACAATGTATACATTGTTAAGGTAAAATGATAAACAAAAAGAGGATTATTGTTCCTTTATCTACCCCTATCCCAGTTGGAGCCTACAATTAAAAGCTTGAAAATGAATATCAGCCTAAATGAATCTCCTCTGTGTTTTTATTAAAACGTTAACAAATCAAATGAAATCAAATGCATGAGATGATCACCTGCTTGCAGACAGTGTCTCACACAGTATCCACCTCTATACATCCCTTACATTTCTAATCACTGAGCATACATTTTCTTGGGGGACATGCTGCAGCACACAGCCACTCCACTTCATCCACTTGCTGCTGTGGCTGCAACCATCTAACATTAACGACAGTTTCCCTGTCTTTAAACGTATACCAAAAAGGAAAGGTAAACCAGAATGGAACTCTTCTGAGCTTAGAAGTAATTCTCGAGCCCTGTGAACAGAAGATAACTCTGTTTGCAGTTTTGTATGGATATTTGGGCATGGGCTTCTGGTTTTTCCAAGATCCTGGGAAACAATGTTTGCTGGCTTCTAGATTGGGGAATCCATCCCTATTCCTGCACAGCTCAGATGTTTTACCAGTTATAATTATATTCCTACTGAAAAAGAAGCAAATTGAGAAAAACAAAAAATATATAAGGTTAAAATAATATGTGCTATAAATCGTTAATCAACCTTGTTGCGTCAATTTAGGCTGAGCATTCCACTCAGTCCTCAGAGGTTATTCAGCATAAGACTGAAAAAGGATTCTTTTTCCGCATAATAATGCCAAAAAGAAGTTTTCTGGCCTCCAGGGTAAAATAATAGTTTTGTCATCAAAAGAAAAAAATGTACTGTCATCAGTAGCACTCTGGGATGGAAAATAGAAAAGGTGAAACGGTTCTATAGTTTTGGGAACACTTAATGCCACCCCAAAGCATAAATCATAAAGTCCTGGGCCAGCGGAAGAGATTTGTGAGCCTGCAGAGGAAAGATGGATTCCACAGGAGTTTGCTGAAGTTCAGATGTAGGCAATGCAAAGCTAGAAATGACCTTCCACTTCCCAAAGCGTTTTTGTCTTCATAGATCCAAACAGTCGTAGAAAAGCTCTGCGATTCTCACTGGTTTGCGATTGCGTGAATGTCATACAAATTACATGGCATGTGGAGTGCAGCTATGTTAAGTTTTTAATTGTGCATTTTTAGGCCAGTCAGAGCAGGGAATGGAAAACACAGCAGAAGTACTGGGCTTGCAAACGTGTCCCAGTAGATGTTTACACCTATTGTCAAATCTTAGCCCGCCACCCAGCACGCATAGACTGCATTCTATTGTTGACATTTCTACGCACAAAAGGGCCACAAAAACGGGAATACAAATGGAATATTAAACTCACATGCATCCCATATGTGTTCATATGTTTTCATTTTAAAAGGTATATGTAGTGTGATAGGTAGAAAAAGAAACAAAGCATGTAAAAGCGGATAGACAGCCATATTGTCTGAAATTGCAGTTATGAGATTAGGTATAAAGTCAGCAAACTTCTTCTCCTGTTCCTGCCCCGGGACTTTTCGAAAGGAAAAATGTATTGTAAGGCTCCTCCCAGCTCTAGAGCAGTGCCCTCCTGTGGCCAAATCACCATTTTCACTGAACAATTATTATTGAGCACCGCACAGTGATTGTTCATTTTAGGAATTCAAACAATTCCATTAAATACCTCTGTCAGTTCCTTCATGCTATCTAGCTTTAAAATGTTTTCAACCTGTTTTTGCCCAAAAAATAATAACACCAATAATAACTAGAAGAAAAAAATAA
Source organism: Ambystoma mexicanum (assembly GCF_040938575.1). Taxonomy (NCBI): domain Eukaryota; kingdom Metazoa; phylum Chordata; class Amphibia; order Caudata; family Ambystomatidae; genus Ambystoma; species Ambystoma mexicanum. The sequence continues at coordinate 122,129,610 of NC_090933.1, read as the reverse complement.
GAAAAAAAAAGAAAAAAGAAAATGTTGCCATAGACGTTTAGGTTCCACCTACAAAGCCTTATGCATCCCAAGATCCTTGTAGCCTTGTAGCCTTGTAGGCTCTCCTTGTAGCCTTGTCACAATAGCCATACATTTCCACATCTCATGAACTTTGATAGCCCATAGATGCCGCAGCAGGAATTCCGGCAAGTGCATCTTCCACTACCAGTGAAAAGGACTGCAACCTAAATGCATGTCACGTGGCTGGTACTGACTCATGCAACGTTGCATGTTGCCACAACTTCAACTACGATGCAAGCATCAAGAAAGCTTTGCCTGATACTTCATATCTCTGTGATCCATCGTCCAACCTGAAGGGTGCCGTATCCATTATTTCCAGGTCGGATATGAATTTAATCTAGCTACTATTTGTCTTTTATGAGATTTCCTGTTGCTGGAACTCACATGCTTTGCGTATCAGCCAGAACGCCCTTAAAAATTGAAGCATTCACTTTTTCGTATAAACCAATCAATAGCTATGAAGTGACCAACACAGGTAAGGTGGTGGTTATTGTTATTTGTTATCCATTATCAGATGTATTTTATTTCTAGGGCTGGGACACCTCGCCTTTTTAGATTATGCCATTTTAGTTGGCTGCCAGGAAACTGAAGGGAGAACAAACATTGCACAATATAACTTAACTTTAAGGCTTGACTGCTCTTGTTTTGCACAGATTCACCTTTGAGGAAAGTGGAAACTCACATGTGCACACAGGGCCCCAATGAACTCACCAGTGGAACACAGGCGAAAGAGAAGCCAAAGAGGCCATTCTGTAGACTTAGCCCCTGGCCCAGAGCCTGTGCCGGCCTATTCATGTTTCCCATCTTTCTATCAATTCCCTTTTTCAATGGGAAAGGAAAGGAAAGGAAAGGAAAGGAAAGGAAAGGGAAGGGAAGGGAAGGGAAGGGAAGGGAAGGGAAGGGAAGGGAAGGGAAGGGAAGGGAAGGGAAGGGAAGGGAAGGGAAGGGAAGGGAAGGGAAGGGAAGGAAGGAAGGAAGGAAGGAAGGAAGGAAGGAAGGAAGGAAGGAAGGAAGGAAGGAAGGAAGGAAGGAAGGAAGGAAGGAAGGAAGGAAGGAAGGAAGGAAGGAAGGAAGGAAGGAAGGAAGGAAGGAAGGAAGGAAGGAAGGAAGGAAGGAAGGAAGGAAGGAAGGAAGGAAGGAAGGAAGGAAGGAAGGAAGGAAGGAAGGAAGGAAGGAAGGAAGGAAGGAACAATGCAAACCTGGGAAGAAAAATGTAGATGAAAAGGAAAATGTAGATGAAAAGGAAAGAAAGGATGACACCGATATACAGTCTATGGTGCAGACTCCATGTTCAAATTAGGAAACGTATCCTGTTTGAAAAATGTTAAAGAATGTCCACCACATTACTGTAACACTACTGTGGAAATGTGCATACTAGCACTGTTAAAGTTCTGCACACACATGCTATGGCATCTGCAGCAGTGCAGATCCATAGAATAAGTATCTGTGTATTAACACTTCCGCCTGCAAGTTCATGTGACCTGGGCCCCTATCTCATGTCATAAATGAAACACCTTCGGACACAATCAAAATATGCGTATTATGGGACCTCCCCAGAAATTGCAATTCCAACAATAAGGAAGGCTACCAAACCGAACTGTGACGTCTTCTCCGAAACCAGTACAATATGACCATTATTTATACTTCATTGAATATTATTTAATCTGACCCATTAACGGTTAATAGTATTTGTCAATCCACCTTCTCTGGTCTCCTTTCATCAAAAAAAGTAGAAAACTTACTTTCAGAGGACAACCTGTACTGAACTGATTAAGGTCCAATTGCAAAAATGCCTGATGCATTTTTATTGATCATTTAAATACAAATTGTGCTCCAGGGGCCAATATAGACCTATTTCTTCCCTCAGGAAGGAGAGGCCGAACTCAAGATCATAGACAATATCCCAGGCATCTAGGGCAAACTAAGATAGAGTCAGAGATATAAGGAGGAGCACTGATGGAGACAGGGGGAATCAAGAAAATAGAACAGGCAGAAGATCTAGACATAAGAGTGGAACTATCTTACCTGAGCATGTGAAGAAGACTACCATTATTAATATGTCATCCTATAAACTCGAAATGAAGGACCTGTTTAGAGGACTTAGTTTCCTTCCTACCAGATGAGGCGTTCCCTTTCAAACTAGAACATTTATCGCACTTCTGTCGAGTCTCCACTCGCTGTAGTCGGTGGAGTGGCAAGAGTGCCAGTCCTCCACTTGGTTTCTGAGCCCTTAGAGGTATTCCGCTGTAACAGAGGTCTGGTGTTCTAGGCAGAAATGCCAAACGTCCTTGGCTAGATCTGCTAGAGCCTTTCATCTGGTGCCACCCAGATGATTGATGTTTCTCACTGCAGAAAATGTTGTCCATTTTGAGTAAGATACAACAACTCACTCTGCCTCTGGCGAAAGTTTGCACTGTTAATGAGCCTGCTAGAAGTTCCAGGAAGTGTATGTGCATCTCTCTAGCTCCTGGGGAGACCAAGTGCCCACCGTGGCCAAAGGGCTGCATCTTGCTCCCCAACCTGAACGTCTGTTGTCTGACTCCATCACTATGTCGGGGGTGGAACCGAGTATTTTTTCAAGATTATACCGCTGATGAACAAGAGGCTATTATAGGTTTGGGACTTGCATTTACTTTTTGACCTACATAAATGTGAAGGTGCAGAAACAGAGCCTTTTGAGAAACTGGTACTGACGAGGTACTCAGTTTACATCAATATATGCTATCCAAGTGAGACCAACAGGCTTTGATGAATTTGTCTACCAACGCAAGTGTCACCGTTAAGCTGGCTGACTGGGGTAGTGGTATTGTTATACCAAACAGAACAGAATATTAATTTAAACTTGAATATCAATTACAACACAACAGGCATTACTGTAAACTGAAAGAGACTTTACACCTATTATTAAGACCAGTGTTATTGAGATTACAGATAATGTACTAAAATCTGGCTGGTTAAGTAGAAGAGAGTTTCTGAATAAATGCAATCCCACCACGCTACTAATTTACATTCTTGCAAAAGTTAATGAGTAATTGTAATTGGTTATTTATAATGTGCTTAATACCCGGAGGTTTCTAAGCGTGGACCCGGGGATCAAACCTGTGCTGCTCCATATCATCTTACTTCCAAGGCGCGTGCATTGGCCCTGAGCTATCCTCCCGAGACTCCCAAGACTCCCGAGTTACTGATTAACCAACCTCTGGTTGTCCAATTGTTTCAGGAATCATCTCCATTTTGGAACCCCATCTATACATGTAGTTTTCTTTCTTAAACCCTATATCATGCAAACAAGAGAACATGTGAAATACAATGTGGACATGATCAATAAAGTTTAAGGCATACCAACCATGACAGTTGTCAATTTGTCAGAGAGCTGCTTTAGACGTTATCACATCTACAATAGACAGCAGAGAAACACCAAATTTAGCTCCAACCTTTTTCATTGTTGGGTTAGCAGATATTGCCATGACAGAAAATGACTATAAATATAAGGATGATTTTTACATACAAATCAAAGTGGGGGAATGTGAGGGGAGCTTGAAGTTGTTTAGCTCCTACTTCAGGCCTAGAAGAGCCAGTGTAGCTTCATCTCAACAGCTACCAGGAGCTACTTTGGCTTTCCAGGCCAACTGATGCAGAGCAAACACAGCTATGTGGATTTACCTCTGTGTATTTAGTACAATCTATAAATAAGCATTAGGACAAATCTATACAACATTTAAGACATAAGGGATCACAAATAATGGATAAAGTGATATGTTTGCATCTTATGTGGAAGTTACATTTGCGGAACACTATGTACTAGCTCCTTGGTCCTTACTTGTCCTGGTTGTTTGGTGTAATCAAAGGCCCAAAACCAACAGAGCTGAAGGGCCCACTGGGATAAGGACCTGCCAGTATTCAGAAACCTGCACGATAAAAAAGGGGCCTATTTGGGAAGACTATGTGGGCATCTGTCTGCAGTTGAAATTTAGAGAAAGCCAAAACATAAATGTAATCCAAGAGGAGATTGGAAAAACACATCAAATTGCTCGCTGAGACATGAATGCAGCATTTTTCACTGAAACTGTCACCCATCATTAAGTGGTGCACTGTGATAATTCAGACCCACTTTTCATCAGAAAAACAAACAGCAGATAATTAAAAGTGTATTTCATTAAGGGCTGAAAGAAACAACCCTGTACTTTCAGCTGTCATCTTTAAAAAGAAAATAAATGGTGTGTGAAAAGTAAGAAAATCCATTGATGCACAAGCAAAGTGAACCCTGATCAGTAAAACACACAGTATAGCAAAGAATCAAGGCTGATGTAAGAAAATGCAATCTGTGAGTTCAGCCAAGGACAAATGGTGGGTCTCTGGGCAAACTTCACAAAGGACTTCCTCCACTGAAAGTCTGGTTTGTGCATTCCAACTGTTTACAACAGCAATAAAGTGTGGCAGCTAAGAGTGTTGATAACCAGTTGTCCTCCAGACTGGCTGTCTCTGAAAGCCCAGCTCTATGCAGAACAAATGGTCCTACCAGGTGCATGACAGGAATGTAGGGAGGCATTGTTTAAGCAGGGACTGCAATCAGCAATCTCTGTGTAGCAAATGCATCCCCAATATACTATGTGCAGCCATCAACTTCAAACAACAAACTTCAAACAACAAAGAGACTAATATAAACACTGGCCAAGAGTGACAAATGGCCTGGAGGTAGAGAAGCACATATTTGCACATATGAAAATTCCACCTTAAGCTTAAATGGACTATGACAAGTGTATGCATTTTCCCAGCAACTAAAAGTTGTTCTGCCTTGATTTATGTGTCATTTTTGAGATCATTTCCAAGGAATTTTGTTGATATAAAAATCATCCACCTGCAATTTAGGGAATTGTAATGACCATCTAAAAGGTGATCCTAGCTGCTCTGAATATGTTCAGAATTTGAAATTTGGCAAACTGGTGGAAGGGTAAAATGTGCTATTTGGAAAGTAAATTACATGTTCAAAATTATTATGCTTGTGTGTGTATATATATATATATATATATATATATATATATATATATATATATATATATATATATATATACACATATATACAGTTACTAGTAGAATTATGACATTTTGCCAAATAATTATTTTTTAGCAAAAATGTTTCATGAAACAAAAGGGGATTTCAAATAGGAATTGCCATATATCTGCTCTAAACTCCTAAAATAATCCTTAGTGAGAGGCTGGACTTGGTGGGGGAGAGAGAGGGTAACTGTCCAGTCCTGGTTGCGAGAACGCTGGCAGGGTACTGCCCAAGATTGTAAACTTGATAGTGTCATAACTAGTATATTAAGTGGATGCACTATGAGAGAGGGACAAAAAATTACCATTGGGGTGAGCTGTTACAATTGCCATCAGACAGAGCTGCTCAAATGCACCATCTGACAGCCACAAGGAAACACCAAAAGGAGATGTTTGCTAAGAGTTCATCTGGGTGGAGTGGTCTCTTGCTGGGAAGGCCCAAAATCTAACTGGGTCCTATGTTGAAGAGCTGGCGGCCATACTTGAGAGTGGGGTGACCAGATCCCTGCCCTGTCCTTCCAGAGGGTCCTGAAATGTAGTTGATTTTCCTGAACTTTAAACAGAGGTTTTCAATGTAAGTACACTTGAACCCCTTGCAACCTAATGGTGGGGGAATCTGCTGGCCTTAAATCCTTTCCTTTTATAGTGGGCAGGGCGGGTGGGGGTTCAAACGGAGCAGATCCTTAACCTATTTAACTAAAAATATGAATTCCCCTTGGCGAACACCACAGGGTGATTTTTGTTAAAATACAAAATTAACAAAGCTCCTTTCCAGTGTGCGCTGAAAACTATAGCCTTAAATTTAATTGGGAAATCTATCTGTTCAGCTTCCCCAACACAGGCCTTTAAGTAGACGGGGTCTGAAATCCCAAATTCTTTAAACATCCCAATTTTTCTGTCCGTCTCCCACAACACAGACCAAAGTTGGGGGGGGGGGTCTGAAAAACACACTGAGTCATGTACTTTGCCCAACACTTCCTTGACAAGGGTTCTTCTACCCTGCACACTGTAAGTGCAGCCCTTCCCGGGACACTGATTTTAATGCTATTCTGGCCTGAAAGCTTCTTTTCCTTGTTTTCTTGTTTTTAACACACAATATTCATTTTATGACATGGGATTTGTTTCAGGGACATCCTATCAATAACAATACACGGTTCTCCTTGAACAGCCTTGGAACAGTGAGTATACCTTGTAATTGTTTAGGTTGATGCCACTACAACTATTTATGATTTCCCTAACACAATGATTTTCCCCATGTGTTTATTTTCCTAGGACCATTAGGAGTTCCTTTTCTTCTACAAGAAAACTAACCTTTGGTCAAACTGAAAATCTTCTTTGCAGTGCTGATGAAAACCAGTCCCCATTAGGGACATGGTTGAAACTAGAACAGGGTTCATAGCTCTAAGGACTCCGGTAGATCTCAGTATTGAAGAAAAATATTGTTTTTGTCTCTTCTAGTAGACTGTTTTCTGTATACAAAATTTGAAAATGTCTTCCTTTTTTGTATTTATGTTTTGGACTAAGAGCTGTATATATTACCCAGTGGGTCGAGTACCTATCATTGTAATTCTGCACACAGTAAGAACTAGATTTGCATTTGTAGTTCTATGTTATTGCATGTTGCTTTCTTTGTGATGAGATAAGGGGGAAGTTCATGCATTCACGAATTGACTTTCTTAAATTGGGATCGATATTGTTTGCATGCATTGATTTACACATGCATGAAAATGTGTTGTGTTAGGGAGTTGTCAAATTGTTTAGGCTTTGAATAAAAAGAATATGTTTTGTGTAGAATGTGTTGTGTTATTATTTTCTTGTCAACCTTAGAAACACCTTTGGGTAATTATTATGATGACTAGTCCCAGTAGCTGATGTGTAAATAGGGGCACACCTACCTGTCTTTATACACCCTCAATAAAGTGTCACATTGTCACTGGTTAGTGATGGATACCCAGGAGCTGCTTTTAGCTCCTGCTTATCACATCTTAAGTTTGATCCCTGCAAAGGCACAATTATAGGTGCTATTTATGCACTAGACATGACACATTATTCATGTATTTGAAGACTGTTGCATTTGCAGTGATGTGAATCCATATAAATGCAAGATCCACAGCTGAACAAATATATTCATTATATCTTTTGTATTGGGGAAGAAGACAAAATTGATTTGGGGAACGTTGAATGATTGATCAATGAGAAGGATCCTAATGTGGTGGCTTTTACCAGTAATCATCATGACACGTGCATCAATTTCCTTGATATTTTGATGAAAAGAAACAGTGATTACCTGACAGTAGATCTATCCACTAAAGGCAACTGATTGTAACAATTTATTGTAGCTCTTCAGCTTTCATTCAAAGCAATTAAAACACAATCTGCTACATCGACAATATGAACAAGTGCGCCAATATGAACAACTATTAGCTAAGTGCTAATAATTTGACTAAGAAACTGAAAGCAAGAGGCTATCTATAACATTTGTTGAGATTTGCCTGCAAGAGAGCGTGATACCAATATCCAGTAAAATTGTTAAACCCGACCTTAAGCAAGAAGAAGGACAAATTATTCAGTGTAACAACTTAAAAATAATTCAGGACCAAAATTAAAAGAATCATTAAAAATACCCAGCATGTTTTGACTATTGAGGGACACGTTCACAGTTACACAATTTTGTGTTTTCAAAAGTGTCAAATTTGCAACAGAAATTGATAGGAGCTTAGGATACGTCCACAAGAAAGCTAAGCATTCAGTTAGTTATTGGCACAGGTCTGGCATTAAGGAGTGACAATGAAATATTGATTAAGTTACAAGATATCACTAACTTAAATTTGGTAGTTCTAGTTTGTATAATCAGGTGCACCTGTAATTATTTCACCATTGGGAAAACACAAAGTACGCAAATCAGGATAATTGAAGGCAAATCATGTATAACAAGACAATTCATCACTCCCTCTTTAAATGAACACTTGTCTAGACGCGGTCATACAGATAAATATTTAATTTGGTACGTGATCAAAAAAGTGACACTACCTAAGAGCGGGTGGCATTTTAATTCCCAATTTAGAAGAAGGGGGCAGCTTTGGATGTTTAAACCAAAACAGCAATAACAATTTTGACCAAGAAAGTAGAACCACAACAATTAGAATGAGAAAGCCAATAAAACAAAACTCCATTATTAGATATACCATTACTAGAGAGAATGACGGACTATATTTTGTGGTACCTATTGAAATTGTCTATTTATCAAAAAATAATATTAGTTTTTAATTACCGGACATACAAAGCATGTGTGGATTCAAATCATAGTAGTGATAATAGCTAAATTGTAGCTGACAGACACCCAATTCTGAGAATTTGAGGCACACATAGTAGAGTTGATGCTTTAGAAAAACATGACTTAGTCTCTGGACCAGTGAATTAAATGAAAGTGTTTCTGAAAGTGATGTGGGGAGCTTAAGATCATATAGATCTTGTATATTAGACCATGGCAGAGGCTCGGAGACTCATTTATGAGACAGAAGGAACGTATATATTGAATTTGTGATATATCTAAATTTGAGACCAGCACAGAAAAATGTATAGATTTGTAGTTACGAGAATTCACTCCTTTTTTCAGCATTTAATAGGTGCTCCTCAGTTATGCTGGGAGAATATTTTGAAATTACCCATTATTAAATCAATCTAAAGAGATGTTATATACGTACATATTTCTCACAAGGGCATTAAGTTTGCATATGTTCTATGCTTGGTTTCTCGAGTGTCAATTAAGAAAGCTACAATTCTGAGTATATCGCAATGACGTAATTCATATTTTTCTGCCCCAAGATGGAACTATTCAATATCTTCCTCACATGGCATATTGTAATAGCCATGGTTTGATCTTTCCTGATAACTTGATGCATGGGCTGTTAAATACTTGTACATTATAATTAAAAAATTAATAATTTCTCTTTGCTTGTGCTATACTGAAAAGATCACTTGTCCACTGTGCCAGGTTTGTAACCACAATATGAGCCCTGATGATGCTTAGTCAACAGGGGCCTTTCTAATGTTGCCCATATTTCCAGTGCTGATTTGACCATATGTATGCTTTGGGATATAGTTGAGTGTTTAGCAGACTAAGCTCACATTTATCAATTGCAAGACACCAGTTTTCTTTAGAAAAGGAAGGTTTCGCAACTAGTCCCCAAAGCAGTTGGTGCTGTGCTGGAATTCACGCACACTACTCCAACAGTGTCATTATCACTTTTTCAGGTTTTTTTAATCGAATCTGCACATGAAACGGTCACTGTTGCTGTATGCAGAGATTCAATGAACTTTGCATTGTTATAGGTTCACTGTATTAACGCAGTAATTGATGAACATTTTTAGAAAACACACAGGCACTATTTCTGAGAATCTGCATGCATTCTTTTGATCCGTTCTGCTTTGTCCATTTCCATCCTGACTTTGCCTTTGGGTTAAATATAGTAACCAATCATTCTGCTTCTGTACAATGTTTCATAATGCAGACAGTGATCTTTTTTTTTTTTTACTCTTCTCTCCGTTGCAAGTTGAACCTCAGGATTGCACACTTTTCACTCGTGTTGGTGGTCCTTATGCAGAATATTTTTTTCTGCAGTGAAGGGAAGCGCTTGTGATCCCCTGCACTACATGTACAAATGTTTACAAATCTCAAGAGGATGTCATACATTTTGTACGCGCACCGCTAGTGTGGAGGTAAAAGTGTGAATAGTATATGAGGAATTTCACATATTTCAAATGTGGCGAGCGGTAAAAACTGGCAGCATTCAAAATATCACCTGTCTTTATGGTTGCTGCCACACTCATAATGAGGACCAAAGATGTGTAATGCTTGCAGCAAGTACGTGGGGGAGAGCTTGGTTTACATCTTCCTATAATATCTTTATGTTGATTATTTAAGCTGTAAACATGATTTTGCCTTCTATCTGTCAGAGGGTGAATCTGAATTAGTCTCCAACGTCTCCATCTTCTTTTTGGAAGAATCAAACTACATATGCGGATGTCTCCCGGGACCAAGACCTGTGCCGCTGCTTGAAATGGGCAAGACTCCTGTTCTTGGGCAGTCTTAACTGTACGCAATACATCAGCCTTTGCAGTGCACTGTGATACCAAGCAGCAATGAATGACAGAAGAGCGGATGTCGGTGCAGAAGGAAGAAACGTAAAGGTTTAGGTGGGAGTGGTTACCACAGATGGTTCTATGTTGTTAAATCGCAAGTCTTTTTCTGATGTTTTTTTTCTTCAAAAAAAGTTTCTGAAAAAACCTATTGAATGTTTGTTTTCATTTGGGTGGTCCATCCAAACCCCCTACCTCCCCAACTGTTTTCTACCTATTCCCATTCCCCTACCCCTTATATGCCCTTACCCACTCACCCCAATATTTTTATAAAAACATTTTCAGAAAAAAAAACTGCAAAAAAAATGACTGACGATGTTACAACGTTATACGACGACAGATGAATGCAAATGCACAATTGTTTTTTTTATGTTTTACATTGCAACTAGCTTTTTAGTCATTAAGCTCAGAGGGGCTGATTGACAAGAATGTTATTTTGGCTTCAGTTTGACTTGAAACTGTAAAGGGTATTTGATTACCCAAAAAGTTGATATCAGTAAGTCTAACCTACTCTTGACTTAAACCAGTTTGATTCACAGATAGGTTATTACAAGTAAGTAATTACTTAGTGTTTACCACAAGAAAGTCAGCAGTAAGTCAGGAGTGGGTCAGAGTTACTCATGCTAACTCCTTTGTGAATCGAATAGCTCAAGGAGTTATTCATATTAACCTCCATGGGAATCAGGCCAAAAATAGAGAGATAGATTGGGTGGGTTGATGGCATACATAGTGCACTCATTAATCAGTTTCTTTATGGAGAGTTTGACGAGAAGATACCAAATTGATTTGATTTCAGCTTTGAAGGTCTTGTCGGCGATGAGTCATGCGCTGCTGTCCTACAGGAACGATGTGAGATATCACCTGGTCAGGTAATGCCAAAGCTGACGCGTCACGACATGCCTCGGTAGTACAGTGTACCAAAGACGGGAGAGCGGTCCCTATTGTTTTAAAACAAACTAATTAAAATACAAAGTTCAAGTCATGCAATTGAAATGCAAACTTCAAACAATATATCCAGTAGGTTATTTATTTACAAATTGCACTCAAAGCATAAAATGAAAACTGGGAGGAACAGAAGCGTTAAAAAAATCCTAAAGCCATCATTCAACAAGAAGGGTATAAAATTAAGATGAACACTTTGAAAACTAAACATTTACATAGTAAACTCAACTCCAATTCACCACTGTGCCCATCTCCAAACAGAAAAATACAGCCAAGCATGACCACACCGCAAAAGTAAAGCACCACATCCTCTAAAGTAAACAAGAAGAAACTGTTTTAAACAAATCTGCAAAGCACAGCTAGGGCTGCATTTGAATGTGAGTGAGACAACTTTTGTTTCTTTATATGGTGCCGCGTTGATTCTATAAACAGGTATATGTACAGCAACCGATGCACACCTATCCCGACATTGGGGACAGTTGAACTTATACCACCAGTGCTGCCTACTCAAGTTTCACCTGGAAGCATCCCATAGATACAACTGGCCCAGACTTCTTCAGGGCATAGAAATAGTTCTTATTAGATGGCAAACTAAAACATGTCATAGTACTAATATCTGTCGAAGAAATAGTACCTCAATTATTAACCGAAACCAACATTGAAAGAATTGTTAAAAAGAAAAAGGGAAGAGAAAAAATGAATTTGCAAAACACCTACTCCAGTGTTTGCACATCAGACGTAATTTCATTTATGTAGCATATCACCCATTTTTTATCAAACGGGCATCTCTCCACACACCAATTCCTGGCGCCGTGCACTGCGACGTCTGTAAGAAGTACCCGAAAAAGTCCTAGATAAAATTTTAAAAGCTGCCAAGCCATTGGCAGCATGAACATCTCAGGAGGATAGCTTAGGGGCAGCGTGCTCGCCTTGGAAGATAGACGACACAGAGCAACACAGGTTCAAACCCTAGGTCCACGCTTAGAAACCTCTGAGTATTAAGCACGTTTTAAATAACCTATCATATCATATCCAATCATAACAGAGACAATTGGAGAAAACACACCGCCAGTACAGTGAAAGCAAAACCCAGATCAGAGGTGTAGCCCACTGGGCACTGAGGCTTTTTATATTTTCCCATTACGGTGACTAAGACAGTCAGGAAATATTTCAAATCAACGCATTATTTCGCTGCAAATTCTTCCAATGAGCTATTTCGGAAACTGGCAATCACAAACGGACAGACAAAACGAAAAAAAAAGGACGCGGCAAAGTTCACGCTTTTTGTTAGCAAAACTGTCATGATGTTGTTAAATTCTGGCAGCCAAACCGTACCTCCACTTTAAAACACCTTGTATACAATGATGAGGGAAAAATAAACCTTCTGATGCTACCTGACGCAAGCGATAGCGAAACGCATTGCCTGGATTCCAGAGCTATGGGAGCGGAGCCAAGGGTGCAAGATAATACTGCAATATACTCCAAACAAGAGCCTTTTAACAACAACAGCCTCTGCTGAAGCACACGATCTCAGCACAGCTAATGCACTGCAGCACTGACTGGAAAGATGGCCCCGTGCCTGCTCATGTATCATTTCACTTTTTTGGGCAAGAAGTTCATCAGATTAACAGCTTTGAAAAATATGAGTTTTTGTTTTCTGAGCTGATCACTCACATTACAGGAGTTACAGCCAGATGCATTCACTTAAAATGTATTCATGCAGAAAAAAAGGGCTCAGCACGCTGTGATACCACAAGCCCCACAAAGGCGTATTGCCTCCTCGTTGCCCAGGCTTGGCGCCTTCTCTTGGATCACATCTCTCTGGTTACCTTCTCTGGGTGCCGCAGCTGTACTTGACTGAGCAGCCGTGCTCTGAAAAATGTGCGCCACTTGGCACTCAAGGACTTGAAATGCAGTAGTGGCAATTCCACATTTCTAGGGAGTTCCAAGAATCAATATTACCCAAGTTTCATGCAAAATTTCAGAAAAATGGGAGGGGTGGAGGATGTGGAGTGGTCTAATGACTTATGGCTCGATTCAAGGAAATGTGCGCATTGCTACCACAATTGCTGCGTGCCGAGAACGACACTGCACGAGCCTGCGCGCAGAATAAAAAATGCGCACCCCACGTATTCATGGAATTAACTGCACAAAGTAACCATAGTCGCAAGTCGCTCCCGGACTGCCCCAGACACGCCCCCACCGAAAGCATAAACAGCTAGAACAGCTACATTTGCGTTCTACCCAGGTGTGAATACAGGCACCCTTCAAACAGTGTGTGGGGTCCCCCACAAGCAGGTCTGCATCATGCATATGGAAATTCATAACTCTATTAAAACTTGGAAAATCAGCACGCAAACCCCCGTAAACTGTTCCTGCACCCTGCTGCACTGCATATGCGGTCCCCTAATTTAGATCAGAACTCTGGTTGCATACACGCACCCCTAAATCCAACATGCAAACCCACCTCTGTGCTGCGATCCCTACGTGCAAGTGTCTTTTCACCTGTCTTCGGGTGGCGTAGAGAATGAGGGATTTATGTGGCCATTTCCATGCCGAGAGGCTGCGCGGGTGGTTCCATGAATACGTGTCATTTGGAGCAATTTTGGCCGTGCGAGGGACTGCCTGCGGGCTGTCCCTCAGAATGCCCACATTTTCGCATTTTCTGTGTTCCAACCCCTTCCCAGGCCTCTACGCGGCCAACCCCACGCTCTACATGGTGTCTCGCACAAGGTGCTTGAAGGCTTACAGAGACGTGCCAAGCATGCGTAAACTTCACGCAAGTCCAGGAAAAGTGCTGTGATTTCGATTCCATGAATTGACAAACAGGATTTTGCACACAGTTTGCCACACAAGTTCTCTTTTCTCTGTGCAAATAATTCCATGAATAGGGCCCTTAGTTGTTAACTGGAAAACAAGGCAAACCAGCTCCAGCGCTAGGTCCGCAGCTTGATCAATTCATGAGATGGGGGTGGGAGGCAATTCATTTTCTTACACACTAAATCAGCTCCCTCGGCTCCAACTATTGGGAGCACCTAGAAACATGTTTAGTTCACTACACACACTATGCAAAGCACATGCACATGGCCAGCCTCCAAAGTGAAAGAAACAGAGAAGTCACAATTCCGGTTCCATGTGATAATGTCACCTGGAAAAAGTCAAAAGGTAGGCAAAAAATGTTTCCTGACCCCTAAAGTACTTCCCTCAAATATTCTAGGAGGAGTATAATTTTACATTATAAACTCCAATCTATAGAATATTAGGGAAACATTTTTGGTTTTACTGAGGGAGCATTGTTTTGGGAAATGTTGGCCATTTCCCATGTGATTTTATGACTGGACAATTCTAGCCCAGCAAGAAACCCTGGCAAAATATTACAAATGTGTGCTTAAGAGTTGTTCTCTCACATTGAAACATTATTATTATTGGGGGAATGTACCACCATGCAGCTCTAGCAGTGAGAAACAAACACATGATTTCAGCATATAAGAAGAATGTATTGCATAAGACTAATGGACAAATCCACGTGGTCCCTCCATCAAGCTTGCTGGTGCAAGTACAATGCATTGTAGCAGATGTACATGTTAAACCAAAGATCACATATAATAAGTATGCACTATTTATAGTTGTAAAGCAAGTTTTCAATGGACTGCCTACAATGGACCAATCTGTGAAATATTTTTATCCATGCAAATGCGCCACACTGCACCACTTTGCCAATGGGGAAAGAAAACTGCCAAAAATAGAGGCGATAACCCCTGCGCGCACTAAATCTTCAGAAATTGTGCATGGTGCATAAACTACAAAAGAGCTGCACACCCTGCACACACACACAGGCAAAGTGGTGTAAAAACAGGAATCACTGCTGTCACCTGTCATTTGTTACCTGTCACATGAATCAATGCCACAGAAGTGGGCTAAAATCCGAAAATGCCCTTAAATACAGCTTCCTAATCAATGGCAACCTTCAAAGTGATGTTTTGGTGCTAAAGTCCATCATTTTCCTCTGCGAATTATTGAAAGGAAAGTGCGCTGAAATCATGGATTCTCCAGGCAGTCAGAGGAGTCCAGGCCTCCCTGCCTGAGAGCTGCTTAAGGAAATTAGCTGTCAAACCCAGTTTAAAAGTGTTTGTTTCCTGATTAAAATTGCAAAATTCACTTATTTAAAGCATGTTTGTGAAGGGCTAATTCTTTTAAAATGTCCAAATCCCTTATAAACGATGCTTGTATTTTATATGTGAACTGAAAAGACTTTAATGTATAGGAACCCAGTCTGGAGCGAATCAACTATTTAATTCTGATCTGACGTCCTGGCCTGGGAAAGTCGACATCTCAGCTTGACACTTCTTTGAAGACAGGAAGGCTAATGGCTGCTTAATGGTTCCCGCATAATGAAAACAAAGAAAGCCTCAGACCATTGTCTTCTGGCTGACCCAAGGGCAAAGGAAGGGTTGGACACCCTTCCTCCTAAAGGAGGGGCAGGATGTGGAGGAGGTTTCTCAGTGAACTTCAAAGGACTGGCCATTTGCTCACTTTGGACGTAAGAAAAAAAGAACCTGGCCTGGATTTTGAATGGAAATTACTTATTTTTGCCTCAGAACTTTATGACTTTTAATATGGCAGCCAAGATAAGTAGACGAGTGAAAAATAAAAACGTATAAATCTGAACTCATGCTAGACAGTTGAACATTTGGTAGGAGTTCTTACTACATAAGGAAGCAAAGATACACCAAAACACAGATTGTGGCAAAACTATCAATGTTGCAAACCCAAGATTGTATGTACATGGTCCACTGATAAGCGCACAGAGGTGTACCGAATTAGAAATTATTAATCTAAATTGTTATGGGTAAAATTGATAAAAATATGTAGAATGACCAAGACAGCTCGCACAAGGATGGGGATTGAATGTGGATGTAGACAATCAAATATGAACTATATATGTCCAATTTTATTAGGGTACATAATGATAGAAATGTACATGTGTGCAAGAGTTATGCTTTGGTAAATATCAGGGAGGAAGTTCCTAAACCCTGTCATAATGATGACAGCTCTGTTCAGACTGCCAACCAGGACAAAGCACACACCTGTAGCCACTCACAGACATGGGGGTGTGTTTTTGAAGTTCTGCCCACGCCATAAAACTTTGCAATGGATAAATATAGGAGTTTCACTACACATAGGACACACTGCTTCCAGAAGACACTGCTTCTAGAACAGACTGCTTCCAGAACCTATCCAGATGTATGCGCCACACCTTATTCCAGAACTCTTCATCTTGTAGGTGACTCCAGAATTCTTAGAAGATCCAGATTTCTTTGCAGAATCCAGACTTAGCATTGCAGAACTCTTGCTATCCTGACCCAATTGCAAACATACAGAACTTAAAAGAATAATTCTGATTCAGCTTGGTTTGCTACCATTAAGGCTTGCCCACTGAAACTTGCATCCTGCTATCTACCGTGTCCAGTAACCAAAAGGGGCCCATCCAAATCTAATCTGAGGCACAGTCCAAAATTGACCAGAACCGCGCCGCGGATCCAATCCCTCCAGAGGTGCCTTGCTGCCAGTAGACCTGATCCACCCAATGACCAGAGCTGACGGTCCAATTTAATTATAAAGGACTGTAAGTATAACAGGAAGAAGAGTAACCCATAGCATATCTGTATTGTATTATCCCAATCTCAACCCAACCCATCTTTGTTCAGAACCTTAGTATTGTTAGAATCTTTCTTGCGCTGACTTTTCTCTCATCTGTAAAAAACCATAACTCCTTAGTGATTTTGAATAAATAAAGGAAATCCAAGAAGAAATTGAGGACCCATCATGTGAATGGCTGCGCTGGCCACGTAGCCATGAAGATTCATATGTGGTCTCTTCTTTTTCATAGTCATTAATCTAGTATAAGAAAACCTATCTGTCATTTTTAAACCGAATTCCTGTTTTCATTTTCGCGCCTATTTTGCAAAAACGCCTCTCGCTAAAGCCTCTATAACTTCTTCAGTTTTAAGGATAGAAACGAAATTTCAACTCTCACTGATCCCTAAGTCTCTTAGCTAACGCATTGTGGAACAGCGTATTTGACCCGTTTTTCTCCAATATCGCATAGTAAAAGTTTGCCGCGAATTTTCAAAGTTCAAAAGTTTACATGTGTCTTTTGCCCATTTCAAAGTGCTTCTTCCATCCCATCCTGATCTGAAGTGTGTATTGTTGTTTATATTATAGCTCATGTATGTTAGGACTTGTTTAGAGTTGCTTTCCTTTGAATTTTCTCCATTTAAGCATTTTTGACCATTTTGCATTATTTTACAAAGCCATTCTTACCTGTCAGTTTAAAAGTGTCATTTGCCAAAACGGTTGTTTTCTCGTGTTCGAGGAGGGAACATTGCCTATAAACTCTAGAACCTGTCTTTCATTCCTGAATACCTACTGGTTACTCACATTGGTGTAGGATTGCTCATTTGTATTTAAACAAAACTTTGCAGGGGGAATCTTAACCTAAACGCTATCTGTACACAAAACAAAACTGTTCTTTTTCCTGTGTTTCCTATTTTTCATCATTATAAGTGAATTCAATTTTTTTGCTTAGTTTCTGAATTGTATTGTCACCCTTTGGGTGATTTCTGCCCCATATATATATATGTATATTCAAAACACACAAGTCATATATATATATATATATATAACTTGTGTGTTTTGAATATTAAATAAATAAATATATCTTTACAAACTAGCCTGATTCCTGGTTCAGTGTGACCTGGGGGGTATTTTGAGACAGGTGTGACTTGATTGGTATATCATTCAGAATATTGAACTTATAGACAAAAATAAATAAGGGTTTCATCGCGCACTGCATGCTATGCGAGACCTGGGTGAGTGCCTGATTGAAATCCCTTACAGCTCCAAGACTTCCTCAACAAAGTTATGGCCATGAAGTCGTCATTGGCTGGATCTACCCAGGCACCAGTGTGTCTGGAATTAATATTTAAGACCACCAGCAACCATCAACTGAAATCTGGCCAGGGTTGCGTCCTGTTGCATGAAGACAACAAAGAACCCCTAAGCCAGTAGAGCAACACATTCACCCTAAGATGTGTCATCCTTTTACTGATGGTACCACACATTGCTATAACAATTTAAAGGTCGCACATGGCCCTAAATTTACAGGAGAAAGAACAGAGTCATTTTGCTGCACAATGTCAGCAATAACGAAATGATAGGTTTTTTATAACACGATTAATACCCATAGGTTTCTAAGTGCGGACCCGGGGATCGAACCTGTGTGGCTCTGCGTCGTTTTAATTCCAATTCCAAGGCAAGCACATTGCTGTTGAGCTAACTTCCCGAGACGTAGAACTGGAATCCCTAGATTCGAGATTATCGCGACGTGGAGTCAACATATCATGGTCATCCAGGTGGCGTAATAACGATCACCCTGGCTGGCTGGCTGGAGAATAGCAAGAGGGAGAGAGGTTGACGCACTCGAAGTAATAGAGCTTGCATGTTCAACATTGATGGTTGCTGGTGGTCTTAAAGATTAGTTCCAGACACACTGGTCAGGGACGACAGGAAGAACTTGGTGCATTCTTGGAGATTTCTGCAAATCAATTGCTCCACACATAAATAGAAGCATAAGCCCCTGATGAACATCTGGCAGATGTAAGCCCTTTAGGAGAGGAACTTCTACAAGTAGGGCTTTGATAGGAGCATGGGAAAGTTTAATCATCTAATCCCAGCTCAAGACCCGGGAATGCAAATGGCACAGATGAGTGCAGTCCTGATGATATGAAGACGTATGTGATGTGATAGGAATGTACACTAGGGCATTGCAGATTGTTTGCATGTACCATACAATGTTTTTACATCTCATTTAATGTTTTTTTTTAAACAAAGGTGTGGTATAAACTATAATAAAATTGATATATTTGTGATACTCAGTGTAACTTTAGAATAGAGTCAAGGTCAGGACTAATCTCAGTTTCTAACCTGATGTTGATAGAGAAAGGCACATTTATGTAGCTTCCTTTTGTATAAGTGAAGGTGTGTACCCCCATAGGGTAGGGAGGTTATTTGTCCCCTGGAGTCGGGTTAGCCGGTTCATATTAGTGAATTCTGCTGGCTACAAGAAGTAAAGTTAATGGGTTATCTGGGTTTTGGCCATTGACACGGGACAAATTAACTGAGGATTGCAGGGGAGAAGAGAATATTACCGCTCTCCTGAGAACGTAGCTACACTCAGTGCATCAGGGAGTCGGGGGAGAGGGGATCTGGTAAGATGCAAGATTGGGGGCAGAATCAGGATAACAAAAGCAGCCTCAGCCCTGGCACACTGCATAGCACTGATGATACAGGGTAAAATGTCCTTCCCGGTCACAATAAGGAGGACCGATTGAATAGAAGCAGCCCTTGCACATGAGCAGCCGTAATGAACAGCCCCAACCCTGCAACACTGACTAGCACTGGGGGCACAGGAGTAGCCATTGTACTGGCACATTATCAGGTCCAAACATTACTCACGACCAGCTATAGGCCTGGCCCTGGAAGCAGAACATCCACAAAACACTAGCACATATGCAGGTTGAACCCTGGCACAGAACAGCTGATGCACAAGCATGATCCTATCCATGACCCAGAAGCAGTCTTGACTGTGGATAATACAAATAAGAGGCAGCAGTAAACATGAACAACCCCATCCTTTGCATGACTATCCCCAGCTTTGAAACAATGAAAAACGATTACCTCGGGTCATGGGTAAATCCAGCCCTGTGTATGACCCACGCCCATGGCCAAACAAGCACTCCCATCCCTAGCATGTGCCATGCACATGCCACATGGTGCATTAGCATCCCCAACCTTGGCACACTAGTCCTGGTGAATGCAAAGGTGCATCATGGAACATAAACAGTGCTCTGATACAATAAATGGACCCAGATCTTAGGGGTGAACTGGGAACCAAAAGAGTCCCTAGAAACAATTTTCAATGTGGCCCCATATCACACATTTTCTACAATCCCAACCGGTTTCGAAATACCACACAAAAGAGGCCTAGGGTGCAATCTCCAGAGTTCCCTAGAGGCTAGTCCACCCCTTCCAGGTGTGAAACGTAAGCAACCCCATTCGTGACCCATCACCAGCCCTTGCTCTGGCCCGTGTGCAGCCACTGACTGTCGCGATGAGTTGGCACAGCCTTGTCGCATGAGCAGCAGCACAGCTCAACGAGCAGCAAGAGCTCTGATGAATGGGCAGAGAAAGCTTTTTTCAAAGGCGCAGCCTCAGCCTTGGCAATGGCACACGAGCATCCCTTCCATGGCAGATGAGCACATTCAGCCCAGGTACACGAGCACCATCACTAGTACATTAAGCAGCGGGCACCCCTTGCGGGATGGCACATTGAGCGGCAATCAGATATAGATTAGTAGCTAGCACCCTTCTGTATGGTGGTAGCCCCGCTCGCAGCATGCAAAGATAACAAATATTACGGCATATTTTCTGGAACTTTGTCTCGGGAGGATAGCTCAGGGGCAACGTGCACACCTTGGAAACAAGACGACACAGAGCACCATAGGTTCAATCCCCGGGTCTGCGCTTAGTATTAAGCGCGTTATAAATAACCTATCATATCACTGGGGTTTTGATAGAAATTCACTTGTAAACCTTCCATATCCTTGCACCGTTTTTTTCTTTTTTTATTGTGGTTCTTTTTCCTGAGAATATATGGATGTATGTACATATCTTTATCCAGAATGTTTTTTTTAAAAAATGTACTGTAAAACACACCATTTGGATTTACTTTTGACATTTTTTTTGGATCATATGGGGAAAGCAGTCCTTGAGCCCGAAAGGCATTGTCCGGCGCACTGCAGATGCGTGCTTCTTCCTCCCGATATGGGGTGCACAGCAAACTGTGTAGGGCTTCTCTTGATTCCTAGCCTGTCCTTAATGAAGGCCATTTGGCCGAAAGTGGGGGGAAAACGTTTGTTTGGCACTGTTGGGCAGGCCGGCATAGCAGCTGGGGCAGGAATGGGACGTCTAAGACTTAGTACTGCTACCTGCTTAATTTTGATTGGTGTTGAAAATGGCATAGATCAGTAAAAGCATGTGGTGACCAGCCTTGCACTGTGTTTCTTCGATCAGTGGCATTTGGTCGGGTTTCCCCTGGCACGGCGCCGCATGGAGCAGCAAATATGATCTGTACACTTGATCGCTCCAAGGGGAAAATGTGTCTGCCTGCATCTGATTTTAATGCAGGTAGAGAGGCCTGCATCCTATCGATTTCCACCTGCTTTTTAAAAGTACAAAAAGCAGGGAAGAGTCGACAGGGATTCCTTGGGAAGAAATCCTCATCTTTTGACTGCGCAATTCACCACAATTATATGTTGGTGGCAATGTTCCCTCTAAGATGTGCGCATGTGCGATTGCCAAACTTCCTTCTGTGTGCCACTCAGAAGAATTTCAGCAGCGCACACAGACAATTCCCACCTATTCAAAAAGATGTAATAAGGGACAATCCACAGCAACTAGCTAATGTTTACTTTCTCTCAAAATTAAGATAAATTATACTAACTATTCTGGATATTCTGGTCTAACCTTTTTACATTGCCCTACTATACAAGCTGGACCTTAAAAACCTAAAAACACTAAAAACAGAATACACCGACAGGAGGTTAAAAACGAATATGAAAAAGTGGTTCCATGAACAGAACATATAACTAAGATATGCCTGCACACATTAACCAAATTATCGTCCCTCCCCATTGATGAATCCTATACTTGATTCTACCACATGACTCGAACTCAGCCCCGGCCACATTCAGATATTACCAGACAACCTTGGCTCTGCCTACCTTAGCTCTGCAAAAGGTTACCAGACTTAGATACTAGTCTTGTTTTATGTTTATTATAATATGAATGACGTTCTGGCACAAGAATTTCAGTTACTCATGATGCCTTGGCAAAAGCATTACTCACACACTATGTAACCCAAGTTTCAGCTTAAATATTGAATACTGACTGTAAGTAAGCAGGCTTCCTATCCGTTGCACATATGTCACACAAGCCCTTTAAAAAGCCCCCTTGCAAGTTAACGCATTATAAAACTCAAATACTAATTTGCCCTGTAATGATTTTGAGTAGGCAAATGTCATGGTCAGAGTCTCCCACTTCAGCATTGTTGACATTACCCTGTAAGTGGAGAGCAACATTTCAATATAATTTACTTATACTGCAAGGAATAATTGATATGGACTCTGCCTGGAATTATTTGTATATAAAATGTGTGCAACAATATTCAGATAAATAGAAAGTTTTTCACACAATCAGCAACCTTTCAAAATGTTCAGAGTTCCATGGAGCATAGACCTTAACAAATGATATGTTTTCTCGCTGCTATACAAGAATGGTTACACCAAGCACTTGTATAATCATACCCAACAATTGAAAGGTGGGGTGTGTTGCAAACAATCTTGTATGTACTTCATAGTAATTGTGCACATGCAGACTTATGACATTTTCTAAAACTCCACATAATATTATTGTGAGGCTTTATATTGTATTTGCTTGCAATGTATTGTAGGTATGCAAGTATCCCTGTTAGTGTTTTACTGATACAATCCCTCACTTTTTAGAGTACTGTCAACTAATATTGGAGGCTAATACAGGAGGGGAAAGGGTGGAAGGGAACAAGAGAACACTCCCTTGGGGTGAAGAACAATCAGCAACTTTCAACAACCAAATCGGATGTTTTGGCAGTACAGTGCAGTGAAGGAAATGTTTGTTTGCTAAAGAATAGGAAACTATAATAATAGTCTAGGAAACTGCACCTTCTCTTTCTTTCTATGCTCAGCTGCTGAGGGTTTTTCATTATAATCATGGGTTTGCATTTATTGTCTCTAGCACCCCCATGCATCTTGTTCACCTGATAACAGTACATTTCAGAGGAGAGAAGGAGTCCTTAGTTAAAGAAGAAGGTACTCAATATGTTGTACCTGTGAGCATTGCTACTGTTGACTTAAAGGGCAAATATGTGTAATGTTCTTCAAGAGGGCACCAGAAGAAACCTCAGTAAGGCTCTTGTTGATGTTTGTCTAGGCTGTGGTGTGCAAGGGTGGGCAAAACTATAAGCTATTTTATGTGCCCTGTAACTGCACTTCCTATATCGGGGTTACAAGCAGGGTTTGTATGCGATTTTATTCCATACTTGGAATCAAAAGATTTTTCAGGCAGTAAGAAAGTAGTTGGCTTTTCCAGTAGGAATAATTCATGCTTATTAAAATGTTATTTCCCCTTAAAATTCCTTTTGCGATCGGGCAGTAATATTATTTGAGTTTCTACCAATGCCATTGCTCTGATGGTCATTGATTTGCAAAGATGTCAGTGGAACTTTGTGGGTAGAAGCAGGGGTAGATTCCTATATGTTCATGGCTTCCTGTTTTTGTTGGGCATATTGCCCTGTTTTTAGGGAGTAAAATAGATGGTGTATATACCTCCTAGCTGTAAGGCCGGTTATGAGTAAATGTTGTCACAAATCACAGACCAACATAATGTGGATAGTGAGCAGAGGCCCAGGAATTCTGATCATCATATTCTGTGGTGCAGTTATTTTGATGCAATTATTGTCCTTACACAATTTATGAAAGGCACTTTCTCATGGCGCTTGAATTACTCCATTAAAGTGGCACATGAACTCTTATTGGCATGTTTTCTGACACATTCCTTTCAGTTGCAATTATTCAATTTGCATAAATTGCATAATGTCTGATTTTTGACAGATCAGTGATTAGCTATACTTGTTTTTGTCATAAACATGAGTTGTTTCCCAATGGCATTAAGCACTTTCTGTATTGTCTCTGAGCAGTGTTGACAATTGAATAGCCACGACTAAACCTATTGTTTATCCTGAGCATGCAAAGCTTTTTATGTGCATGCACGCTTTTCTCTCTGTGCAGGAGTACTTTTGTTAGGAACTATGGCAAATCTTGACATTATGGACCGGTTGATAAGCTCTCCTTATAATCACATATAAAATAATATTTAGCCAATATTTTCATAAAAAGAGTATTAAGGTGCTCCTTTTAAACTGATTTGTAAAGAATTGCGGTGGTTGGAAAAGGGAAATTGCCTTCCAAACTGTTCAGTGATGGTATCTCACAAACTACGTGTGCTCAAAAAGTGGCTTACATTGTTATTCAGTTGCACACAGGGAAAATAATGTGCGCTCAAAGAAAAATCATTTCCGCACTTAGAGAAAAATAATTAGAGGGACATTAGTTGGCGGGTGGGTTATTTTAATATATAATGTGAGGGGATTATGGGGAGGCTGCAGGGAGTCTCCCCGCATATAATTGCTTTGAAACGTGCAAAAAGAATACAAAGTCGACATTTTCGTCTGCAGTATTTTATTTTCGCAGTAATTACATAGATCCGACAAACTCATGCTTTCCCGGTGGAGCACGATAAAAGGAATAGGGCCTGATCTGATTCCCTTGCCATTTTAATGTCCCTGACAAGAAATGATCAAAATCTTTTGAAGTGGATCATAGACGGGACCGCGGTTGCAGAGACAGCCTGCTCCACTGGATTGATTGGCACACTTAAACTCAGGGTATAACTGAAAGAGGTTTGAGGGTATATCCGTTCTCAAATGGTAAAACTCCATATGTGTATGATATGGCATTTATAACGCGCTTATACACAAGTTTTTCAAGGCGAGAAGAGGCAAGGGAAGGGGACCAGAGGGAAGACAGAGATCTTACTAGGCCAGGTGACATTGAGATGGCGCACATGCTGGGGAAGATGGAAGGGGAAAAGTGCGGGGGGCAGGAAGAGGAGGGGCAGTGCAGTACAAGGCATCGACAGTAAAAATAATAAAATAAATAAAACAATAAATAAAAAGTGCGGGAGCTGGTGGCAAGTGCAAGGGTAAGTGCAGACATCAGGTGTCAAGTGCTGGTAGGGGACTGTAGGGATACAGAAAACAGTCCCCAAATGTTGGGGTTGCCAGGGAGGGGGCGCAGGTGTGCAACTGGCGGCGGAGGGGACCTGGCCCGAGATCAGAGGGTAGCCAGGTGACCATTGCAGTTTCAGTTTCAGCCAGGAGTTCAGCAGGGGAGAGGACGAGAGAAAGCAGAAGCAAAGAGGAAGGTTTTGATGTGCTTCCGGAATCGGAGATGGCTCTCCTCAAGTTTCAGGGAGGCTGTTCCAGAGGGATGCCCCAGCCGAAGAAAGAGATCTACCACCAACTCGCTGCTTGGAGAAGCGACTGACCCTGAGGGAGCTGGAGGCAGATGAGCAAAGAGCTCAAGAAGGAAAATATTTAGGAAAAGAAAGTTGAAGGTATTGAAGCCCCAGACCCCAGAAGGCCTGGTGGACAAATGTAGGGGGTTTTGAACTTAATCCTCACAGCCACTGGGAGCCAGCGCAGAGATTTCAGTCATGTAGAGATACGATACCTGGGCTTGAGGCCAAGGACAAGTCTTGCAGTCCTGTTCTGGATGAGTTGCAGAGGGTGGACAGTAGAAGCAGGCATATTTATAAAGAGGCTGTTGCAGCAGTTCAACCTAGACAGAACCAGAGCTCTGGAGACAGTGAGCTTCTGGGGGAAGGAGAGGAAAGTAAGAATACCTCTGAGGAGGTGCAGCTGGTAGTGTGACTTCTTAGAGACGTCAGAGATGTGAGGAGAGAAGGAGAGTGTGAAGTCGAAGAGGACCCCAGGCTTTTTAGCCTCACAGCTGGGAGCAGGAAGAGGGCTAGGAGAGGCTGGCCAGGGAGCTACAGGAAAGGAGGGAGCGGGTGTGCCGATGAGGAGAATCTTGGTTTTACTGGCATTAAGGCAGAGATCATTGGTGACACACCACTCCTGGATAGCAGACAGACAGTCAGAGATGACAGAAGGAGAAGAAGTGGCGGAAGGGAGACTGAAAATGAGTTGAGTGTCATCCGCATAGCACTGAAAATTGGGCCAGGGAGCAGCAATGCGGGGGGCAAGAAGTGCCAGGTACTCGTTGAACAGCCAGGGAGAGAGGTTAGACCCCTGCGGAACACCACAGGTAGAGATAGAGATAAAGGAGAGGAAGGACCCAAGTTGGACCAGGGAGGGTCGATCAGAGAGGAAAGAGGTCAGCCAAGCGAGGGCCTGATCGGGGATACCCAGGTTGTCACGGAGACGGTTGAGCAGGATGGCATGGTTGTCCGTGTCAAAGGCAGAAGAGAGATCAAGTAATATGAGGACGCAGGGGGTGTTTGAATCGAGGTTGGAGAGCAGGTCTTCACGGATGTTCGGGAGAACAGTTTCCGTGCTTCTGCCAGCGACTGATGTCGTGGAAACAGCAACAGATTCAGTGTGAAGACTAAGCTGGGAGATGGGCAGCTTTTCCAGGAGTTTGCCCAGGAAAGGAGAGATGGAGACTGGACGATAGTTAGCCAGGCACTATGGGTCGGCAGAGGGTTTCTTAAGAAGAGGGTGCACAAGGAAGTGCTTCAGGGTGGAAGGGAAGAGTCCAGTGGCAAAAACTGTGAATAATTAGGTCAATGAGTGAGGGCATGATGTTGAGGTATTAGTCATTTTGGAGTCTTCATGTTTCAATTGGTTAAAGATTACTTTCCTGACTGTCATTGGAGGTCTGGAAGCCTCTTTCGAATCCCAGATGGTTCTTCAACTTCTCATGTCTGTATACATCAAATTAAGACTATTTTAGATCTACAAAGGTCTTATCATGGCCATATGCGTTGCTCCTCTGACAGCTGTGCTTTTTATCCCTTGGACCTGTTTTGCTCCAGGTTTAATGCTTGGTGATATCTCCAAGTGCCATCTAAGCAATGATATTCAATTAACAGCATTTAAAATGTGTGTAGCTTTGGACTAAGAATCTCTAGATATTGGAAGTTTTGACATTGTACTTGAGTGACTTTGTTTTCTCCTTTTTAGAATCCATTGAACTTACATTCCATAGTTATTTCATTATTTTCCAAACTAAAGGCAAGCTTAGAGTTTGTGTCAGCGACTCCTTTATGCCTGCACAATAATAAGTCATCAACAATGAGACACATAATTTGTCATAGTGGGTCACGCATGCACATCGCCCAATGATCAAACATACAAAGTCCCTTCCATAATAAAGAAGAATCATGCTTCGGACAAACTGATGTTTCAACTGTAGGCTTGATGTACAATGGGCCACCAGCCCCACTGTTGACAGAACTGAGCACATAGGGTTGGAAATCGTCCATTTTTGATTAATTGGCATCAAATGCTCAGATTATTTAACTACAACAGGTATGTCACATTTTGCAAGATATCTCGCCACAATTACTCTGGCTTTCACTCTAAGCCTCTCCTTTGGTTACGGCCTCCCTTTCTGAGTTACGCAATGTTCCTGAGATCTGCAGGGAGTGGACCACTGGCCAGCAGTGCTACGCTAGGTTCATGTCTACATTTGAACGTGAAGCGGTGCTGCATCATCTTTGGCGTCCCCGTCTGTGAATCCCCATCCATTGACACCTAATTTTAGACTTTTTACATGTCTTTTACCGACAAGTCTTTTAATCCCAAACCACTTTCCACTCTATGGAAAGCAGGAGAGGATGCAGCCGGCCTCGGATTCATTTTAACTTTCAAGTAGTCACAGGAAAGGATCTTGCGGAGGTGGCTTTAACAATCAACATTTGACCCAACCCCAAGGCTCTGCTTTTATCCTGCGCTTTGTGAGTCACTGAGCTCCATGCTGGAAACACATTGTTGACTGCAAACCATCCCCACGTGCATGCAAGCCTCAAGCCAAATTGCACAAGTTCAGTTAATGAAATACACTGCCAGCCACTTTCATACTGAAAACACAAAGGGAGAAATGTTCACAGTTGCGTGGCTATGGAAATTGACAGAGAAAAGGAAATGCAGGACCGTCATGTCTGTACATCCCACAGTTTGCAGTACCACACCAAAAATGACTTAGTATCCAGGCCTGGCTTTGCTATTACACTATGGATTGGTACCCACTCGACCGGTGTCTCTGCCATCCTTTTTTTGTTTCTGTTCCTGATTTTTCCTTGACCATTCATACTGCAAGGCACTGCCATGCATCAATCACACTCTTTAAGAGGAACAGTCGGGTTACTCCCAAGCCTCTTCTCAAAGCATATCACCAGTATATTTATGCCCAAAAGCTATTAAAATGTCTCATCCACATGCCCCCTTTCTCTCCCTTCTCTTCCAGACTACATTCTGGCATCTGAATGTTGGCTTTCTGAAAAGGTGCTTTTGCAATTGAGCAATTCATCGCATACACACTGATGTAACATTCTGTGCTCAAAAGCAGGCGCTCATATCATCATCTGTAGCCATTAAAAGCCAATGTGCAGAGAAAAGGTCCGTCAGAGAACAGAGTTTTTCCAGTTTCCTGTACAATGAAAATGCGTTTTGCAGGACGCTGTTAAAGCTGAACGTGCACCGCGTGATAGAGAGCGTCTGTGCAACTAATGGGATCACACCGCCAAGCCCATGTAAGGATGGATCCTCTCCAGCAATCCACCAATCCTGGAGTAGACGTAGCCCAGAAAGTGCTTTCTGCTTAGCTTGCTCAATCGGCCCCTATGGTAGTTCCCTGCCCTCGTGCTATGGCACTAATCCGCTGTACAACAGTGATCTGCAATCTGTGGCTCTCCAGATGTTTTGGACTACAGTTCCCATTGTCCCTCACCATTGACTATGCTGGGTAGGGCTTTGATCTTACTTGAGAACTTGCGGAGGCCTTCAGAAGAATGGAGGTTTGCAATCCAAGGGGAGATCTTGATAAGCGAAGGGCTCAGTCTCCCCTTATTTTTTACCCCATGGTCATGTGACCATGGAACCTAATTAGGACACCTGCCTGAGCTTGGGATGGGGGACGGTGAGGACAGGCCAGGTTAAGGGCTAAGGCAATGTCTTTATGCTGACAGCTCTGGCTGGAGCAAGCTTTGAACTCACTTGAGGAATGTAAGGTACCTTCACCCTCCACTCACTCATAGTGTGTGGTTGTGTGTTTATGTGTGCACATTCTGATGTAAAGTATTAACTACAGTAGGACTATATAATGATAAAGAGGCTACATTTTGTTCTTAAAAACCTCAGAGTGGTACCTGTTGAAGGAAGAGTGAAATATTCGGATGACTGGAAATGCTGTTTGTTATGAATTTCCTAATGTTTCATTTTAACTAACATATTCGTTCATCCAAAAAGCTTAAATTTTAAGGCACATATCGCTTTTCCTCCAAGGACCTGGTTTCAGACTGATGCCCTGAATAATGGTTGGAATACTGTGTTGGCAGGATGAAAAGTACAGCTTTTTTAATTTTTTTTAATGTGGGGTAGTCATTTAAAGGCATCATCTCTCCGAGGTATCATGTTTCGCTGATTGGTTTTGCTTTTTTTAAAATTAAATAAACTCTGTATCATGAATAGTCTTGATCATGCCTACAGATGTCTTCACTTTCTATTTGAAGGTGTAATGCTAGATGAAAGCTCACAATGTTTCTCGATGTTGGGGTTCTGATGATTTAAAAGCCAACGGCTGGCATGAAATAATTTTTTTACAGCGACAAAAAGTAATGTACATTTCAGTGGCTTGCTACACAAATGTTCCCATCCATCCATACCATCTATCCATACATCCATCCATCCATGCATCCATCCATCCATCGATATTATCTGTCCATCCATCCATCCATCCATAACATCCATCCATCCATTCATCCATAACATCCATCCACCCATCCAATCTATTCATGCATCCATCCCATCTATCCATGCATCCATCCATACATCTATCTATGCATCCATCATCCATCCAGCCATACCATCTACCCATACCATCCATCCATCCCATCCATACCATCCATCACATCTATCCATGCATCTATCCATGCATCTATCCATCCATACCATCCATCCCGTCTATCCATACAATCCATCCATGCATCCATCCATTCATCCCATCTATCCATACATCTATCCATGAATCCATCCATCCCATCTATGCATGCATCCATCCATACCATCCATCCATCCCATCTATCATACATCCATACATCCCATTTATCCATCCCATGTATTCATTCTATCCATCCATCCATTCATAAATGCATTTTCCGCTGTATAATGCACCTATGCATATCTATTAAAATAACAAACCAATCAAACTTTTAGAAAGGTGAAAGACAGACTTTAAACAGTGATTGAAACGATGGTAAACATAATCAATATTTCACTTACCTTGGACCCAATGAGTGTGTAGAGCCATTGCACTGTTTCGTTGTGATTGATCACCCCGTTCATGCCATCTACATAGAGCATAATCTGACCCAGAGCTGGAGAGTGAAAAGAAACAAAAGAGAGACTAATGTTCAACAGAGGTACATCGAAAATCACCAGTTGACTAGTAACACACAATGTTAGTCCATGTAGCTCGCAATGTCATCTAGTTATGGCGCTCCTTGTCTTACGATAGTTCTAGAACCTTCCTCCTACCACTGAGCGCACACACACACTGAGCACCGTCACGGCATAATTGTGTGTGCGTTCATGGATGGTGTAGCACTGACTAGAAGATGAGCATGTGTTGTGGTAAGGATGCGGTAGCACTCGCCCTTCTTTCCCCTTCCATTGCCTTAAAAAGATGCACCCAAAATATCAGTACGTTCACATTAGCATTCAAAGTAACATCAGGCTTTTAAGTAGTGCTTCATACTGGGTTGCACCACCTTCTAACTGCTGTAAACATAGCTATGATCACCCAATGTATGCTACTGACATGAAATACTATTTTCGACATGAACTACACCCTCCTGCGTAGAGTTTGGCAGTACTCCAGCTCCCAACGCGTTGCCATTCGGCTGTGTAACATGGAATTCAGTACACTTCCAAAATCAGATAAAACAACTTGCGGTGGTTGGGACTTCCCACAAGTTTGCACACTTCTTGCAATGTTTTGAATTGCTGCGACAGGACATATTTCCCTAGGGCCATGTTGACTGAAACCGCTCACACGCCGAAAAGTCGTATCTTGGGGGAGCGCTGTGCACGTGCCACGGGGCTCCTAGGCATGCCGCGCGGCTTGCCCGAGCAGGCCCTGCCCGCCTCCGCTTGCGAGAAAGGCGCGCGCATTATGATGGGTCCTGCGGACGCATCTGGTTTAGGGGCTGAGCGGAATTAGCCTCGCCTGGGGCCTCTGCGGAGCGTTGGCAAATAGTTTAGTTCCTGCGATACTGTTCGGGGAAGACATTAACGCACTTTCTACCGATCACAGCCCGCACGTTACTGGAACGCTGTCCATCGCAGGCGCAATTTCACTTCGGCAGTTTATTTTCTAGGCCCTAACATTGTCTGCTCTCTTTAACTTGTAGCGGGGACCTTTGCTCTTTTGCTCTCCCCACAACAGCCATGTCCTTGCCTGCTTTTTAGCTTTGGGGCGCCACCTAAAAAGCAAACATTACTGGCAAACCAGTACAGTTAGGAAGGAGATGTGAGGACAGCCTGCGGGTGCTGGTTGGCTATTTGCCCACTCATTGACTGCCCATGGCCAGGCTTAGAGCTGGGGAGCAAGGGCTTTCATGGGGAGGGCGGAGCCTGGCTCTAGGAGCCCACCAGGGCCGAGCCCATGAAATCGCTGGTACCCCTAGAAAAAGGCAAACAAATTAAACAAGGCCCTGGCGAGTAACCATCAAGGGGGCGTTTCTTTTTTTCATATATGGCCATTTCTTTCCCTTTTGACCGTGCGGCACAGCCAAAATGTAAAGAAATTGTCAAATATGGAGAAAAAAATTGACATTTCTTTCAATTTTGCCCGCGTGGTGTAGGAAAAATAGAATGAAATGGTCAACAGTGAGAAAATAAATGCAGCTCTTGTGCCCTCTTGGCACCCGAGCCGCCATCGGGGTAGCTTTTATTTTTTTTCATATATGGGCATTTCTTTCCGTTTTGGTGGCAGGGTGCAGGCAAAATGTAAATTAATGGCCATTTTCTTTGGCACTGTGAACTAGGCAGCCATGATGGGGCCTGTGGCATCCGAGGGTACCGGCCCGAAAGGAGGGTCGGCCAGGAGCCCCCGTTGGAGTCCGGGGTGGCCCGGGCCTCGCCAGGGTTGCCCCTCCTCTAGCCATGCTCATTGCTATAGCCATTTACTCCCACTATCAGCCACTGCCATCCCAAAACCCACCTTCTCTGATCTGTGGGGCAAGCTCGACTGTGCAGTAACATTTACAGGCTTTTACAACCTGCAATTACTTCTAAGCAGTCTTCATTAAGGTAAACGCTTGATTGCAACCATAAACCAGCTACTAATAAAAAATATCTTCATCAAGTGTGCTTTTAGCCACTTCATTTATAAGCAATATGTGTGTCCTCACATCTGTTCCTTGCCTTGAACTCCTGTTACCAAAAGCATTGGCAAAGCTCAGATACCTTGTTTGGTCGTGAGCTCTTATATAGGCATTACATATTCACTTTTCAGGCACTGCCATCATGTGCTCAGCTCCTCACATCATTTGCCAGCTGGTGCAATCTAATAGACAGTTAGTATTATGATGGCAGTGTCTGCCAAATGCCTACACAAAAGTCAAACCTTTTCTGTCTCAAGCACGACTTCTGCTTGCTGTTCTGTCTCCCTGCATCTGCTGCTGACGCTCACTTTTACAGTCTAGAGTAACCTCTGCTTTCTCAGGTGTCTTCAGCAGCCCCTTTCTTCTCTGTTCACTTTAACTACAAGGTCCCCACTTTTGCTGCTCTCTTACTAACCAAGTAGCTGCCTCTACGCCTGTCCCTCAGTCTCAAAGTGCATAGAAGGCCTTTAGTGCCCAGAGGTCCCTTGGCGGAAAGTGAGGGGATGCAGAGAAGTTGCGGGCAGATGGGTTTCAGGCTCTGCATAAAAGCCCAATGTGCATGGGCATAATTTTAGGGGGGACAAGGGTGTTTGTCCCCCCAACTTTCACAGCACACCATTTTGTCCCCTTGCCTTTAGATGTCATGCCCCCCTACATTTTCAGCAGAGTTACTCCGCTGCCGCTAGTGCGCAAGCCCATACGGAGCTTCTCATGTGCGGTTCCAGCACGGAAAGATGTTAGCCACTGTTTCCTATTGAAACAGGGAGCGGCCAGCTGGCGGCAGGTCCTGGATCTGAGAATTTGTGAGTGGTGAGATTCCATCTCAGCAATCGCAAAAGGGTAGCTGACACTGCAAGAGGCCCGGTGGGTCAGGCGCAGGAATTGGAAGGTGCCTTTTGAGGTACCAATAGGTCGGGAAAAAACAATTGGCTTGAATTCAAATAACTTTACCGGAAGTGTCACCCAAATTCATATAGCTCATGAACACTACATGTGACAAAGACCCAGGGGTCGTTTAGTGATTGTAAAGTAATAATGGCCTTCGTATGGGAGATCAGAGCAAGTAACGAAGAAGAAAAACGACTGCAGCAACACAGTTAATATGTTCAGCCATGAAAAAATACTTCAGTACTATTACGTAAAATGAAGAGGAAAAAGGATACAGTACTAACAGGAATTAATAGCCCTAAAGGGACACGGGATACTGTTATAATCAAATTAATACGCTCCCCTCACTTTTCCCGCGCTACAATTTTGTGTATATCCTGCCTTTGCACCTGCAGTGGCATTTATTTGAAATCCACAAAGCTTCCTGGCAGGCGAAATTCCTAAAAACCGGAACCTAGGCTAACCCTGTTTGTCATCGAATCTAATATTTTATCCAGTGAGAAAATATTGCAATCAGCCAATTGTCTCCCCACGAAAAAAGTGTTTTGAAGCACGTCACTTGTACAAAGAAACAATATATAAAATAAAAAAACAGATCAACTTGACAGAAATGCACTATGCAGGTTTCCAGCAACAGTTGCAGTGACAGGATTAATGTAAAGCACAGCAGAGGGACCAGGGTTTGACTGAAGGCGAGCAGGGGGCCACTTCAGAATTCTGCATGTTGGGGTCACCATCTGCCTATTTTGCACATAACAATGCTTCGGAACCGAATTGGGGCTGCTATTTTTATGAAATACAGGTATTTCTCAAAGATGGTCCGCAATCATGGGTTTTCCCTGATTGGAGAACGTGGCATGTAAAATGTAAAACCTTGTTTCCCTATTCTATATACACATAATTCTCTTAGGGTGTCTGTGCATTGTGAACCGGGCCTTTCCAGAGCCATCCTCATCCCGGGACTCCGTTCTGCACTGAAAAAGAAAGCTCGTTGCTGGACAGCTCTGGAATGCCACTAGAGTGAGTGATGTCGCAGCAATTCTATAGTCACATACAAATCCTGCAGCTGCCCAAATCAGTATATATGGCTTAATGTCACAGACATTTTAATGTTAAGGTGATTGTAGTGAAACATGAGCAGTAAGCCCAGTGTGCACTATGTACTGATTAAAGCATACATCACTTTGATTACAGACATATTTGTCAACTATAGAGATCTGTGGTAATTCTTATGTTACTAAGATGGTATTTGATTTTATGCAAAGCAGGATGGAACCCTTACTGGTGGCACTTGCCATCTTTCACGTTCACATAAAGTCAAAATAGTACAATACAAGTGTACTAGGTAGTCCATCTTGGAATGACAACCTATCAGAAAACAATGTACAAGGTTATTGTAGGTTTCAATATTGTGTGTTGCTCAGTAAGTGTAACATACATGTTATTACTGAAATACATACTGGAAGGGATCATTAGAAAGTAACCTTGTCAAAAGAGCCAGTTTACAATGCTAGTACAATAAAACATTGAATTATTTTTGAATATCTGCTTTTGAAAAAGAATACACGCTCAACTCAAGATATGTTTTAATCCAATGGTCACATAGCTTGTCAGTAATGGCTACAGAGGTTCTGGCAAGCAAGCCCCTAACAATGTAACTCACACCCATACACATAGAGGCAGAGACGTGGACCGAGGCAGAGAGAGGAAGTGAGCAAAGAAAGAGTGAGAGATAGAGAGAAAGAGACAGAGTTTGTGTTTGAATATGTGTGTGTGTTTGACATAGTGTGTTTCCCTATTAGCGTGCCATCAGTACGTTTAAAACATGTACACAAATTACAACATACCTCACAAAAGTGTGAAATAAATTAAAGGTATTTAATTTGTTTCCATCATCTGGAAAGGCTCCCACTACACACATTGCAGAGAAGCAAAAGGTGACACACTCTGATTAAGAATTTGCTTATTGGAGGTTTCATTATTCCCTATTTTGCATTTTTAAAGATTACATTCACATTCTGATAACCCCAATTATGCATATTTCATTGGCATAAAATGTGGAAATCATGCTGTTGCTGTGCAGTGACGTAAGCCTGACCATGAATGGTTATCCTTTACATTGATGTACAAAGGAAATGTACATTGTGTTCCAAAACAACTACCGACAGCATAATGGAACATACACCCAACACACAATTCTACACCCATTCATCAAACATAAATTAAACAACTGCAGGGCTTCATAAGATTTGAGTACGCTAAAAAGTATTTCATAGAAAACATCTCGGGTATTTCTCACAGGTTGAAATAAAATGTCTAGCCCTCATCATCACATACTAAGAAAACAAAATGGATCTTGAAGGCATTGTAGGGTGTGAAAAGGCACCCCTGTAATTCACCCGGAGCAGCTGAGCAGGATGCACAGTATAGACACCACAGCGGTTAAAAGAAGGTGTAACAAACCATTAACTTTGGAAGATACATTTTGTTGGGAAGGCAATATGGCTGCATATATTCATTATGTTATGTTACTTGGCATTTATATAGCGCTCTATATATCATTGGTATGACCTCAAAGCGCTGGTAGGTTGAACGCCTTCGGGAACCGCAGTTCAGGCCAGTAGAGATAGATGGTGGATTAGGATGCGTGGGTGCACATGTTATGTGTGCAGCTGGTGTAGTTGTTGCATGGTCGCAGCATCCTAGCGTTATGTGTGGTGTTGAAGATAATAGTTTTATGTGTTTGCAGTCTGGTGGTTGGACATCCAGACTGGGTTTGGCTGCGTTAGACCTGAAGGACGCGTATGTGAGCAGCTAGGCTGGAGTGTCATGGGATAGCTGCGTTTTATTAGGCTTATAGGGTGTTCATTGGGTAGTGTTCATATGTGAACAGCTAGGCCAAATTAATCCGGGGTATAGCTGTGTTCTAGTTGTTGATGGTGGGTAGAAGAGAGTAGGCGTAGTGATGTGATAAGAGTGGTGGTTCATCTTAGAACACAGAGATCTCTCCACCCAACTTGATACTTCAGAAATTGGCACATAAGAAATATTCCTAGATTTTTGCGAGATGGTCAAATGCATTATTAGTTTAGATGATGCTAAGGGAACTGAATAAGAGGATGCATATGTCATGGTGGCCTCTCCTTCATATCAATAAGGGACTAACACAGATCCAAGGTTTTCAAGTATACCCTGCTCTCAATTTGACAAATGGATATTGGATTATCTCAATACTCTTTGCACACCAAAGTAAACCTGCCTTCACCTATGGTAGCAAGAATTATGCATGGACTCATACACCATATGTGTCCATTAACAGTAGGACCAAATTCAATATATTTCTACATAAAGCCATGCCTGACCTTTGTAAGGAAGACAAGGTATCAAGAATAGACAGACACAGGTGATCACAGTTCAAGGATGTTTTTTAAACTGTATAGGTAGGTTGGAAAAATGCCTAATCTAAACCTAAATCTAAGATGGGAGCAAGCTACGACCATCAAATAATAAAGAGGCCATCCTAGTGGCGTCTTCTCAAATAAAAAGGTCATATTCTAAGAAAAACCTATTGCCAATATTTACAACTAAATACAAAAGAGTGTTTCATAGGATTCACAAGGAAGAAAGAAGTGTTCACAAATGATAAGTCAGGATAAGGTAGTCGGGGGTCTCCCTTCCCCATGTTTTGAGCATGGGACAAGGTGGTACTTCTAAGCACGGCACAGTGTTGAGCTTTCCCAGCATGAGACGACAGTTCTGTTATCAGGGATCAGGATCTTCAGTGGTTAAGTCTCTTTTCTACAAAAAGTCTCTTGCCAACGAGGACCTGATGAAGTCAACAAAAGTTCATTTCAACCTGTATGTTGGGTGATACATTTTCACCTCTGGATCCCCCTATTCCAGGCTTGCAGCATTATCACAAAGCAATGATTAAACAATCATTACAGAGAGATACATGTGAATGAGCCCTGGGACTGTACCCATCCAACATGACTTCTATATCAGCGGGCCCTGCAACATCTGCTAATTTTTTTAACAGCTCGACCAAAAAATGGGGTCGATTTTGCCACGATTTGGAACTGCTAGCTCAATGAAAGGAAATCAACCCTTGGAGCCAGTGGTCCAGGGCTAGGGGTGCAAGAGCACTGTATTAGCTTAGGAATTTGCTCATGAGAATGCAGCTCCGTACCCTCCACCCCCCAGCTTCCCTTACACCGTTGCCTAAACACAGACAGCCTTCTCTAATGGGCAGAATAGACCTCTCAGAGGTAGGTGGTTCCAGGTGCCCTGGACCCCCCGCTCGGACTAAGTCATTGTGACTTTACTGTAATTACTAGGATTGAACACGAGTTTCTATCCCTAGGATGGACAATATTGGGAATTGAGTTTAATGGGCACAGTAAATGATAAAGGCAATTGTAGTGTTTACATAAATGCTCGGAATGTGAAACAATATGAGCACTGTGAGCAGGTTTCTATAACCAAATGCTCATAGAACGAAGTGCTTGAGTAAATAGTGAGAACAGAAAGAAAGTATTTGGATTGTGTTGTAAAGGCAAGCACCACGATAATAACACAAACCCTGCATGGACAGTGATTCCATATTAAAAATGTACATAAATGAGCATTGTGTTCATGCTGAGAACAAGAAATCTCCCAGACATCAGCAGTGCAAGGTTTACAGCGGTTTCTACCAAGGCAATACATAGAGTAAAATAAAGAGCCTGATTCATGGAATGTTTTGCACAGTGCAAAGTGACTTTTCACTTGTGCAGAGTGACTTAGAACTGCCAACAAACACCCTGATTCATGGAACAGTGCAAAGTGTCTTTTTACTGTGCAAAGTGACTTTTCACTTGTGCAAAGTGACTTAGAACTGCCAACAAACACTCTGATTCATGGAACAGTGCAAAGTGTCTTTTTACTGCGCAAAGTCACTTTGCACTGCAAAAATACACTTTTCATTGCTCCATGTATCAGGGTGGAGCAGTGCAAAGTGAATTTTTGCAGAGCAATGTGACTGTGCCCAGCAAAACGACACTTTGCACTGTCCCATGAATCAGGGTATTTGTTGGCATTGCAAAGTCACTTTGCACAAGTGAAAAGTCACTTTGGACCATGCAAATAATTCCATGAATCAGACCCCAAGAGTTTATAAGCATGTTGCAAACACAGCTCCTGTGTTTAGGACAGCAGCCAGTGCTTTAAGTTGGGTGAGAAATTGAGGCAGGGGCCTCATTTGGGGGGCATGGCTTGCAGGATGGGCGTGGCCTAAGAATTAATGAGCGTGGCATAAAGACGAACATGTAAAAATTGTCTGACCTACATTACTAACTACATATCGTGACACAGACTACTTGCTACATGCCTTAAAGTATAACAATCAAAGCTCAACGTCATTAATTATTTATTGGACCCTTAATTGTGGTGGACAATATGTGTGCCTACTGTCGAGACCCAACTTGAAGATTCATTCAAAATTATGTTTATTTGTACTATGTCGTAACAGTTATAGCTGAACACTTACTAGCACTCGATATAATAAGAGAGAAAAATAGGTTTTCAGAGGGACTATTTTCCCACACATGGAAGCCTTTTTTGAGAGCCCACATCATTGGTAGACTTGCGGGGGCCATTTTGTTCAAACTTCAAGTCAGCAGCATTTGTATAGGCAACAGCAAAGTTGGATGACCCCAGTCTAGTAATGATTTGAAACGCACTGAGTTGGCAGCAATCACTTATCAAATCCATATTAGTGCACGAGCATAGCAGCTGAAAATGAAGTGCTGCATCTTTTTTATTTAATTATTTATTTATATTTATAAAGTGCACAGCAGCCGATGCTGCTACAAGAATACTTTCTTAGTTACATTGCAAGAATAGTTTCTTAGTTACATTGCAGGAGTAATTTCTAAATTACATTGCAGGGATAATTTCATAGTTACATTGCAGCAGGAATACTAACTTGGTTACCTTGTGGGATACTTCCTTAGTTATATTGCAAAAATACTTTAATAGTTACATGGAAAGAATACTGTCTTGGTTACAAGGCAAGAATATTTCTTAGTTACATTGCAGGAATACTGGTTAAATAGCAAGGTTAGTTATATTGCATACTTTATAGGGTGCTTTACAGGAGTAATTTCTTAGTAGAGTTACAAGATTGCTTATTTGGTTACATTACAAGAAGCTATGTTACTTCCATATGCAAAAGCGGCAGGTAACGTGCGGGCATTAACAGCAATATTGGCACATAGCGAGCAGAAGAGGCAAGCAACAGGGAATGAGGGGGCAGTGACATAGGCATAGCCTCAACATTCGGGGTTGCTGGGGTTAAAAAGGCAGCACAATGGACGATAGGTGGCAGCATGCAACAACCAGGGCTCATATAGAGCAAGATGCTGTTTTTTGGGTACACAATCACATGTGGCAGCAGACAGGGTGCGACTGAATGTACTAGGTGCAGTAGCGTGTACACAAGTTCCTGTGGGCATGCGTCGTTATGCGCGGCCCGCGTAATCAAGGGGGGCAAGGAAGCACGTTGTGTACAGGAGGATGGTGTGTAGCGCAGGGCACCTGGAACGTTAGGGAGGAGTCGCGCAGTTGCGGTGGTGCTTAGTTGGTGCTATTAGCGGGCCCGTTATTAGCTCCATCCCCATTCCCATTGAGCCCTATGGGGGCTCGAATGGGAATGGGGGATGCTTCTCAGAATGGCGATTTACCGGGTCCTCCAAGATTGGAATGACCCGGTAAGTCCCTATTCCGAGGACCCGGACCCAGAATGCGGTACGGGGGTATCCATGGTGCTAATAGCACCATGGCTACCTCCAACCTCGTAATGAGGCCCAAAGTGTCAGGACCGAGGCTTCCTCCCAACTCCAAAATAGTAAACGAGGCACAAAATAGGAAACTGTGGGCCACACGTGGCCTTTAGCATTGGCTGCCAAATAAATGATTAACCTGGAGTCCATCAAACCCTGTGTGAATATGTGCAATCCATGACTACCTGGTATTAGTTACTTTTTGCTCTTTGAAAAACTGCTCACCTTCTGCAACCCTGGTGGAAGAGCTATGATAGATGGATATACTGTCACCGAAGCAATCAAAAAACATCCCGTCTAGATACCACGGACAGGAGGTCAGTAGTAACATCATACAATATCAATGTACTTTATAGCCACGGCACATAATCTAAAACATTATAACTCTGCCTCCATCACCGTGTGGGGGTACTGATTTGTGCTCAATTTTTGATAGTAAAATGGTCATGTGCCTGTGCTTATTTCAACTTTGTCTGTAATAGGTATTCTGAAACAAAACTGAAATTTAAAACCAAAAAAAATGCCACCTTCTACTTATACCGTCCACTGGTTTGTCCTACTTGCACCCCTCTTTGCCCCCGCCTCGTATCCTTTCCCCGTGCTCTATTTTCTCTAAAAACTACGGGCCCAATTCGTGGAAAATTTGCCCCGTTCAAAGTGAATTTGCACTGCTGAAAAGTGACTTTGCACTGCCGACACAAACCCTGATTCATGCAACCGTGCAAAGTGTATTTTTGCAGTGCAAAGTCCGGGCAAAGTCAGCGCATAGTCATTTTTGCACTACAAAATGACTTTGCGCATATTTTGCACGGAAAAATACACTTTGCACGGTTCCATGAATCAGGGTTTGTGTCGGCAGTGTAAAGTCGCTTTTCAGCAGTGTAAATTCACTTTGAACCATGCAAATGTTCCATGAATCGAGCCCTAAGAGGTGGATACTCCGGCTGGCGGTGCAATTTGCTGACGTCTGGAAGGCATCTGTGCTCAGAGACCACTAAAGTGACACTTTGGTGCAGCTTAAACATTTTGCAACAAAATGACATAACAGGGCGTTCTTTCCAGTGATGCAGGCCCATTGACTTTGAAGTGTTGCGATAGCTTATGTGCTCTGTGCACTCATTTTACGCTTGGAAAAGAGTTCTACAGAGAACTGTGCCCAACACTGCAGTGACAGGGTTGAATCCTGCCATGTCAAACTCAGCTCAGGATGACAAATTGAAAATGGAATATTATCACGTTATATGATATGATATGGCATTTGTAACGCGCCTATACACAAGTGTTTCAAGGCGCGACGAGGCAGGCGGGGGACAAGGGGAGACAGACAATGATCCTACTAGGCCAGGTGTCATTCAGATCGCGCAAGTGCAATAGAGGGGGACTGGAAAAAAGTGCAAGGGAAGGGGAGAGGGGAAAGTGCAGTACATGGTTAGTAGAATACAAGATAAATAATAGGGCCAGCTGGTGGCAAGTGCAAGGAAAGTGCAGTACATGGTTAGTCGAATACAAGATAAATAATAGGGCCAGCTGGTGGCAAGTGCAAGGTAAGTGCCGGGAGAAGGGGCTGTAGGATACAGAGACAGTCCCGTAGTGCAGGGAGGCAGTGCAGGGAAGAGTGGCTGGGCCAAGCACCGAGATCGGTGAGTGGCCCAGTTGCAGATTCAGTGCAGGTTCAGTGATTTTAGCAGGGGAGAGAGGGAGAGAAAGCAGAGTCAAAGAGGAAGGTTTTGAGGTGCTTCCGGAACTGGAGATGGTTCTCCTCAAGTTGGGTAGTAGTAGCGCCCAGTATTACAGCAACTGGAAGTGGGAGGGATCCGGTATGAAGCGCTGCA
The DNA here is from genome assembly GCF_040938575.1 of Ambystoma mexicanum. NCBI lineage: Eukaryota > Metazoa > Chordata > Amphibia > Caudata > Ambystomatidae > Ambystoma > Ambystoma mexicanum. The sequence goes on along the minus strand of NC_090933.1, from coordinate 122,087,528 downwards.
CAAAACATACGTGTAACTATTCATACAAATACACATTCACATCCTGAGTGCCTCATTGCTGTTTCGGTTTGGGAATCACACAAATATGCGCTGTAGCGGCACGCATATTTTGTATTGCCAGTTAAAACACACCGTGAGCCAGGTCATGTCGGTTCACTCAAAAGCATTCTTCGCCTGCACAAACGGCACATGTGCTGAAGAGGCGATGACACTCCGACCCTGCATTTTCATTCTCGGGTTTATTAAAGCTGAAGTCTTGGCATCTCTGCAGAATGGCCAGGCCCGGCTTCCGTCAGCCCCGCACACGCCAGCAGGAAACGCCGACAAGAAATGTCTAATCCAGACATTCCTGGCACAAAGACAACGCGACCTGCGGGTCCAGGTTTACATTCTTCTCCACTTAATTGTGTGACACGAACTAGGAACCGGCCCCGCGAGGTCCCCGGTGGCAGCTGTCAAAGCAATGGGCGTTCACCACTCAATCTGGGTAAGGAATATGAAAGTTAATTAGTAGACAAACGTATTCTGTGGACATAAGTTGCCAATACATAATGGAGCGGGTCAAAAGCAACATGCCAGAGGTCGCAGGAAAAGGAGGCATAACAGGTAGTGTGTTCAAGACGAGGCTGGATCGTATCTGCAGCACGCACACATACAATGGGAAGAAACGGCGAGCAAGTGATTTTATTTTTGAGGGAAGAAACGGCGAGCTCGTGTTGTTGAGTGATGTGTTGTAGTTCATGTATCAAATGCTGCTTATCCTAAAAAATAAAATAAACGATCTGGTGATTACTACTTTTTTAATGTTTGGTTTAAAGTGAAATCTAGTTGGGCAAAAACTATTATTATGGACAGGGCCGGACCTAGGACATTATAGGGTCTTGTGTTGCAAACGGTGTGTGGAGCTCCCTATCTTGTGGATCCAATGGATACAGTGACATCTCTGGAAATGACAGCCTGGGAAGGGTATTTAATATTCGAGGGGATCATGGGAAGTTACATTAAAAGAAGTTGACAGAAGTAAGCCAAGACACAAACGCGAAGCCAGGATTTGAGGCCAGTCTGCAACCGAGGGACTTGAACAGTTTTAGCTGGTAGAAAGAATAGTTTCAATTTGTATTTTTGGCAAGTTTGGTTTGAAAACACCATCCGACTTTGCAATGCAGTGCAAGAACATGTTTGTGTTTTGCTGTGTTTTGCTAACTGTTAACCGTCTTTGCAGCATTTTCCCTGCTGCTATCATTTTTTTTTAATTTTAATTTTAATTTTATTTGGTTTATACAAACCTTTAAAATATTTACAATCAACAAAACAACAAGCAACATACATCAATTTCCGTCATTCCACAGTCTCCTCCACTCCTCTCGCCAACATCTATTGAGTCCAGCCCTCCATTTGGTCAGTGCCTACGTCCTGCCAACATCAACCAAGCTAAGTCGCCCTTCAATTATTCGTAAGAAGTTCGTCAGCGGAATTAGCAGTTTTGGATCAGTTCCATTGAACATATGACCCCACCAATCATCCGCGCACAAAGTTGGATGGCATGCGCTCCACGAACCCAAGTTCAAACTTCTTTCATTGCGAAGATTTTTGCAGAAAAGGACCAGATGCTTCAATGTTTCTGGGGCTCTTGAGCAAAATCTGCAAGAAAGGTTTGCGCTTTTGTTGCATTTCCACATCTGTAAACGCTCTTTGGTTTTAAATAGATTCATGCGAAATAACATGAAGCGTCTACGTGCGTTGGGATCCGGGAATAAACTGATGTAGCGTTGTGCCGTATTAAAGGCACGAGCTTCAGCTGGTACATCTGTCATCAGTTTCGCAGCTGCTCTTTGTGCGCAAGTTCTCTCCCAATCTATGCGCAAGGTTTTTATTTTTGCAGCGTCCGGATTTTCGTGGAGCATATCAGTCTTGATGTCAAATTCAACTAGTATGCTTTCGCATCTTTGGATCCACATAGCCACTAAGTTCTGTCCTTCAGCCATTGCGGTGTGCAGGATTTGGAACTGGAGGATGTTTTCTCGCGCACGCGTCTTACGAAATAAGGATAACAGATTCCAAGTAATTATAGCTTGAAGAGAAATCAGGGATAATTCATATCTAATGCGAGATGTCATCGTTCCTCGTGCAAGGCCCAGTACTTTTGTCCAAAATTGGTTCTCTAAGGAGGACCATACTTCATGAGAGCAGCCCAGGGCGTTTTCGACCCCGTAGATTAGAACTGGAGTGACCTTCTGTTGATAAAACAGTCTTAGTGGTTCGTGAGAGAACTTTCCAAATTTCCTTTTTATGATTAAGGCTTGGCTGGCTAGCTGAGCAAATTTCCTTTTGGTTTCGGCACTCCAGGGACCGTCATTGATACAGGAACTTAGGACCATTCCCAAGTATTTCACACTTTGTGATCTCTTCAGTATTACTCCGCCCAGAGTCCATCTAAACTTTTCATTGTTTTCGAGGACCCTCCTTTCCAGTTCTTAAATGTTAGGATTTCGCTTTTATTTGTGTTGATCAACAGCTGGTTCTCGCTTACATATCGCTGAATGGCATCAAGTTTTCTTTGTAAGCCGATAGCTGTTAAATCCATTACGACGAGATCATCGGCGTAGAGAAGCCAGCTTATGTGTGATTTATTTATTTTCGGCGGACATGAATTCACTTCCTCTATCGCAATGCCAATGTCTGAGATGAACAAGCTAAATATAGCTGTGGCAAGCGGACAGCCTTGCTTGACGCCCTTGCCTGTGGCTATTGCTGGTGACAATGTTCCAACTTGGTCCAAACAAATCTTTATGGATGTTTCTGTCTGAAGCTCCTGGATGGCAGATACAAGATCTTCCGGGCAGCCCCATCGCTGTAATTTTACCCACAGGAGTTCGCGGTCAACGGTATCGAAAGCGCTTGAAAAATCGATAAACGCCAGATGTACTACAGTGTTGGTTTTGATGGCCTCCATTTTTGCCAAGTTAAGTAGTAAAAGATTTAGAGAACAGCCAACTTGTTTGACAAAACCCGCCTGTCTGGCGTCAACATGTCCCGTGTTCACAGCCCACTGAACCAACTTCTGTTGGAGTTTGGTAGCGTAAACCTTGCCCAGAACGTCTAATAATGCCACCAGCCGATAGTTTTTTGGATTTGATCTGGCCCCTTTTTTGTAAATTGGTATTATGATCGCTGTTTTCCATGATTTGGGGGATTTACCTGCGATATTTATTCTTTCGAATAAAGCTACACATATCTCTGCCCAAATCTCGGGATGCTGTTTCAAGGTGAAGTTCGTTAAGCCGTCTGGGCCCGGTGCTCTTGAGTTGTTGGCCCTTTTGATTATTGCTACCATGTCATCTTTAAAGTAAGTGATGATTTGGGGTGAGAATGATAGTTTGGACTCTTCACCCATGGTTTTGTTGCCCTGTATAGCTCCTCGAAATGAGCAGTCCATTCCGTTTCAGACACCAAACATGTTTGTAACGATTTTTGCGGCGCCTGCATGTCGTTCATAATCCTCCAAAACTCTCTTGTATTTTTGTTCCTTAATATGGATAACATTGTCTCTGCGTCGTTTTGAAGAGTTAGATGCATGTGGCTCTTCAACCAATTTTTATAGGACTGTTTAGCTACTCTCATTTGTATTTTCCTAGTAATCATTTCCAATGAAGAAGGCCCTGTCGAATGTTCTGTCGCAGCAGCCGTTTTTGTTTCTGAATTTCAGGGTCAAACCAGTGTTTTCGAACTGAGATTGTGTTCTTCGACCCGCGTTCTTGGTCTTAAATTGAAACAATAGTTGGTCGTATTCTAATTGTGTGGAATCCTGACATTAAGCTATTGCCAACTGGGTGACCTCTTGTTCTTCTAAGCGGAGTCTCACCCTGTTTGTCGCGACAGAGATATTATGCTGCCACCTCAGTTGACCTTCCTCTAATGATGTGTTGAGATGTGTTATAAGCATATTGTGGTCGCTAGTTGTTTGCTTCTTGATCACGAAGGAATTTATATGGGCGTGCAAATCAGTTGACACAAAGACGTAGTCAATCGTAGAAGCTGAATCTGCACGCTGCCACGTCGCAGCAGGTGGCATATCTCCGGTTGTATTCCCATTCAGCATTTGCAATTGTCTTATTTCCATTTCCTCGAGCCACTCATTAGCTAGCACTTTTTTATCTGCAGTGATAAGTTTAAAGAAATCAATGTTTAGGTCCCCACATATCAATATCTTGGTCCTTGGCTTCCCTTCATACAGAACATCCAAAATTTCTGCGATTTTCTCTATGAAGACCTGTTTACCTGCCTTCTGGTGATTCCAATAAACGTTTAGAAATGTTATTTCCTCGTCAGACCCGGGGCACCGTTTCTAATTGGTAATTGTCGTTTCCTGGATAAATGGGGAGTGATTATAGGACTTAGAAATCCTAAAGCCCGAGGCCCTGTTTACTACAGTTAACAAAACCACCATTGGACGACCTTTTGACAGTTTTATGGCTGGATTCAGGGCCACTTCCGGGCCACTTCGTAATTAATCACAAATGGCATTTCAGAAAGCCAAGTTTCCTGCAAGCAAATGACCGACAGGCCATCCAACCAGTTTGTGTTGAAAAGATGTGTAAATCCACACGTGTTCCAAGATGCCACTAGGCACCTATTTAAGCCCCAGTCGTTGTTCACCTCAGCAGTGCTAGAACAACAGAGTGCTTCGGCTATCGGCAGTTGCTGGCCTTGGGTTCCACTTATGGTGATTCTGATCTCCGTTTTGGGTTCCACAGATCCACTCGTATCGTTATACGTCATAGAATTAGATGTTGTGTCTTCTATCTGGGTCCCTTCCCATGACGTCATAGTATTAGATTTTAAATCTTCTGTCTGGGTGCCTACCCGTGACAAGCACGGGGGCTGAACCTCAGCCGTAGATCTTACATTGATACTTTTAGGTCTGCGAAACTCATTTTTGTTCATAGAGCGCAGCACAGTGCTCTGTTGCCAGCCGCTTAGCATCTCTTCATTGTTCCGGGCATCCGAAGCATGGTGGTTCGGGCTGAGTGTTCCTAATGAGCAAACTTCAAATCCCAACGAAAATAGCGCAACATTTGCTTCAATGATTGTGTTGGCTATCAATGAGGAAGATACGTGAAGGATTACTTTGTCGTTCCGATTCTCATTAGGAAATTCAACGATCTTTAGATCCCTGGACATGATGGCACGCAAACTAGGAATCAAGTCGAATAGCCTGATGATGGTTGCACGGTTTAAGATCAACTTGTCCTTTGAGTCAAGCCTTTCAACCATCACCTTGAAGACCAGATCGAGGTCGTTCTCTCTTTTGGTCTTGCCACCGTCTCTTGCGTGGGAGTTCACTCGTGATTCGAGTCGTTCCAGTAGGCTGTTTGGAGAAAGCATGTTTGCTTTTTTGTTGTTGGAGGCTTTGTTGTTTGAAGCCATACTTCTGCAAGTGTCTTCATTGGGTACTTTCTCCAGATTGCACGTACTGGTTTTACAGTTCTTTCTTTCACCCAACTGAACCCCTCATAATCTGTTACATAGTTTTGACCTTTTTTCTTGCATGGTCATAAACGGTGGACTTCCTGAGATCTTCCCATTCTCCTCAGGAGTTACTGGTTTGTTGACAAAGTGACAGGTTCTAAAGACCTTGGTACTCACCAATTCTGTTGAATTTACCTGGTCTGAGTTGCGCGCACTCAAGCCCAGAGCTCCAGAGGAGTCTCCCTCTATTTCGGCAGGGCAAACCGTAGTCGTACTCTCATTGTTGTCTGCAGAGGTTATTTGAGCACACTTCTTTGGTTCTTGTGTGGTTTACACTTTTTCTGTATCGTCATAAGTGGACATGTTTAGAAGTTCTTCAAAGATGTCGGCATACAATTGGTCTACTGTGATCGCTGGAAGGAGAGGAACAGCTTCCTTTGCTGGCTCCGATCCTTTTCGATTTTCTTTCAGGTTAGATTTATTTGCGTCTTTTGTCACAATTTGAACGAAATTGATGTTCCTCAAAAATGTACGTGCTCCCGTATTTTTATTATTTCTCTTACTCGGTTGGTTCTTTAATTTTTTTACCGTCTTTGTCGATTTATCATGAATTACCACTTGATTCTTGCAATTTCCTGCTGTGCCTTCAAAGATCGAGAATACTTTTGACTTCTCTGTGCCTTTGCAGGTTGTCTGCACGTTTTCCACAGTGTTAGGTAGGGGGGCCACAGTCGACGTAGAAGGTGTTTGATCGACAAGGCCCCTCTGCCTCTTATAGGCTCGTGCCTGTTTGAAGGCCGTGTTAAATGAAATGTCGTCAATTTTTTCGCTCTCGAGAGGGGTACTTACTCCTCGATAGTAAGGGCTTGTTACGGCGCTCGCCGTTTTTGCATGATCTGAACTTGCTTGTACCCGATCTTTGCTAATAGTAAGATCGATCACTTGGACTAGATCTGACGACACACTAACTTCAGACCCTTGAGTGGGCCTCTCTATTACGTTTACAGACACTGCCCTGGAGCCTCCAATGGTTGGTGGCTGATGCTCGGGGCACGCAGTTGAAGGTGAAGTTGAATTTCTTTGTAGTGTGTTACCACTATTTGATTCATTTTCACGATGTGGACCAATACGGTTTAAACCTTTGTATTTAAATATGGCTAGTGCTTCCCGGGCGACTTCAGCCAAGAGATTTTTTATCCAAGGAGTCATTTCTCTTTTGTTCGGCCAGAAATTTAAATAAGGCGTCCAGGCCTTTTAGGCCATCCTTAACGTTATGGGAGGATTGATTGCATATTTGTTCCAGATGAGCTACTTTGGTGTTCAATAGTGCCAACAATGTAGAGGAATCCTTCATTGTATCGTTTAGGTTCTCGTATAACTTCATGAAAGGTGCCATAGAAATGGCAAGTGAAGATAATATTGCAACTTGAATCCCCGTTGTTTGTTCAGACTCCTTAGGCTCCACATTCCTTTTCCTACCAGTGTACTTCGTTGTTTTCTTTTGTTTGAATAGTCTACCCCTCCTTATTTTTGGGAACGGCCGTTCAATAAAGGACGAGTCAGACAGATCGCAGTTGACTGTTGAGTTCATAGTAGTGGACTGTGAATTTTGCGTGTTCAGAAGCGTTATTTCTGGATCAGTTCGTTTAGTGTTAGCCGCTCTCTTTTGTGAGTTAAATTGGGTCCTGCAAGGATGACTCGCTTAACCTCACATTTGGGGCACTAGCAGACTGCTTTGTACGTTTATAGCAAACATTAGCCCAAATGTCTTTGTTTGGCTCAGTTAGTTGTCAGTTCTGTCTTTTTAGGGCTACTTTGTGTATTTGTGTTGTCTCTTCGTGCCGACTATTGCCATTAATTAAATTGCAACTATGTGTTTTATTTATTGCTATCGTGCTTTGCAAGATGTTATTCACAGCATCTAACGATTCACGGCACTCATCTTGCTTTTGAATCACCTGCTCGTCAAGTGTCACGGTTCTTACCTGCCGTTTTGGGACACAGACATCCTTTATCGTGTCGTTGGAGGCTCCAAAAACATCATCATTCAGCTCCTCTAAAACATTCACATCGGAGCTCGTCCCAGGTTCCCGGTCCATCTGAGATACCAAAACAGCTCCAATCGAGCCCCCCACCCTGGACCTGCACAACTATCCCAGTCTCTAGCTGTGCTCCCTGAGTCGGTTCAACCGCCTCCACCGCTCCGGCCGCAACAACGCCTGAAGACAGAGGAGGCGGCAGCGCTCCCAAGCAGGGAGAGACTCGGCCTCCACTGTCCAAACAGACGTCCCACCCCCCGGCGAGCACACAGCGCATGCACGGGCCAACGCCAGCAGAGGACGCCGCGCCCGCTCCACCACAGGCTCCGGCACCGGCCCCCGTCACGACGGGGCTCTCGGAGGGATCCGACCCCCGGACGCCTCCATCCACACCCAGCACCACCCCCCCAGGACTCGGCCATGCACGCGGGCCACTCCGGACAGGCGACACACTGAGTAAGTGCTCGTAAAGTTTACACACATGATCATCGGCTTGTATTGCTCTCCGGCGGGTGCTTAACCTGTCGACGAGACTTGAATTCAAGGGGGTTGGGGGTATTCCTTGAGTGTGTAGATTGATTTCAGAGCAAGCATCAAAGTTCAACGGTAGGGTTGTTTTGAGTCCGACATCCCCCTGTGTGATTTTTTGACGGGTGATTACTCTTAGAGCATGTGTGTGATCGGCTACTTATTTCATTATGGTTGTTAATATTGATATTAGAGATAATGTTAGGCACCACGACGATTCGTCCTCATCATGATCTTCACTCAAAGAGGTGGAGGTACATGAGTAAAATCGACTTACTTTCCTCTCACAAGTTCGATTCGCAGTACTGCGGACTTTCCTCCTTTTCACCAAGTTGGATGCGCTTCTTCTGCGCCCGTGTTCTGGACTTTGGTGAGGCCATAGATTGGTGGCGCAATCGCAAGCGCCACTCGCCAAACAGCCTAACAGCAGTAGTCCAGCCCTTTCACCGCAGGGCTTACACCACAAGGGTGCTAGAGGCGGCCTCTTAAGGGTCAGCTGGTCAGCAGGTCTTCCTCCCTTAAAGGCACACGCACCTCTCCAGTGGTTATTAAAAAGCACCACACCACTCCTCTTCACTCGCCACAGCCTAACAGCAGTAGTCCAGCCCTTTCACCGCAGGGCTTACCTGCTTTCATTTTTATGGGGAGTACATAGGGAAGGCATCGGGGCCTTTCAACTTTTTTGTTTGAAGTGGGTCTTGATCCTCGGGGGCACCTCACCACCTTCCCCATATTGGCAGTCTTACTAAATAGCAACATCTTTGTTAAATCGCAACATTCAATGTGTTGCTTTACAGCATCACGTTTACAGAGCTGCCTTTGCTGCCACCCTTAGGGTGTCACCTCTGCCTCTTGTAGCAACAGTCTTTTTTCCTCGCCTTTTTTCCCGGGTTTCGTCTGGATACTCGTGATTTGTAAGCAAGATGCAAATTAGCTTTTCAGTGGGCATTTAGGGCCTGATTCATGGAATTGCACTGCTGCAAATTCACTTTGCACTGCCAACACCCAATCCGATTCATGGAACTGTGTAAAGTGTATTTTTGCAGTGCAAGGTGACTTTCCACTGATTCTGCACAGAAAAAATACTCTTTGCACAGTTCCATGAATCAGCGTGGGTGTTGGCCACACTACATGTAATCATTATCTCTGTAAAAACTGTTATGATGCTGGCGTCCCCACTGTGTCTCATCATCACCACTGTTCATGATGCTGTATCATGTATATATGCCAATATTGCCACTTTAAATCACTTCCATAATGCAAGTGCCACCAATAATTGTCACTTTAAATCATTTACATGTGGCTGGTGACCCCAATATATGTCAGCAGTGCCACGTTTAATCTGTTTATGTAGCCAGTGGCCGAGATATGTCAGCACTGCCACTGTAAATACATTTTCATGGCTCTGGTGTCCCCAATATTTGTCAGCTTTGTCACTCTAAATCATGTTTGTGATGCTAGTGCTCCCAATATATGTCATCAATGCCACATTAAAAGACTTTCATAATGTTGGTGCTCCAATATATGCTAGCTATATGCCAGCTTTGTCACTTTAAATTGCGTTCATGATGCTGGAGCCCACAATGTTCCTCAGCATTATCAAGCAAAATCCCTTTTATGATGGCGTTGCCCCCAATATATTAGTCAGCATTGACATTTTAAATATTTTTTGATGGTTCCCTCAATGTGGGCCAGCATTGCCATTTTAAATCACTTTCATGAAGCTTGTACCCCTAACATATACAACATCATTGTTACTTTCAATTACTTTGTCGAAGCTTGTGCCCCCAATATACGTGAACATTGTCAGTTTAAATTATGTTCATAAGGACCTCAGTATATGAGAGAGAGAGAGAGAGAGAGAGAGAGAGAGAGAGAGAGAGAAAGAGAAAGAGAGAGAGAGAGAGAGAGAGAGACCTGTGTGATGCTCTCTCTCTCTGCTTGTGCCGACTCATCCATAATGGGTCTCCGCCTATGAGGCACCTGAGGTATATGGAGAGAATCCACGTTCCCAAAGCCCTAGACAGCTGAGCCATAACCAGCCACAGACGTTTTACATCACCTGCATAAACCTTCAATTGGATATCAATGGGTTTGGCTTGAAATCTTTTGTTAAATCAAAACACCATGCCCAATGCTTGCGCCATAATAGCCACTTGTTTGGACTTATTTGATTTGCCAGTGAATGAAGGGATGAATCTTACCTCAAAATAATCATACATTTTAGTAGATCATTTCTGTACCAGATCCATACACCGGCAAGTGGTATCTTCTGGTAGGGAAAGCAAAAACCAAAACAACGTTTTTTGAGGAAACACGTTAAAGCCCAATTTATTCACCTGCATTTTGCATTGCACTGCTGTCCTTCAGTGGAGTGTATTGGGGCAGTCTAGGATTCACTTGACACTTGATTGAAAATTCCCATGGGTGATCGATTTTCATGGAAAATAAATCACTCGAATTTTAAGTAGTAGAAGGCCTCTCAGAATTTTAAACTTATTTAGGACTGTGCCCCGAAAAGATCTGGCCTTGCCATGATGAGGACCGTGTGAGGGACATAGTGCCATCCCAGCAACGTCCTATAACATGACCCCCAGGTTTGCCGGGACCAGGCAAGTCACTGTGGGGAAGTAGGTGCTGTTGAACATCAAATAGGAAACACTGTTTTCCTGCTAACAGGGGCGTCATTTGGGAGTCGCAGCTTAGACCACTGTGGTCACAGCAGCAACCCCTGTGGTCTCCCTTGCGACCCCTATGTTAAAACATGTCTTTTACACAAAATACATTTTTTTACAAAATACAAAATAAATACAATTTTACAAAAATGGAAGCTCCTGGGCTGCGGTGATGTTCGCAGCTCATGTACGGGGCTCTATATTTTTCCGAATACCTCACTCTTCAGCTCTGCACAGTGGTCAGCTCTGTTCCAATATGGACAACATTTTGGTCTGAATTATTAGGTGGCTATTTCTGTTGTCATCACAGGAAGGACCAACTTGAAACCTAAGAGTTGATCAGGAAACCGGAGCAAGTCTTGCTCTTGGTAGTTCCATACCACAATCAGAAAAGTTCAAAGAAATCTTCCTCTTAAAGCAATCACCTTTTAACTTCCCCTTTCGTCGGGGTTAATCTTGACCATGCCGTATTTCAGAGTTTTCTCACTTTGCCGCTTTATAACAGGACATCAAACATTTTGTGAAGCCTTTTCGAGTGGGCTCTTTCCTTTAACCGTACCACTCCTCTGCTCTGTATCACTGGGTTCACAGTTCTCGATAACTTAAAAGTTCACTACTGGTTTGCTTTCTTTCTTGTCTCACCAGCAATCAGCATTTGTGCAACCTTCAATTGTGAGATACACTGTTGCAGCTTCAGTCTTTCTTGACACAAACCGGCCTGTCATGTCTTTCGCTAACTCAGCGGTTCTGTGCATTCCTTTCTCTTCTCCGAGGCTTTGATTCACGAGTCACGGTTGATACCAAAGGCTTGGCCTCGCCTTCCCAACTTTGTCGTTAATCCGGGAGGGTCGCTGGTGTCCTTGAAATAAAATGCAGGTTTCTTCTTGTCTGGGATTTGGCTTTCTCCACGTATCCTTCAAGGTTTCCTGGGGGCAACAACTTCCTGCCAGGTTCTTCATGGATTCCCTACCCTTCGCTCTGGTCCCTCAATCGGTTGTCCTGCCCCAGTGGGTTCACCTTTGTCCTGGAAGATATGCTCCATCTCGTGTCTCACCTTGCTCAGCTTTTCTCACAATGCCGCACTCTTCTTTTGCTCCCACTTTGCCTGCTCCCCTTAATAGCATTCTGGCTCTTTTGGAAGTAGCAGATTTTCTCAATGGGATGTCTCTGAGGACAGGGTCTCACCGCCTGCCCCTCAAAGGCCTGGGCTTCAGTATATTACCCAGGGGAGGAGCTCTGGCTTGGGCGCTGTCAGGTAACCACAGCTGGCCCTGGGTTGGCTCCAAGGAGTCACAGCTCCCTCGCCACACAGCAGCCTCCCCTGGCTCAGTGATATGGCAGTCCATCGTCCTCCAGGCATTCCAGTGTTCCTCCAGCTGCTGTTCTTCCCTCCTGGCCTTTGTGCATCATTCAGCATCCCCAGCTCACCTAAAATGGAGACTGCCCATAGAACGCCATTGCCTGTGGTTTCCTATGGGTAATCTTCATAGCTCTAGTCTGCCTCTTCCTCGTCCCAGTGGTTTGGTGGAAAAACAGTAGGGAGGAATTATGGGAGTTGCAGTATTTCTTAGTGTTTGTGAAAGAAAATCATAAAACATGTGGTCAGGAGAAGGGGAACAATGTTGCTGCTGTAAAACATAGGGTGATGTTTCTGCTCTCCTTTTCCTCGATCTCCTACACCTCCCTTTGATCTTGGTATTTGTTGGCATTGGGGAGAGGGCAACAGTATAGGATTTATAATGGTGTATGACAGTGGAGGGAATATCAGGTAGGGAGGTATAAAGGAAAGGAGGACACCATGTCTCACCATGGGTCTCCTCCTCCCTCTCTGGTCCAATCCCCGGGTCCGGGTTCAACAGAAACAACCCCTCCTTAGCTGCCACAGAAGAGATACTAAGGGGGGTTGATAGGGAAAAGCCCTTGGGTTATTCACCAGTGGTAGGTCATTTATTGCACTAGGCTGTACTTTTGTGGTAGGAAACGTGTCACACTCAGATGAATTTTGGGGAGTAGGAAAGGCGTAGCGCTTTACTTTATTGCAGGGGCAGGAAAGTTGTGCTTGGATTTAGTCTGGGGGCAGGAAATTTGTCACTCTTAGATTAATTCAGGGGTTGAAGATATTGGGTAGGTTGACACATGTATTGCTCGTTGAATGAAATTCGGGCAGACTAGCTTAGAAGAAACTGTTTAGGGTAGCACATGTATTACACGTAGATGAATTAGCATAGGTTAGCAAATGTATTGCATGTGCAGAACTGTGAAGGCTAGCACATGTACTGATCTAGAAGAATTGTGAAGGTAGCACATATTCTGCACTCAGAAGATCTGTGAAGGTTAGATGGATTTGAGGGTGGGCAGTGTGCTGGACTTAGATGGACCTGGGAGTGGGCACTTGTGTTGCACTTTATAATGTTAGCCTCTCCATTGCACTCAAAGATATATGACGATAACATTGTCCTTCGAAGGTATAATAAATTAGCCAGTGTAACACAAAGATATATGCAAGGCACTTAGAAAATACCTGACGGTAGCCCATTATAGAATTGAGAAGGTATATAGTAAGACTATAAGGGTAGCCTGTCTACTGCGTTTAGAGATTACTTTGTTCCCAAGATCCTATAGTAGCGTGCCTAGAAGATGTACTAAGCCAGTCTAGTGCGCTTAGAAGACTTTGAGGGTAGCCTGTCCATGGTGCCTAAAAGTGCCTAGGAGGGTAATTTCTCTTTTCAAACAGATGGTCTGATCCCACAGCAAGATCAAATATAAGCTCCATCTGAGCTTAAGGTACGTATAACGCACCACTTCGGTGGACCTCTGCCGCAGGCACGGCTATCCATCCACACACATTAGAATGCAGCTTTGACTAAAAAACATTTGGTCGAGCTGGACACTTACACTAGATTTGCCTCAACACTTGTGCCATTAGAATATGCTGACAACATATTACAAATTCAGTCTAGCTGGACACAAGTCTTTTGCGCTAGCACTCTCTCGTGACCTCACTCAGCACCCATCCACATGTCTGGCCTATTGGGTTGCTTATTGGAGCCTAGCCAGCTCACCTAATTCCTTTTCTTGGCCAAATGTGTCATGATCCATCGATCACGCCCCTTCTGGTCTTCCTGGTCCCTGGCACGTCGGGGGTTACTCGCTGTAGTACACCCAACATGGCGTATACACAGAACGCGGTCTATCGACCTTTACGTCCTATGCAGCACGTTCTATAAATTAGCCACTCCCCTGCGGTTCCGCGCGTCTCAACGCTACCGATAGCTGTGGCCTGATGTGCTCCGTAGTTCGTGCTCCTGAACTGTGTTGCTTCCTGGTCCCCGGACCTTCCTCCTTCTCCTTTCCTACTACCTTCCTTGATCCTGTCTCTTCTGCGTTCCACGCAGACCGCCTCCGTGTGCTGTCTCCATTCCAAGCTTCCTGGAGTTTCCTAGATCCCGGACGAAGAAGCTGATTGAATCCTGGAATCCAAAGACCGCCGAGCGGGCTTGTACAAGACCCAAACTGCTTGAAAGAAAACCCTGACAAAGGACTCCGCAAAACAGAGAAAACAGGTGAGAAAAGGGGAAACCTGTGACAAAATGCAAACACGCACTCTAAGCCTTTCGGAGAATTTTCCCATACCTGGACTTGTCCCGGGAGGATAGCTTAGCGGCAACGTGCACGCCTTGGAAGCAAGACAACACGAAGCAGCACAGGTTCGATCCCCGGGTCCGCGCTTAGAAACCTCTGGGTGTTTAAGCGCGTTATAAATAAGCAACTAAGACAAAAAAAAAAGCAATTACACGACAAAAAGACGAACAATTCCTGTAACAGCGCCTCGATGCCCACGGGCTGTGAGAGTGCTTTAAAAATGCAAAATAAATAAATTCGGTTCCCAGGGGCGTTCCTACCACAAAGCGAGCTGAGAACATACACATGGGAAAAGGCGATATATAAATGACAATTACTAGTACTATTAATCCTCTTCCTTTTTCTCCCGTGATATGTCTCAAACAAGGAACCCCCTCTGTGTTCTGCATACTTCCTATTATGTTTCCTTTTGAGGGAGATCATTTTATGCTGCTCTAATAGCGAGAGCGCATGCAATGCAACCCTTCCCTGCTCCGGAGAGGTTTTCCATTTTCTTCATGCCTGCGCATGTGTAAGCTGAAGAATAATGACCCAATTCAAGATGGCAAATGGCCAGCCTTTACGTTGCTGTTGTTGGCATACTTTACTATTTAAATGTATGCGCACCCGGCACGATTAGCTCAGCACCTTTCCAATAGGTTATTATTGAACAGCCTCTGTTGGTGCTATTTTGTCAACTGGGCCCCTCGTTTGCCTGCTTTAAAGGTGAGTCACTTGGCCCCACTTGAGTATTCCCCTCCCCTCCTTAGCGTAGCTTGACTTAGGAGCGCTTCTCCCATCCTCAGATGTAGTTTCATGGCCCATTCTCTGCTTTTTTCCCTGCAAGAGCTGCAGCAGGAGCTTCTTTCTGATCCCTACCCTGGCCTCCTCGCCCCACACGCGAGCTGGGAGAGAGCTCATTGTAAGATCTCTCTAAAAAGTCAGAAATATTCTGGGTACCTGGGGCGATATACCTTGGTAGGGCAAGTGATAGGAGTAGAATGACTTGGCATAGGGTCCTGTCATGGAAGCTGGTGACTCGAAGGTACAGGACGATATGATATGTTATTTATAACGCGCTTAATACCCAGAGATTTCTAAGCGAGAACCTGGGGATCGAACCCTGTCGGCTTGCTTCCAAGGCGAGCACGTTGCCTCTGAACTACCCTCCCGAGACGACAGAGCGTGGGAGCAATTCATTCAAATGAACAACAAATGGTGGGAGCCATTGTTGCAATCGATACGGCCATTACAACAGTGGGCACCATTGTTGCTGAGCTCCAATGTGCATAGGTGGATCAGTATGCAAGAGAGTACCTGGCCTATTATTTGCGGCACTCATCAGCGTCTTTCCCACGGCCATTTTGTGGCAACCAAAATGAAGGCCCTGGTGAAGAAGAAGAAAGCCTACTCCAACACTCAGGAAGAGATGGTTAATTATAGTTCAAATCCATGTTATTATCATGATGCCTCTGAAAGGGGTCAGAGAAGCGCTCTGAAATTAGCTGCGAAACATGACTATGTGAAAGTGACATGCAAGCTGTTCTCTTTAAAAACACCTGGCAAGTAAGAGAGAGAGCGCTGGTGACTTTTAACAAAAATAAATACTCCAGCACAGACTTGGTGCCTTGGAACAGAAAAGAAAATATTTTAATTGTCTAGGCACTAAATGGCCCCATTCAGTGAGGCTTTCTCACACTCTCCAGCTTGGGTTAAGAACCCTCAGCGAATGGCGTCTAAAGGGCACGGCGCAATGAACACCTGTGGCAATACGAGGGCAAGTCAATTGAAGAACACGAAAAACCAACTCAATAGGGTTCGGATTGCGGCTAATAGCAAAAACATTCGAGGTGATGGACACCTCGAATGGCTATAAAAACAGCTCATTTGTGCAGAGCATTATCTAACATTTTCCCCTTGTTTGTTTATTTTCTAGGTATAACTTTGCGAGCCTGTGATTAAAGTTCGGAGGGCAGCCATTATTTGAATCAGCTGCTGAAGTGGCCCTTGGCTCCCACTTTGAAAACCAACAAATCCAACACTTATACATAAATAAACCAGAGGCATAATTTGAATGAAGTGATTCTGTTCGCAGGAGAATTGGCATAGACACTGGCTCCAGGAACCAAAACACATTCCCTGATATGCAAAGGAAAATCCTACTGTTAAGGACATATGACGAGAAAAAAAAGACAGCCCGAGTAATTATAAATGTAAGCAGAGACGTTTTTATGGGAGGGCAAAAGGGGCACTTGCCCAGGGCCCCCACCTTGGAGGGGGCCCCACAAGGCTAGCTGATATGAAGAAGTAAGATTCCATTGTTCACCAGTATTAAATAGCACACATCAGCATATTTTATGGGGTGCTGCTGAGGCTCTAAACCCATTACCTTTCTGTTTTGGCAAGTGCATTCTGCCTTGATCACATCATGTATTGCTTCCTGTGTTCACTGTGGTATACATAGTTTGTGTGTTCCTTACGGCACAACTCTGTAGCATTCTTTCCTTCCTGTGGGAATTATGTTGATCATGTGCAATAGGCAGTGGTGAAATGTGTATTGATACATTGAGTGGCACAATGGTTCAGAAGTTAGCTCAGTGTGTGTAGCACCCATTGCAGAGATAAGTGTTCAGATGCAAAACTAGAATATCACATTCCAGCAAGGCTGGCTGAGCCTTTCCTATGTCTGAAGTTTGTAAACCTGCCTGCATATGTACTTGGTTTTGCAGAACAACATCTGCTATTATCAGCAACATACCCACACCAGATAGGGGTTGCTATAAAAGATAACATATCATCCATATGGTGAAGGTCTAGAAATTGGTTTGTTCAGATGGGGTGTTGTTAAAACTAGGCAATCGCCTCCAACGATGGCATAAACTGTTAGTCCAAGAGGTGAATAAGTATGCAAATTCAACTCTATGGACGATAGCCTTCATGCTTCTATCCTGGATTTGCCAGTAGAAAAACAGAGATCCTTTTCAATCATCTAATGTATCTTTCATTACTGTGCTGTCTTCGGCGAGGTTTGCCTTCTTGCATGCTGCTGGTATCATTTAGCCCATTACTTGATCATTCTTTTTATGTAGGCCATTTGGGTGGAAGGGTTGGTAGACAGAAGAGAGCGGGCCATATGTTGCAGGCCTCAGGCAAGCATATTTTAAGGTTTGCTTGTTTGACACAAAAAACTGTTTGCTTTTTGGTAAAAGTCAAAGGTTTTTATGCACGTTTATAAATGAAAATGTCACAAAGCCATTGTTTTGGACGTATTTAAAGCTTTAAAATACAAAAGACACACCCAGATCAAATTTGTTAAATCACATCGATTGGTATGATGGTTCTTATATACTTCCCTTGATGATGGAGAGAATGAAGCTAGAATCATTCCCCTTTTGCATAAAACCCTTCTATAATATTTTGTTTAAAAATGGTCATTTTTGGTCATGTGATTTGTGTACTTTCCAAGTCCATTTTTTAATAAAATTAGATTGTATTAGTTCATGGTAAGAACTGGAAAAGAAAGTGTTCACATGCAGAAATTACAGTGTTGGCACAAATCACATCTTCACCCCTTCATCCCTTAACCAATCTGCGATCCTGGGCATCTAATTTAATTTGGTATTGCCAAACCTCTCAATATTGCCAGTCCCTAAACCTTTCAAAATTGTCAGCCCTTCCGAGTGATTGCTTTTTCATAAAAGCCTTATTCATGAGTTCACTGAGTTAATAGGGAGCATATTCTTATCGCACACCACTATTTGAAAACCATATCACACTTCTAATCTCAGTCTGCCTGGATAAAGCTCCTGGTAGCTTCTAATCTGCCTCCACTATCCATGCTACGGTATGTGTAGCATTCTCCTTCCTTCCAATTGGTGGTCTCTATCCATGCATGAACACGTATGTATTCTGTGAGGCAGCTAATGTGAGTTCTCTGTCTATTATGGGTTACATGTACCTTTTACATACGGTCCTGCATTAATACTACCTCTGCCTTCCTGGATGTTATTGATAAAACATTTCCTGTATGTGCTAGAACAGTAACCTCTTCGTATACTGCTAATGTTGGTCTACAAATGCTACTTGTTTATCATTCTGATTAGAGCAAGAATGAAGAGGGGAAATGGGACATAAAGGGAGTAAATGTGCATATTATGCTGCGAGGCAGCATATCAACCTATAGGTTGTGAGCACGGCAGGTGGGGGGCGCAACCAGTATTCTTGATCCCTTAATTCCTTTGGTTTGGTGGAGGGGGGGCCCCAAAGATGTCCCTGTCCAGGGCCCCAAAAGTGCTTAAGATGGCCCCGATTGTAAGGGATGTGTGGCTGCAGCAGGTCTACCCACTGGACTGGTCTGGAGAAGGAACAGGCCCACCCTGGCCATTCTGGAGGGCAGCTGGTACCTCAACCCCACCAAGGCGCCCTACCACCCATTTTCCACAATTCCCAGAATGGAGATGTAGCGGACTGGTAAAATAACAACATGTAAGCTATGGGTAAGATAAACTGCATCACTAGGTAAGTGTAAACGGTGCAAACAAGAAATTGCTCCTACTGGAAACAATTCATATTAATTCAAAAATGTTTCAAATGTGTATTATGAAAGGTACATTAATCAATTGAACCTTCAAACAAATAATGTACAGCATCTGATAATTCCAATTCCCTGTGTGCTAGCATATCAATGTAGTAGTATTCTAGAGAAATATATTAACTTTTGTTAGCATTGCAAAATGTTAATTACAGAAAAATAGTTATAAAAAACAGACATATATACATCAAAGTGTGAAGACGCACGATGGAAAGATTCAATTGGCAATTCAAGTCCCTGAGTCCATGTGTGTTAACACAATAAATACGACTTACAAATACAAACATTCAATTAACTACCAATAACAACATCACAAATACACCAAATATTCGATTTGCTACATATTCAGTTGGTTTGAACAAAATTTAAGTTACTAAAAAATCTTAAAAATAAATTTCACTGTATGGTCGAGCTGTAAAAATGTGTTTGCGGTTGCTAATATGAGCCACTTCAGGGGAGAAAAATTGCCCTTCACATGAGTGCATGCTGTTAGCATTGTCAAACTAGCCAGTGGTCGAAGTGAGTGGGAACGGTCAGGAGTGGAGTTCCACTACTTTTATTTTTCACTGTTAACAGTTCCACTACTTTTTGCAACCATTTTCGGCATTCCTTAACTGTTCTTTGTTAAGTTAAAGCGCTTTTCTCCACTTTAACAGCCAATAGTAGTTACAGCTAAATTGAATCGGTTTCAACTTAACTGGCTGTCAAGCAGCATGGCCGCAACTCTTGAAACATGTTTCACGTTACTCGCGGTCCAGCTCAAGGTTCCGCTACTTTTTTGGGTACACTTCTACCACTGAAACTAGCGCTGTCAGGTGGGACACAAATTTAGTTGTAAATGGAGTATCAATAAAGTGCACACCTTGGCATGCAGTGATCTACGCTGTGCTCCCAGGCCGATATTATCTGTCTATGATGGTCTGCCTTGATCTACCAGCAAGCAGTGGACTGTGGTGGCAAATACGGGCGATCAATCAGCAACAACAAACCCTTTTGACTATAAGTTATTTATTTCCAGTCTTTGTTTTCGATTGTATCACCCATAACTTCAACGTTGGGTCGACTAATTCCTGCAAGAGCATCAAAGTGCAGCTATTTGTGTTCCATACCTATTTGTTGTGCGGGGCACGTCATCAAGGTTACAATTTGCTTTCAAATTTTTGGAAGGGAATTATAAATATGTACACGATGAATCAGATTGTGGTGCTATATATACATAGATGACACACAGAGATACATAACACTGGCAATCCCACCAAAGGACACCAAATCTCATTCATAATGTAGATTTAAAACCTTGTTTATTTCGAGTATCATGTCAATACATTATACATTTCACCCACTCACCTCCCCGTTTCACTATTTACAACCCTGGGGATTAAGAATCCCTTCTTTGGCCCCTATTCTCCCATTTTCACTTTTCTATAGACTCTTACCTATTTTCCCCTTCCATAAATATACCATTCTCAAACAATGATGAAGCAACCCAATTATATATATTTACTAGGATTTTACACAACGCATATCTTAAAACATACAATGCAGGATAAAAATAGAATAAAAAATAATGCAATTAAAGAAGAGCAACAAGAAACAGTAAAGACAATAGAAATCTGTCAGTAGAACACTAAGATGTAGGATCTGTACCAAGATACTAGCCCAAGCAATCATAGGCCAGACATAAGACATAAAAACAAAAAACGTAAAAACATCCCATACCTCTTGCATACATCCCGCAATGGGAGAAAATAAGCAGCAACTCATTCTTACGAGGGTTATGTCGTCCGCCATACATCAAGCATGCCACCCATACACTGCTCATAGTCACCTGATATGATACGAGAAGCGTTCTTATAGGGCGTTGAATCAGGTAAAAGGGTAGTCTTACCAGTTATAAGTATGTATATGAGACCCTCTCCATGTTAAAAGTTTCCAGTAGCCCACCAGACAAGCCACTAAAGCTCCTGTCAATATTTAGTCCGGGAGCAAGGTCTTAACATGGGACCATACCTTAAAAAGAGCAAGCTGAAATCCCAAAGATTCAAAGTTAAGGCAAGTATCTCAAAAGGCTTCCTCAGTTATTGCTTCGTAGTTATGGACCCATTTCCCAAATGCACACATATATATTGATCCTAACTTGGGACAAAGGCTCAGACATGCCTAGTGGATTCCAGCACTCCTGTGGCCTGACAAATTCGACAATGCCTAGCCACAGGCGGAATCTTCAAACGAGGCCCCGTGATTGCCAAAACCAGAAGCTGATTTGTCTGTAACCTTAATAGAAACGGCCTCACCTTTGGTGCCGGACACAAAAGTAAATAAAGCTGAGACTTTTGGTATCTATACATGACATGGGATACAGCCTCATATCCACTCAACTTGGACAGATGGATAGAGTTCATACTCCAATCCCATCTATTCAATTTTTGTTCAAATTATTTTTTCTGGTGGATAAAGGGCAAATGTGTCTTATTATCATAAGACCAATCAATCTCCTTAAACAGTGATTTGGTTAGTTCTTTGAAATTCAACCCACGTGGATACCTCTGTGCCTCATAATTGTCACCAGCCAGTCTCAGCAATTTACACCTGGGATCCGAGCGCGCTTTCAGATAGAATATGCCTTTTGCACGTAACGCCATGCTTCTTAATGAAATGAGGCCCAACTCCAGGCGCAGGAACTGTATCGAGCAAGATGGCCCTAATTCCAGTACAGTGCACCAATAGTGGCACTCCAAAATGTTCAGCCATTTCAGGACTTGCATGGCCAGTGCCTCCAAACCATAGAGGATGGCAGGAACAAAAACTGTTGGTATAATTTTAGGATACCTGCCATACTAAAGCCATCTGATCCCTTCGCGAATTTACAAGCCAACTTTTTTATGGCTAATTATGGATTCATAGTTAGATAAAGCTTTGAAATCCAAACCCAAACATCGGTAGGATTCCACCACAGCAATTGTACCCAGATCAGTATCAATACCAGAGCGGCAAGGGCCATTTCTGGCAATAGCCGCTATCTTTGTCTTCTCTAGGTTGATTATTAAACCTAGCTGAGATGTATAGACTGAAGACTCATTAAGCATGCTCTTTATGCCTGTTACCATATGATCAAATAGAATGAAATCGTCGACATAGAGCATGCCAAAAATAGGGGTGTCATCCAATTTTGAAGCAACCTAATTGATGGGGTTGGGTGGGAGCAAATGGAACCACAGAAGGAGCTCATTAATAAGGTTACTCACCATAGTGACCACCTTACTCCTAGTCCATAGTCCCTTTCCTCCATACTTATGGGACACTCCTCCGTCCTGTGGGACAGGACCGAAGAACTTTGTAAAAAGCATCACATTTTTCAAAAATGTGTCCTTCCTCTCTTTTTACGTGGGGTAACGCACGCGGCCGTAAACCCGCCCTCCTTAGCTCTGCCCAGCGCATCGCCCATCAGTCCTTTTCTATCGGCTTTAAGCAATAACAGAGGAACCTTATTAGAGGGGACGGTGGGCGGGCGTATGGAGGAAAGGGGACTATGGACTAGGAGTAAGGTGGTCACTATGGTGAGTAACCTTATTATACTCCTACGTCCCGTCCCCTTTCCTCCATACTTATGGGAGATTCCCAAGTACTCCTCACAGGAACTACGGGTGGATGGAAACCCCTACTGAAAAAGGTTTTTCAGCACAGCCTGACCAAACTGGGCATCAGATCTGGAGCTCAGGTCCCAACAGTAATGTTTACAAAAGGCCGATGGGGAGGCCCAAGCAACCGCTTTCGTGATGGTCTCCCAGGGGACATACTTTTGAAAGGCAACAGCAGCTGCCTTGCCCCGTACCAGATGTGCATTAATTCCTTTAGGAGGCTGGAGACCCTGAACACTGTAATACTCCGTAATACAAGCAGCAATCCATCTGGAGATAGTCGCTTTGGAGGCCTGCTTACCGTGCGGCTGAAAAGAACTCCTAAATTCAAATGTTCTGTCCAGAATTTAAGAGCTCTTCTAACATCCAGGCAATGCAAAACCCTCTAAGCTTCCGAAGCCAGGTTTGGAAAGACAGGCAGGGAGATTGACTGATTTAGATGGAAATCAGAAACTATCTTTGGTAGGAAAGAAGGATTTGTCCTTAGGACAACCTTATCCTTGTGGAAAACCAAGAAGGGATGCTCCACCGACAAAGCTTGGAGCTCACTCACACGCCTTGCCGAAGTAACGGTGACCAAGAAAGACACCTTCCACAAAAGGTGCTTAAGATCTACCGTAGCCATTGGTTCGAAAGGATTATGGCACAAGGCCGTAATAACCACATTCAGATCCCACGTCGGATGCAGTTAGTGAACAGGAGGGTAAAAAGGCATTAGACCAGCAAAATGCCTTTTAACCACTGGATTTAACAGTGAAAAAGAGGACTGGTCCTTTCATAGGTAGGCGGCCACAGCTGAAAGATTAGTCCTGCATGACAGGACATGAATGCCCGACTCTGCTAGATGAGAGACGAAGGACAGAACCGTGTTGATTGTAGCCACCCTGGGGTTCAGCTGTTTGGCTAAGCACCAGTGACAGAACTGAAGCCATTTGCTACCAACAGAAGCCTGATGGGTGCATACACCGACCGATGTTGAAGCTCAGAAAACCAGAACCTGGCCGGCCACCACGGAGCTATGAGCAGAAGAACAAGTTACTTACCAACTGTAACGTTCTTTCGATTGGATGTTCCTCCCACATATTCCTCATCTTAGATATATCCTTACCTTCAGCTTTGGTGCTTTGGACATTTTTTCTCTCTCCACCAGAGGGCGCTCCACTCGAGGCGACAGCGTCGATGTCCCTCGGCGGCATCCGTCGAGTGTCGACGTCATCCGTAGTATAAATGCCTCGAGCGTGCCCGTTGGCCTCAGTTCTGTTTTTTTCGTATCAGAGCCCATGTATTATAAACAAAGGCGTGCCTCTTATTGACCCAAGCCTTGAAAGAATTTAGAGTGTAAACCACGTAAACTGTACTGTGGGGTAGGATGGGAGGGTCGATGAGGAATACGTGGGAGGAACATCCAATCAAAAGAACGTTACAGTTGGTAAGTAACTTGTTCTTCGAATGGATTGTGTCCTCCCACGTATTCCTCATCTTAGATAGACTCCCAAAGCAGTTTTGTATTGGAGGCGGGAGTACAGGTGCCTTTTAGTCATGTACCGAATGTAGTACAGATTTGGCAAATAAACCTCCTTGAGATGTAGTTGATTCCAAAGCATAATGTTTGATGAAAGTATGCATGGATGACCATGTAGCTGCTGCACAAATATCTTGCACAGGGACACCCCTCTTAAGTGCTGTTGAAGTTGCTATGCCCCTAGTTGAATGTGCTCTTAAGCCCTAAGGGGATCTTTTCCGGCTAGCCTATAACACACTGTTATGGCTAACATTATCCATCTTGATAATGTTTGTTTGGTTGCGGCTAGTCCCAATTTACGGCCAGTGTATCCCACAAAAAGTTGATCACACTGACGTATCTTTGACAATCTTGAGATGTAAAAGCTTAGAGCCCTTCTGGGATCTAGCCTATGCAGTCTTTCCTCTTCCTTACATGTGTGAGGAGGAGGGTAGAACGCAGGTAGAATTATTTTCTGTGACAGATGAAAGTCTGAAACTATTTTTGGCAGAAAAGATGGTTTAACTCGAAGGACAACTTTATCTTTATGAAAGATAGTGTGAGGAGGACCACTCAAAAGTGCCTGCAACTCACTTACTCTGCGGGCTGATGTCAATGCAATTAAAAGTATAGTTTTTAATGTAAGAAGCCTTAACGGACAAGAATGTAAAGGCTCAAAGGGTGCACATGTCAGAAATTTAAGTACCAAATTTAAATCCCACACAGGAACTTGAAAAGGTACTGGTGGAAAAACATTGTTTAAACCTTTTAGAAATTGTATTCTTAAGGGTGTCTTAAACTAAGATCTTTCTTCTGATGAGCGCTTGAAGATAGATAGTGCTGCTACATATCCTTTTATTGTCTTAACCTGGAGCCCCAGATTAGCTAAATGTAATAGAAAAGATAATACCATTGGAATGTCACATTCAAAATGATCCACATCCTTATCCCTGCTCCAGTTACTGAATTTATTCCAACGACACCGGTACAAAGATTTTGTTGCTGGCCTTCTGGCCGAAAGCAACACCTCCATAACATCATCCGGAAGGTCCCAATCCTTGTATCTCAACCTCTCAGAAGCCATGCGTGAAGGTTGAGTATGTTGAACTCTGGATGGAGAACGTGACCTCCCTCTTGCGAGAGAAGATCCTCTCTTTTTGGAAGACGTATTGGAGGGCAGATGGACATGTCGAGAAGGTCTGGGTACCACGTTCTCCTGGCCCAATCCGGGGCAATTAGGATCATGGTTTTCCTGAACTTTCTCAACCTCCTGATTACCTGAGGGATCACAGGGACTGGAGGGAAAGCATATAGAAGAGGAAATTCCCACTCTACTACAAATGCGTCTCCTAGAGCTCCTCTTGGGGGAAATTCCCTTGAGCAGTACGGTTCGCACTTCCTGTTGACAATGGTTGCAAACAGATCCACTTAAGGGGTTCCCCAAAGGGCGAAGATCTCCATAAGGACTTCCTGAGCTATCTCCCACTCGTGAGAGACTGTGCTCTGCCTGCTCACAGCGTCCACCGCTGTGTTTTGCTCTCCTGCTAGGTGAATGGCAGATAGAGAGATCCCTTCTTGTATTGCCCAGAACCAGAGCTGCATTGCCTCTCTGCACAGTGGCAGTGACCCTACTCCTCCTCTTTTGTTGAGGTAGTACATGGCCACTGTGTTGTCCGTCATGATCAGGACATTCTTTCCCTGTACAGCGGGCAGGAAGGCCTTCAGCGCTAGTCTGATCGCCCTCAGCTCCGAAAGGTTGATGTGTAGTCTGGACTCCGATGGAGACCAATGACCGCTGATTGTCAAATCGTTGGTGTGGGCTCCCCACCCCGTGAGTGAGGTGTCCGTCACTACAGTGATCTCCGGCCATGGCTGCCAAAAAGATTGTCCCTTGAGGATGTGTTCTTTGCAAACCCACCATTGTAGGTCCTGAGCTACTCTGGTTGGAACTTGTAAGAGATCTGTCATTTCCCCTGAAAATTGGGACCATTGAGTCCTGAGGGCCCATTGAAGGGATCTCATCCTCAATCTGGCCTCTGGCACCAGAAAAATGCAGGATGCCATGAGGCCGAGCAACCTGAGAAAATGGAAGGCCGGTAGATACTGGGCCTTCTGGAATTTTGTCACCATCTGCAGAATGTGGTGAGCTCTCTATTCGGGAGGCGAGGTTTTGCATGAAGGAGTATCCAAGACTGCTCCTATGAACTGGAGCTTCTGTGATGGTATCATGTTTGACTTTTTTAAATTCAGAGAAAACCCTAGTTTGTGAAGGAAGTGGCAAGTCTTGGATAGATGATCCTGGACTTGTTCTGGAGAACGTGCCCTGATCATCCAATCATCCAAATAGGGGTAGACATGAATCCCCCCTCTTCTGAGACTCGCTGCCACTACCGCCATCAACTTGGTGAAAACTCTTGGGGCGGAGGTCAACTCGAAAGGCAGAACTCGAAACTGATAGTGAGAGTTGCCAATCGCAAACCTCAGGTACTTTCTGTGCTTGAGATGTATTGGCACATGAAAGTAAGCATCCTGAAGGTCCAATGATACCAACCAGTCTTGAAGTTGGAGAGCCTGAAGGATCTGAGAAAGAGTGACCATCTTGAACTTGTCCTTCCTGAGGAACTTGTTCAAGTTTCTCAAGTCCAAGATGGGTCTCAGTCCTCCGTCCTTCGTTGGAATGAGGAAATATGGGGAATACCAACCCTTGTTCCTCTCCGCTACAGGTACATGTTCTATTGCACCTTTCTGTATCAGGGTTAAAACTTACTGCACCAGGAGCGGGTCTGGATTTTTGGTAGAGTTGTATTCCGGTGGGTGATTCTGAGGTTTCTTTAGAAAAGGAAGGCAGTAACCTTGGGATACTGTTTCCAGTTCCCAAACATCTGAAGTAATGCCCTGCCAGTCTTTCAGATGCTGTGAGATCCTGCCTCCCACTGGGGTCTTGTGAGTCAAAACCTCAGAGTGGTTTTGCGGCGGTTCCAGCAGCGGCTGAAGGGACAGATGCTGCTGCTGGGGCAGATCTAGCGCCTCTGTCATATAGCGGCACTAAGTGACTTTGCCGCTGCCTTGGAGATCTGCAGCTTCTCCAAACTTTCATCCGCCTTGCTGCCAAACAACCTCGAGCCATCAAATGGCATGTTAAGGAATCTAGATTGAACATCTGGTGCAAAACCTGACTTCCTTAGCCACGCAAATCTGCGTAGCACTGCGCTAGACGCCATGGACATGCTGATACTGCTGATACTGTCAGCAGTATCCAAACCTGCTTGAAGGCATTCTCCCGAAGCCTCCTTGCCATCCTTAATTATGGATAGGAAACCATCACGTTCCTCTCCTTCCGGGATGTGTTGAGCTGCCGCTGACATGCAGTCCCACAGAGTATAATTAAATCTAGCCAATGTACAAGATACATTGGTAGACTTCAGAGCCATGCTCCCTGATGTAAAGATCTTTTTCGACCAAGTATCTATTTTCTTGTCATCCCTATCGGGGGAATAGTGGGGTATGCCACATTTTTTGTTGATGTGGCTGCCTGAACTACCAGACTCTCAGGAGAAGGATGTTTACTCAAATACTCTGGGTCAGAGTTAGAAGGTCTGTATTTTGCCACATATTTTTTATTTACTGCTGAACTAGATTCCGGTCTTTCCCAAGCAGCATTTACTCTCCTTTGCAGGGCAATATGAAAAGGAAGTATGGGGTCTGGTTGAGGACCTCCTCACAAAATATCTGTCATGTCATCATCCTGGTATACAGGTGCATTATTACCCCACCCCATAAACTCTGCTACTCTATTCATGAGTTTTCTGTAACCCAGATCAGCATGTTCTGCCCGATCTGGTCTCTCAAATTCATATTCAGGAGATGTGTCTATTCCACTTGCAGACTGTAAAAATTCATACAAATCCTGCATTTTTGATTGAGGATTTATTAATTCCTCTGGAACATCTCTTGTCCCATATTTTACCCCTGCTGATGTAACCTCAGGTTCATCTTGTTCTTCATATTCTTCCATTTTCTGATGACATTTCTCCATATACAGATGACATAGTATGGAAAAAATCATGTCTGTTTTCAGGGTGAAATATTTTTTCAGGAATATGTTTCAACCCTGGTGTCGACGTCGACAGAAGCGTCGATGGCGTCAAAGTCGTGGCCGTTACCTTCGATGATGTCGTGGTATTCTTCGATGTTTTCGAAGGCTCTACAAATGGCGTCGAAGGAATCTTCGAGGCAGTCGATGTTGTCGAAGTAGTCTTCGAAACACTCAACGCCGTCAAAGAAATATTCGAGGTTGTCGATAAAATATTCGACGTGACTTTTTTCTGTTGGGTCGTCGACCCTTTATACTCGACAGCCTTCGACAGAGGCTTTGAAGATGTTTTCGTCGAAGTCTTTAATGACTTATCGACGTCAAAAGTCTTTTTCGTAGAGTCTGTCTTTTTAGGTGTCTGGGAAGAGTCCCTAGAAGACACCCTCGACAATTTCTTGTCGGACTTCTTAGTTTTAGACCTTCCTATGTCACTTTTGTGACTAGAGGCATGACCTTCAACAGACATTTTTGAGGGGGCCTGGGCCGCGTTCTCAAAAATGTTCATCATGGACTCTCTAAATGCTTCCCACTTTTTAGGGGAGTCGTGTTTAGTTGGACAAGTAATAACTTCCTTGGAAGTCGAGGAAGAAGAAGAAGAGGGAGATCGGTGTCGTCTCTTTTTCGCCTTTTTGGACGAAGAAGAAGAGGACTTCCTTGATCTACTCCTCGATCGTGATTTTTTATGGTATTTTGTCGAATACTCAGCCAAGTCTTTCTTCCCTCTCGAAGAAAACTTTGAGGATTCCTCCCCCACCGCCAGTTTACCTCGTCTTTCCTTCAAGGCCTTGTGGGTCATGGATTGGCACGAACCGCAGTCATCGATCCGATGTTCGGACCCGAGACACCAGAGGCAGTTACGGTGAGGGTCGGTCAGCGACATTTTTCTGCCGCACCTTGGACACTTCTTAAACCCCGGATGGGTTCGAGGAAGACGACATAATCGCTTAAGACTGAAGCGCCGTTTTATTTCGATCCGAAGCAAAGCTAATGGAAAAACGGAACTGAGGCCAACGGGCACGCTCGAGGCATTTATACTACGGATGACGTCGACACTCGACGGATGCCGCCGAGGGACATTGACACCATCGCCTCGAGTGGAGCGCCCTCTGGTGGAGAGAGAAAAAATTTCCGAAGCAGCAAAGCTGAAGGTAAGGATATATCTAAGATGAGGAATACGTGGGAGGACACAATCCATTCGAAGAGAACAGTTCACTGAGTTCCTCAGCTTGCAAATCATCCGATGAATCAGAGGCAGAGGCGGAAAAGCATAGGCCCTCATATTGTCCAAGGAATCTCGAGAGCATCGCCCAGAGCGGAGGCTCCCAGCCCATTTCTGGATGCATACAGGGGAAGTTTCTTGTTTGCCGATGTTGCGAAGAGGTCCACTTCCGGAGGGCCCCAACACAGGAATATCTGTAAGAGGACCTCTGCTTTCAATTCCCACTCGTAGCTGACCATTGTTCGTCGGCTGAAGGCATCTGCCGTAACGTTCAGCTGGCCCGGGATGTGTACTACCACCAGCCAGATGCCATGCTGAACTGCCCATTCTCAAATCTGAATGGCAAGAGCCACAAGAGGAGGGGACTTGGTGCCTCCCTGCTTGTTGATGTAAAACATGGACACCACATTGTCCGTGCGAACGTGAACCACTTTGTTGGCAATGACCGGCCTGAACGTCTTGAGCAGTAGGAAGATCGCTAGAAGCTCCAGATGATTTATATGAAGGAGCATGTCTTGGGGCGACCAGAGGTCAGAGACCTGAAGAAGATCGAACGTTGCACCCCACCCCAGAAGGGAAGAGCCCGTTGTGATTGTTACCATCAGAGTGGGGTCTTGAAAACCCGCGCCCAGGGCAGGTTGCTGAGAGACGACCACCACACAAGGTCCACTCTCATGAAAGCCGGAATCGATATTATTTTGGAGTCCGGATCGACAGCCTGACGCCAAGAACTCCGAAGAACCATCTGCGTCCGCCTCATCTTGAGCCGAGCAAGAGGAAAAGCCGAAACGCACGAGGCCGTGAGGCCAAGCCGCCTCTGGAACCACCAGGCCAACATGCTTTCCGACAGCGCAAACATCTGACACGTGGCCAGCAGACCCGCCATTCTGTCCCCGGTCAGGTATACTCTGCAGTAGATCATGTTCCAATGAAAACCCAGGAAAGTCAGGTCCTGAGAGACCGTCATGGAAGATTTCTGCCAGTTCACCGACAGCCCAAGGTGGAACAGGAGCTGGAGGAAAGACTGAAGATTGCTTAAGGCTTTCAGTAGGCAAGGACTGCGCAACAGCCAATCGTCCAAATATACGGATACACATGGATACCCTGAAGCCGAAGATAAGCTGCGATAACTGACCACATCTTCGTAAAGACACGCAGTGCCGAGCTGAGGCCAAAGGGGAGCACTTGGAACTAGAAGTGCTCCTCCCCTACGGAAAAACGTAGGTATCTCCGGTGTGGATGCCAGATCAGAATTTGCATATTCGCATCTTGAAGGTCCACCACGCTGAGCCAGTCGCCCTTCTGCATACAGGAATTTATTTGACAAAGCGTGATCAACTTGAATTTCTCTTGGGGTAGAGAAAGATTGAACTGGGAAAGGACTAGGATGGTGCGCAGGCCAGCCTGGTTGGGTTTGGGCACTGTAAACAGCCGGGAGTAGAAGACCTACCCTCACCCCCCTTGGGGAACGGGTTCCACCGCTCTGAGATCCAGTAATTTCTAAATTTGGGCTTTGAGGGAGGGCGACCCTGACTGCTGGAATGGAGGCTTGATAGGTGGGGTAAGTGGAAGGGGTAAGCGGAATCCCGCCCGAGCGACTGACAAGACTCTCCTCCCAATGAGACGCAATGCGTCCTCCCACCGGGGTCTCGTGCGAGCGCAGAAAACCCTCATTTAGCTGGTTTCTCGGTGGCAGAACCACCTGAACCTGGGGAGGAGAATGAGGAGTGGGAGAAAAATGACTCAGTTGCTGCCTTCAGCGGGAATTTCCCAAAGGGGTGTCAACCCTGCGGAATTCCTATCTAGAAAACCCCTGAAACCAGTGGAAGGCTGAGGCTGTGACAACGATCTCTGCGTCCTGAAAGGTTGTTTTACCAGGACAGACAAGGACTTGGCGGTCTGAGTGCTGTCCTTAGTTTTGGTCAGCTCCACGTCTGTTGTAGAATGAAAGAGCTCCTTGCCATCAAAGGGCAGGTCCAAAACCTTATCCTGCACTTCCTTAGAGAACTTGGTGGTGTGCAGACGAGAGGTATCCACGCCAAGCATAAGGCCCCGGGCTGAGGTGTCGACATGATGCGCCGCTGCCTCCAGTAAATCCTGAGCCAGGACCCTGGCATCTGACAATCCTGCTTTGAAATCTTCTAGCTTTTCAATGGTAATAAACTCCTCAAACTCCGACAGACCTTTCCACATTTTCATATTCGCCCCCGCTAACACCAGTTCTGCATTGGCTTGACGCAGCTGCAGGGCTGAATTAGCTAAAATCTTCCTCCCTAGGAGTCAAGAAGCTTGTCCTCTTTGGCCAGAACCTGTGTAGCTGTCGTAGAAGAGGATGCAGCAGGTCTGGATTGTAAAGTGGCCGCAGCCACTACCGTGGAGGAGGGGACAGACACGACGCTAAGCCCACCTCTTATGAAGAATGGAGCCTGTAGCACGTGTCTATTTTCTTGTTGACGAACAGTCCAGAGTGTGGTTTCTCCCAAACTTTATGGACCTCGGCCAAAACGTCCTTCTGCAAGAACAAGCCGGTACGCTCCGAAGGAGACAAGGTGAATGCCCCCGAAAGCACGCCCTCCTCTGGAGTGGGTGCCTCGGGTACTGGAACATCCAACAGACACATGTCCAGCACCCGGTCGTGAAAGGCTCTGACAGAGTGGGGCTGGTCTTCGCTGTCCTGATTGTCCTGTGCATCATCTGACAGGTCCTGATCAGGCTGAGTCGCATCAGACACCACAATAGACTTGTCCACTGGGGACAACGGAGGTAGGGGTGGAAGATTCGGGGGATCCCCTGCCGGTAAAGGCAGTGCCGGCGGAACCACAGGAACCACAGCTGGGACCGTTGGCATAGGCAGGCATATCTCCCAAAACAAGCCTCGAAAGTACTCCTTCATGGGGTCGGAATGCATAAGTCTTTGAAACTTGCCGAAAAAGACGTCCTCCGCCGACGATTTAGGTGCGACTGGAGGAGGTCTCTCATGAGTGGAGTAATTCCAGGGACGCAATGGAGAGGGTTGCCAAGAGGGCCCTTCCCCACTAGTGCCAACATAAACCAACATAAATCAATGGCGCCGCAGGGAGTGAGACATTGTGCGGTAGGGGCATCCGAGCATTCCAGTCATAAACTGGACGAAACGGATGTGCACAAGGAAACCGATGTTCACCTGAAAAACCACTCCCCACACCTAGGGCTGATGGCCTAGTTGTAAGGGAGGTATCCAAAATGGCCATCGTGGTCTTGGTGGGAACGGCCGCCATGTTGTCAGCACCTGAGGAGAACTGCAACACCTGTGGAAGTGAGGCAGTGGTCTCCACAGGTGGGTCAGGGGTCTTTATTTTAGCCTTAACACAAAGAACCTCGGCTGAACCGGTACTGTGTGGCCTAGGATGTTTCTGTGACTAGCTTTCGAAGGAAGGACCTCAGCACTGCCGGTAACAGAGGGATTACGGTCCAAGACCTCACTCGGTGCCTCCTCAACAGGTCTGGAGTCACCGCTGGAGCAGGAACGATGAGGAACACACCTCACAGACAAGACCCTAACAGGCCTCTCAGAACTGTTGGTCACCTTAGCCTCTAAACGAGGGACCTCGTACCCGAGTCCGGTAAAAGCCTCTTCACGACGGGCCTCGAACTTCTGTTCGGTATCAACAGTTTCAACTGAGGCCTCAGGGCGTACCCCAGTGTTTTTACGGGAAGCTCCAGTCAAGGCGACCTCGAAGCAAGCTCTGGTACCCGACGCCTCAGTAGAACTGGGCCCACAAATAGCCCCCGCAGAAGGGGAATCAGATTGTAGTCCGGTGTCAATAGGCCCCTTACGGAGGCCCTCAGAGAAAACTCCAGTACACTTTTTAGGCCTAGAAGGCACCTCAGGGCAAGCCCCGGTAATAGAGCTTTTGACGCTCCTCCCGAACCAGGAAGACCCCGGGAAGGAGTCCCCCGACCAGGGTGCTTTAAAAAGTAAAGTACTCACCGGGCTTTCTTCTTCTCGTCGATGAAAGTTTGAAAGTGCGCCGGGGGAGTACGGTAAAACACTTCCTCCCACTGCTCTAAACGACGTTGAAGAACCCGGAACGAAAGGGAGTCGCAGTAAAAGCACGAGTCCCACTGGTGGTCCGGACCCAAACACTCTAAACAAAGAGAATGGGGATCCGCCCTAGCGAAGCGTCGCTGACAAGAAGAACAATTTGGAAGGTCTAGCTGAAACGGCATAGACTGACTACCACGCGACCGCTAAGCAAGAGAGGAGGATACTGGAAGGAAAAAAATCTTCCGAAGATGCAAGTGCGTCCAGTGCCGAATGAGCGGAGAAAAGGACTAATGGGCGATGCGCTGGGTGGAGCTCAGGAGGACGGGGTTACGGCCGCGTGCGGTACCCCATGTAAAAAGAGAGGAAGGACACATTTTTGAAAAATGTGATGCTTTTTTACAAAGTGCTCCGGTCCCGTCCCACAGGACGGAGGAATGTCCCATAAGTATGGAGGAAAGGGGACGGGACGTAGGAGTATTAGGATTTGCCCTCAGTGCCAAGCAGGAGGCCAACAACACTAACTGGTTCAAAAAGAGAATTAAAACTTCCCACACATCTGCCACTGATATGTCAATAACTTACTTTGAATTCACTGGGGATTAAAATATCTTAAGGAAACATGGACAGACCTATCGGGCAATAGTGCAATGCCCGAATCAAAAACAAAAAATGCCTGTGTGGGCCAGCTTTTCTGTTAAAGTGAGCAACTTTTTGGGCCCATGTGGGCCAGTTTAATATGTTACTTTAACATGCAGCTAGTGGTTTTGACCAGTGGTAACGAATACATATTCTTTAAAATGCAAAATGTGCCTCACATTTGATGAAAACCCTCCCCCTTGGGTGCTGCTTAGTCTATCATTAAAGGAATGAATTGCCATTGGCAACTGTGGGCCACTTTTTCATTGGTGCATGAGACAAGTGTATGCCCCAGTCCGACCCTAAGCACGGACCGTGCGTCAAACAGTTATATGCTACTTCTCATGACGGTGTTGTGTTGAGCAAATCGGCCTCTAGCATATAAGGAACTGTGCTCAAATTACTAGATGGAAAGTGCACAGGCCTTATCTGTTGAAGTGCGTAAAGTGCTAAAATCCTGATGATTAACATTTCAAATACATGTGGAAAGGCAGAGCGAGTGGCATTGTGATTTTGGACCACACCACAACCCTTCAGCATCCTTTTACTAGTAATCTCCCTTTGGAGCCAGGCCAAATCACCTCCCATATCAAAAACAAAGTGTACATCTTGGAAACAAAAGTTTCCAATCACCAGACAGTGCGGACTGCAAACATCCAGGGAAACAGCCGTGCACTCCAATGATAATTTCTCAATCAAGTTATGCTGTATCGCCGAGCTGCAAAAACAAGACACTTTTTCAAGAAGTAATGATGGTAATAAAAATGAGGCTGCGGCAAAGTGCTTTTTCTGTTGGTTTTGAATAGCACGTACATAAAGGCCCCTTTCATTAATTTGTCTCAACAGGTCGATTTGCCTGGGATTCCTGGAGATGAAAAATTGAGTCCTCGGGCGATAAGTTGGAGCCAAGTGCAGTTAAGCGCCTGCCAATGACAATAAATGCTTTACAGGTATATTCATCTGCAGTAACTCTGCAAAAACTAGTTCAAGTTCATAGTGATAGCCAAAAAAAGTAATGAATAAGGTGCACAAGGGAAGCAGGCCAGTATCCTCATACCCTTTACCATAGCACATCGTACTACAAGTTTACTGAGTGGCCCGAGGTTTCATAGCCTTTATCAGTTACCTATGGGGGAGCATGTGTTCTCCTTCCCTTAGCATCTGCTCACGGAATCCAGCCAGAGAGATGTATGGTGCATAGTGACATTTTTAAAGCATATGCCACCAGCAAAGAAAGGCGGGCAGGACAATGTTAATGACCTGTTATGTCCCTTAGCCATTTCAGGCTCTGACTCGTGCTCAACCACAAGCCAGCTCCTACTCACACAAATGAATCTAGAGAAGACCAGTTCTGAATGATCGTAGCGGACGCGCTGTCATGGGTTATACATATCATTCAACGCATGCAGAACATGCCAATTCCATGGTAGTAAATGTTCAAATAAGTCCAAAAAAGGAATGCCTTCATGCACCTAGAACTTGTTGGAGCTTTTTAAAAACTGAAATGGCTTCAACAACAAGACTCACTTTCTACTCCTATGCATAAGACATGCAAATTTGACTAAGGGTCACAAGCCAACAAGACCAATTTACTATTGTGTCACGGGGACACAAAACCATAGAGAATTGAATAGGGCAAAACAGCTTCATGCTCAATGGCACTAAAACTGACATGCTAGTTATTCACCCACCTCCCTAACTCAAAGAAACCCCCTCACTATGCCCCCTCCCACCTTTTCTGGAACAAATCCCCACAAACACCAACATCCTCAACCTATTTTTCACCTGGGATGCTGGC